>NC_044930.1:12411567-12478672 GCF_003576645.1 Ipomoea triloba
TCCCCCCCCCCCCCCCACCCCACCCCACCCCACCCCCTCTTTCTATTTGCGCATCACCCACTAATCATTGCCAAGAATAACAACAAATTCCATTGACCCTATGGTGACAACCAATAAGTGCTATCCAACACCTTCTTTTATATCCAATAAGGCTTCTCCACATCTTCAATTCATAACCTTTTAAAAAAAAATATTGGTTTTAAAATTTGTATTTATTTTTATTTAGTCTTAAAATAACATGCATAAAACAAAAGAAGGAATATGTGTTATTCTTCACCTTCAATTTTCTCTTCTCTATGACTCTATCCTTCACCTCCCTTGCTTTTCAAGTTTCTAATATGATCAATATAGAAGTAGTCTTACAATATTAACAATGAATTTCTCAGTTACAAGCTAAGCAAAATATATATATATATATATATATATATATATATATATATATATATATATATATATATATATATGTCATGAGATTATTGATTGAGTGAGTTTTGGTTTTATTCACAGGTAGCTATATATATATATATATATATATATATGCTATACTAGCATGTGTAGTGAGTTCCCTATAAAAATGGGAAAATTTTTACCCATAGCCAATATTCAATTCAACCCCTAGGGTTCAATGAATTTGTTATTTTGTCATCTAATGGCTACTCTTCAATCTTTGAAACAGTGATTTTCCTCTTTTTATGTACTAATGATAGACATCTTTTTGGCATGTTTGGTGAAGTGTTGAAATCAACAAGTAGAACTTAGCTTGTTGCTGCCCTCTCATTCAACACATTGTAAATGACTAGGTTGTAAAATAAATATTTCTATCTAATCTAATTTAATAAGAGTCAATAATCTTAATAAAATTTAATAAGAGTCAATGATCTTTTTTTTTTTTTGGTACTACTAACTCTGTTATAATCTAGTATCGTTCATAACTACTTTATCAACTTACTAAAACACAAAGTAAAGTCAATACTGCCCCACTGAAGGCATTGAGGCTCGAACCCATGACTTTCCATTTGGGAGAGTCACTTCGTGCCACTAGATCACAAGGTCATTGGCAAGAGTCAATGATCTTTGTTTTTAACTGGAATGAAAAGAGTTTAATTAGTTTTCATTTGTATCTTATTTGATGTGGAATATATGAATCATTGGTTTATTGTTAAAAAAAAAAAAATTCCATCTCATTTATTAAGGTATCGATATAAAATCTATTAATAGAAGAAAATATAAGAGAAACTAATTGCATTTAAAAAAATCTTTTTTTTTTTAATTTGAAACACAATACCTACTATGTTCAATGTTGGAGGATCATATGAAAACCATGCCAGTGAGAACGTAAGAACTACACGAATGCACATAATCTAAAACACGAATGCACACATAACTACTCCAGGGTCTCCACTGTCATCCAGGCATGCTTGGGAGTCGATTTTATGCACTCATGCAGTAGTTCGTAGGTTCTCACCTAAGCCATGCATGGTTCTCATATGAACGCAAGCATATATAAATACAAAAATAAATAAATAAATAAATAAATATATATATATATATATATATATATATATATATATATATATATATATATATATATATATTTCTATTCAAATGTGGTCGCGTCCTTACGGTCGCCGTGCGGTTTACACCACTCAATGTTACGAAATGCACCACTCAATAACATTGAGTGGTGTATTTCATATTTAAGAAATACACCACTCAATGTTATTGAGTGGTGCATTTCGTAACATTGAGTGGTGCATTTCTTAACATTGAGTGGTGTAAACCGCACGTAAGAAATACACCACTCAATGTTATTGAGTGGTGCATTTCGTAACATTGAGTGGTGCATTTCTTAACATTGAGTGGTGTAAACCGCACGGCCGCACGTAAGGGCGCGGCCACACCTGAACATGACCCTATATATATATATATATATATATATATATATATATATATATATAAATATATATATATATATATATATATATATATATATATAAGGTCATAATCAGGTGTGGCCGCCCCTTAACGTGCGATCAGTGCGACTGCACCACTATGTATACAAATATACACCACTCAATGTTAGAAAATGCACAACACAGATATGCATCATTAGGTACGCATCATCAAAAAACACACCACTAGGTATGCAAATATATACCACACAGTGTTAGCAAATGCGCCATTAGGGACAGGGGAGTTATAGTGCATTATTTTGGGTGTGTGGTGTGTTTTTTGTGTTTTTGTGTATTTTCATTGTGGTGCGTTTTATAACATTGAGTGGTGCATTTTCTAACATTGAGTGGTGCGAACCGCACTGACCGCACGGGAAGATGCGGCCATATTTGAACATAAACATAAATAAATAAATAAATAAATAAATATATATGTATATAGCTGCCCTATTGGTTATTGACAAACACTAGACATTTTGTGTCACCAAACATCTCCTTTGTCTCTAAAACAATAATTACATGGTACCAAATGAAGGATTAGGTTGACCTAATCACTCTTTTTTGAGGTTTACCCTGTCTTTACAGGCAAGATAAGGCTATTCAACTAACATATGCCTGCTTGCCTGCTCACTAAGCTTTTCCATTTATTATATTGTTATGTTAATTAATTTTGTTAAGCAAGCTAAGCATACCATGATTTCTAAGTGTGAAGGTCACACATCAATTTGCTTGCTTTTTCCCTTTTTCCCTACCCAGCTACCTACATTAATATTAATATTATTATTATTATTATTATTATTATTATTATTATTATTATTATTATTATTATGACACACTTCATAGTTCATAACACATACATCAAGAAAATTTTTGACACCTTCACACCACAAACCACATTTCAAAATCCGTATTTTGCATCTATCAATTACTCACATTTTTTTAACTATTAACTATTAATTTGATCAAATTAAGCGGCTTAACATTTTGAATCGATCAAATTTAGTTCAGAATATTTGAAATGTTGTTTCTTTTTGGACATTTCACCAAACTTCACCCTTTTACAAGTGAGGGAGGGGATTTTGAATATTTTAAATTGAATTTGGTTGATTTGAAAAGCGTAGGACTAAACTTGATCAAATCAATAATTAAGAACCAAAATTAAAAATACAACTATTGAAATATTGCAAATTTTAGTTATATATGTTAGTAGTATATGAAATTTGATAAAAATAACTTTTTCCTGTAAAGTTTAATGGTTACCAGTTTTTTTATTTTTTATAGTATAGTGATGCTTTATTTTGAATGATTATTACTGCATAATCTAATTAAATTCATATTTCAAAAAAAAATCTAATTAAATTCAAAGAGCAATGGAAGAAATAATTTATTAGGGATATCAATAGTAGCCTGAAATTGATGGGCTAACTTGATAAACTAAAAAACTAGTGAGTTAAAAATTAGAACATCAAAAAATCGTATTGAACCTAACCCATCAATTAAGTCCAATAATATAATGTTTTAGGATTACAGTAACAGATTTTGCAAATTTTACTGTGGACCATCCATGTTCCATATATATTTTTCACGCACATTAGTTTTATTATGAGTTCATTCTATTTTTGGTCCTAGATTTATAAGTGACATTCCACTTTTAGTCCTCTTTTATCAAAACATCAACATTTGGTCCTATTATTATTGTGGCATGACCATTTTTGGTCCCCCGTCAACAAAATTGTTGAAATATCGTTAAATACAAATGCATTTTAGTCTTCAATTACAAATATTTTTTAAAAAATAAACATAAAAATATAGCGGGGTCAACTTACTTTGTATAAAAATGATTGAAAAACCATTGTATTTAACGACATTTCAACAATTTTGTTGACAGAGGACCAAAAATGGTCATGCCACAATAATACTAGGACCAAATGTGGATGTTTTGATAAAAGAGGACTAAAAGTGGAATGCCACCTATAAATCTAGGACTAAAAATGGAATTAACTCTTTTATTATAGCAATACCAAAGTATCATTTTAATTTTATTACAATTTGATTTGACAATATACATGCTTTATTTTTTAGTTTAATTTATCATACACACCGATTTAATTTTAGTAATGTTGAAATATTATTTTAATTACACTTCAAGTTCATTTGACAATATATATTATTCTATGGCTTTGAATTTTAGTTTCATTTTCCACACGCACTAGTTTTATTATAACAACACAAAAGTATCATTTTAATTATACTACAATTTTCATTTGACAATATACATTATTGAATGAGCTCTGTTTTTAGTTTCATTTTACACACAAATTAAACATACTAGTTTCATTATAATAACACTGAAATATTATTTTAATTCTGCATTTCTGCTACAATTTCATTTGATAACCATGGTTTACACAACGTTGTGTGAACCATGGCACACTGTATAACAATTCAACAAATTTTTAGCCCAATTAAAAAAAAAAAACCAATTAATCATAAATCAATAGGGTTAATGCAAATATGCAATTGATATTAGGGTTAAATTAGGGTTAAATATTGAAATATATTAGATTTAGAGGGGTGGAAACAAGAAAAACAAAAAATGGAAGCACGAAAGCAGGGCCGAAAAGGAGGGGGCAATAAAAGGTGGACGCGTGGGACGGTTGCTCCGTTCTTCTCTCAATCTCTCCCTCTCTCCTCTTTTCCACTACAAAAACGCACCATTCGTCTCTCTCTCTACCTCTCTCTCTCTCTCTCTTCAGTTCAAGCCTTCCTTTACTCAATTCGCAGCCGGCACAGCCACCACCTCTTCCGCCGCTGCCGGAGTCAACAAAGCAAGGTATATTTAGCTTCATGATCAACAAAATCTTCTCTCTTTGAAGAATATTTATTAATCGTGTGCGTATTTAGGGATATGAAAAGTATGTGTGTTTGATTGCTTGATTAGGTATGATAGTAATTCTATTCTATAGAAAGAATCATGAGTGAAGAAAAGCTGCAAAGAATCTAATCTAATACATTCTCATCTTTTGATTTGCAGGAGCATTTGAATCTTCAATATCCTTCTCTCAACCTGCAATAATACCACGAAGAGAGGCAGAGTACTGTGCATATAAACTTGACTGATTGATAGGATGATGGAGTTATCGTCTTCGATAGCGAATCCCGATGTCAACTCCAACCGATCGCGGAAAAAGCGGAGAAAAATCGGCGAGTCTGACCAGAATCAGCCACAACCTACCGGCGTCGATGTACTCAGGTGGAGGACACAGACCGAGCAGCAGATCTACTCGTCGAAGCTTCTGGAGGCTCTCCGTCAGGTCCGCCGGAGAAATGAGGCGCCGTCTCCCGCTGTTGCCGGCCGCACTGTTCGGGAGACTGCGGACAAGGTCCTCGCCGTCGCCGCCAAGGGGAGGACGCGCTGGAGCCGAGCGATTCTCACCGGACGGCTTAGTTTGAGACTCAGGCAGATCAACAAAAAGCATAAGAGAGCCAAGGTGGTAGCCTCCGGCGATATCCGGCCGAAGAAACCGGGGACTAAGAAGAGGTTGCCGCCGCTGCAAAGGAAGGCCCGCGTTCTCGGGCGGTTAGTTCCCGGTTGCCGGAAACTCTCGTTCCCGAATCTTCTAGAAGAAGCTACTGATTATATTGCAGCTCTGGAGATGCAAGTTAGAGCCATGAGCGTTCTCACAGGGCTTCTCAACGGTGCCGGAGTCGGATTACCGGCTAATCCCGACCGGCTCGGCTCAGAACAGTCATAAGCCTTGGCTAAGTGGCTCGTGACTGCGCTGAGGTGTTATAATTTTTATTTTTATATTTTTAGAATCTTTTGTTAATAATTGAGAGTTCTTTATTTTCTTGTATTTTTTTATTTTATTTTCTTTTATTTTATTGTATACATAATCCTTTTTCCACGTTTGATCTCCCCATATTCCCTCCATTTAGCCACTACCCCCCCTTTTTTTTTTTTCTAAAGTTCTGATTTGTGGTTAACAATATCTTATTTATTGGTTTATTCATCAATTATTTGGTTGATTAATCCAACATGCCAGCTAATTATGTGTTTATATATTATGTACAAAATACTTGTTCAATACTTCAATAGAAAATTGCATTTTTTGTTTTTAAGTTATAGGGTAATTGTAGTGTTAGTCGTGCTTATTTTCGTTATACAAGTGCAGCGTCACAATTATTCTATAACTAACGAAAAGTGCAATTTTTCTATGCTTAAATCTTTAATGCCTATTTGAGTATTGGCGTTATTTTTTAAGCTTTGATTGGAACTGAAAAAATGGGCCTGAATTTTAGGTGCTTTAATTTTCTTTTTCTTTGTATCGAAAGAAAAAATGATTTGGTTGCTCACTTACTTAATTATAACTCATTTAAAAAATATAAGAATTAATTTAATCTAGGATAAATATTTTTTAAATAATATTGGAAATTTGGAATTAATTGTGTGCTTAATATAGAATTAAAGTTAAAATTGCACTAAGTTGCACTCCCATATGGGAGGTTGTGGGTTCGAGTTTATGTGGAGACGATATTGACTCTTTGTGTTTTAATAGGTTGAGAAAATAGTAATGAAGAGATACTGCATTGTAACAGAGTTAAAAAAATAATACTAGAATTGAATTGGTTAGCCTAATAGTAAATAAATTTAAAATACATTTTTAATAACATATAAATTAATTACGTACTTAAATATAAAATTTAAAAGTTAAATCGACTGTGTTGTGTCATGGAAAAGGCATGTTTCTCGATACAATAATTTTTTTAAAAGTAATTTGGTCAAACTTGGTGTCTCAATATTCCATAGCTACATTTAAATTCCAGGCTACCATAATCCATAAGATGAAAATTTCTCTTAATATTTATTATTCAATTCATAAAATATACTATGTTATTTAAAATGAAGCAATTTAAAAAAAAAAAAAACGCGGTGGTATTTTGATAATTTTGTGAAAGTAAGTTATTTTTTTTTTCAAATGCATTTTTTCCCTTCTTGCAGAGCACATTGTTATGCCTTCCAAAGCACAATGTTGTCCCTTCGAAGTGAATAATGTTTTACCTTAGAGTGCATATAGTTGAGCCTTTTAGATTTAATTGTTATGTCTTGCAGTGCAAATTGTTGTGCCTTCCAGTGCACATTGTTATAGATCGCGTATGTGACGATTGTTTTTCTAAAGAAACAGTTGATCTATGGCTAGAATTTCACTGCATGTTCCACCCGAGGCATTCATCTCACCAGAACCTAAGCCTACATATATATATATATATATATATATATATATAGAGAGAGAGAGAGAGAGAGAGAGAGAGAGAGAGAGAGAGGGGGGGATGGAGAGCCTTGTTCCGATGCGGTCAGTGCGGCCGCACCGGCCACTAGGTATGAAAACTGCACCAATAGTGTTAGAAAACGCACAACAAATAAATGCACCCAAAACGCACCACACACCCAAAAAATGCACCATACCTCACCACAACAAATAGTGCGATTTTGAACACTGTATGGTGCATTTATGCGTACCTAATAGTGCGTTTTGTGGTGATGTGTACCTAATGGTGTTTTTTTATACATTCGTGCAATTCTTTGTTTTGCGTTTCCTAACACTATTGATGCTTTTTTACATTATTAATGGTGCGATTTCACCTGCTGCACGTTAAGACATGGTGTTATGTGTGTGTGTGTGTATATAGGATCATAATCAGGTGTGATCGCCCCTTAACGTGTGGTTAGTGCCGCCACACCACTATGTATACAAATATACACTACTCAATGTTAGAAAATGCACCACACAAATATGCATCATTAGGTACGCATCACCAAAAAACACACCACTAGCCACTAGGTATGCAAATATACATCACACAGTGTTAGCAAATGCACCATTAGGGGCAGGAAAGTTACGGTGCATTATTTTGGGTGTGTGGTGTGTTTTTTGCTGTTTTTGTGTATTTTCATTGTGGTGCGTTTTCTAACATTGAGTGGTGCATTTTTTAACATTGAGTGGTGCGAACCGCACCAACCGCACAGGAAGGCGCGACCATACTTGAACAGATTTCTATTATATATATAGGTGTGCGTCATCATGTGCGGCCTGGTCATTAGGTGTAGCCGTGCGGCCTATTTTCAGCCATTAGATCATATCAAGCCATCAAATCAATGCACAATTTATATATGTTACAAAACACACCATTCTACGTACTAAAATGCACCAGAGGACCGTTAAAACACAACATTCCACACTATAACCAAATGCACTTATTCACTTAAAATTCATCAGTATACATGATAAAACGCATCATTCTACGTATTAAAATGTACCACAACGTGCCTCATGTCAGATTATAAGCATACACTATTTACACATATTAGAAAACATGTGCTAAAATATGCACTATTCTACGTATTAAAATGCACCACAACGTGTGTTAAAATGCACAATTTCACTTATTAAAAATCACCATCCCAGATTATAAACATGCAATATTACACTTATTAGAAAACATGTGTTAAAATACACATCATTCAACGTATTAAAATGCACCAGAGGACGAATTAAAACACACCATTCCACAACACACATATTAGAAACACGTGTTAAAATACACATCATTCTACGTATTAAAATGCACCAAAGGACGTATTAAAACACACCATTCCACAACACAGTTACACACCATTCTACGTATGAAAATGCACCAGCGGATAGATTAAAACACACCATTCCACAACACAGTTAATGTACCACCATACACAACAAAACGCACCACAGAATGTATTCAAATGCACCACACTGTGTACTAAAATGCACAATTTCAATTCACATAATATAAATACTAAAATTACCATAATAACCCCACTTAAACATACGCGAATTGCAGTTAGATTAATGAAATGGAACGATGCAGATTAGGTCGCACGATCACATGGGAGCTCCCGCCGCATTTGAATATATATATATATATATATATATATATATATATATATATATATATATAGAGAGAGAGAGAGAGAGAGAGAGGATTGTTACAATACGCCAAAAATAAATAAATAAATAAATAGCGAGTCTAAGAAGCAACGGCCGCCCCTCATTTGCTTACATTTTCACGTGCAGCCTCACCCCACCACGATATTGCACATGCCAAACTCTTTGCACTTTTCCTTCTTTTGTATTAACAAAACCACCCCATCTACTCTACTTTTTTCTTCATTTATTATTATTATTATTGCAACCCAATTTATATATAGGAATATATCCTGTTTGAATTTGAATTTTCTTCTGTGATTTAACCCAATGAAATTATATCATAGTTGTATACAAGTTTTTGACAACTCGTCTTACTTATTCAAAAGAATTAATACTGATTTTGGTCCCTCAACTATTGAGTATTGCGTAATTTAGTCATTGACTTTGAAAATGATCAAATTTGGTTCTCTGAATTGTAAAATCACACTCAATTTGAGCCTCATTACAAAATCTATCCAAATACCATTAATTTGACGGGGAAAAATGGTTCATCCACTATTTTTTCACCCCCTTTCTCAACCTTTTGTCATGTTTCACCCGCTTTTCCTTTAATTCACCAAGAATCTCAGTCCCCCGCCACCGTCTATTAGTTACGCATTACATCCTTTGATACTACGATATTTCTAATGTGTTCGAAATGTGAGTTACGATATGTGTAAGGATTTTTTCTTTGTTATTTGTTAATTCTAAAGATAAATTTACGAAATTTTTAACAGAAGACTAATGGTGGCAATCAAATGAAAGCCATGTGTGTAATATGACAAAATTAAAGAATAGGACTAATGCCCTTTTGGTAAATAATCAGCCTATCAGCCAATTTTAGCTTATTTGATCACTATTAGTTGTTTGGTTAATAAGCTTTTTGTAACTCTAAAATACTAAAATTCAAAAGGCTACTCAAAACAGCATTTTCAATTAGCTTTTTGAGAAAAAAAAAAAACTAAACAGCTATCAGCTAACAGCTAATCTATCAAACAACTTTTTACAATAAGCTAATGTTATTAACAAATCATACATTCTAACCCAAACAGCCAACCCAATCAGCCAACAGCCATTTACCAAACAAGGCCTAAATGTGGGTTATGTGACAATGCCACAATAGTCGATGATGACTAAAAGTGAAAGTTGCTCAAAGTCATGGATATAATATGACAAAATTAAAAGAATATGACTAAATGTGGCAACGTCACAATAGTCGAGGACTAAAAGTGGAAGTTGCTCAAAGTCAGAGATGTAATATGAAAAAATTATAATATATGACTAAAAGTGACAATGCTACAATAATCGTTGACTAAAAGTGAAATTTGCGCTATATAAAAATTATATATTAATACTAAACTAAATATCATAGAAATTGTACTAAAAAAAATATCATAAGAAATTGAAAGTCAAGTTTTGTCATTTGAATTCATTTGAGGGGAGTAATTAAAGCGTAACATAAGAAGTTAATTCAAATAGTACAGTGCTAACAAGTTAAAGGAAACTCTGACTCAAAATGTATAGAATTGAAAGTGCAATTAATTATTCTCTTCAATTTATGTGAGTAGACTAGACACATTACATACACTACTGCACGCATGCATGAATTATGTGTATATAGTAGGGATGCCAATGGATTGGGACAACATCTATTATCTGATCCATCTTATAATATTTTTCACCCACACATTATCTCGATCCGTAATAGATAGACTCTTTCAAAATTCACCCCTCTGCTCCACTGGATGGAGACGCTCTGGTTCTCACCACTACTTACTATCTTATTTAAAAATTTTAAAAATAATACTTAAATTACTTACACATAATAAAATAATAAAATTCACTAGTTATATTGAAGCATAAAATAATAAAAATATTTAAATATAATAAATAATTTGTTTAATTGCTTCTTTTGTACTTGCTATGTAAGCGTTACATCATCTTAGATCTTTTACTATCTCCTTACCGTTGTGATGCTTTGTTTTTGTAAGTTTAAAAATACTAGTCTTACTACCCTTATTAGACTTGTTTTACTATCAGACTATCAGTGTTACTTGATGTTTTGTGAAAGACTGGCCTGTTTGGTAAACTACTAATATAGTTAATTTATCAGTCAATTTTGACTTATTTGATCACTATTAACTGTTTGACTTGCTTAAAAAATTAATATAAGTGTTTGACTTGTAATTTCAAAATTCTAAAATTTAAAAAGCTGCTCAAAGTAACTTTTTTCAATTAGCTTTTTTGAGAACAGAAATTATACCAAACAACTATCAATGAACAACTAATTTACCAAACACCATTTTACAATAAACTAATATTATCAACTAGTTATACCCTCTAACCCAATCAGTGCCAAGGACCTTGTAGTCCAGTGGCATCAAACCCTTCCCTTTATACGAGAGGTGGTGGGTTCGAGTCTCAGTGGAGACAATACTGACTCTTGTGCTTCAATAGGTTGAGAAAGTAGTTATGAACAGATACTGCATTGTAATAGAGTTAGTAGTATTCAAAAAAAAAAAACCCAATCAGTCAACAACTATCATCTAATTTTACCAAACAGGGCCTAAAAGTGCTTTGTTTGGACAATTTGAGATTAATTTAATAAAGGTAATTTTAGGGGCTCTAAAATGTTAAAATATTTACATCCAACATTATCAAAATTTAATTTACACTTTATTATTAACATCGCTTATAATTTTGGATTGACAGAAATTAAATTAGAATTATAATAATGTTGAATTGGAGCGTTTGTTTTGTTTCTCATATAATTAGGGTTGGAATGTCAATATATTAGTGGTTTTCATCAAATTAATGCGTTTGTCTTAACTCCCCCATGCAATTACACCTTATCCTAAATACTGGGCTTAGGTGGACGGCAAACACAAATTAGAGTGTCTTTATCATTATCGTATCAATATCAAATGTGCAAAAAAACAAATAACAAAGAAACTTGTGGTTTTGAGGCTTTGAGCAATTTGAATAATTAACAAGGGATTTGTTTGTAGTCTACATATAATTGCGACAACTTGATAGAATTTCCCAAGTCAAGTTTTCCAAAAAAAAAAATGAGTTTTTTTATTTTTTATTTTATTATTTTTTTTATTTTTTAAATGTTACAGTTTATATATGGTCAGTAAGGAAATTTTTACGTTACAATCCAAGTTGTGTGACACTCACAATTTCTTTAAACTCGATTCACCTCCCGTCTTCCCCTCAATGGTGTTACGAGCATTGAATTGTCGATTTCCTTGTGTGTACGACATATTTGAATGCAGACTCATATCCCTTTATAATGTGAGATAAATGCTACTTACAATCCTTTAAAAATATCACTTTTCTAAACTCAGTGTGTACATTTTGAGAATAAATTTGACATTCATTATTCATTTTCAACATATAATATATCAAATTAAATTTCTCACTTAGGAGAATCTCAATACACTTTGAGTATACTCAGTTGTTATGCCATGGACCCGGGTCAAGGTGGACACAAGTCCATGTTCACAATTTTAGTACTCTATGTTCACAATTTTAATTTAGAAATCTATGTTCACAGTTTTTAAACTCTATATTCATAATTTTTTAACTCTATATTCACAATTGCAGAACTCTATATTCACAATTTCATAACTTTATATTCAATAGTATAACAAAATTTTTGAATCTATATAACAAAATTGTAAATATAGAGTTGAAGAATTGTGAATATTGAGTAATGCAATTTTGTATATTGTGATTTAAAATTGTGAACACAGAATTCTAAAATTGTGAACATGGACCTGGGTCTATAGCATAATTTGCTAACTATACCTAAATCAAAAGTGGGCCCATTTAAAATTATATCTCAAAATGGTGACTTTTTTTTTTTTTTGAAACATCAAAATGGTGACTTTAAATGGCATTTTAGCTAGCATTTTCCAACGCAATTTTCAACAAATAATATGCTAATTAATAAAATTGAAATATTTTACTATAATATTAAATAATTTTATCAAAATAAAACTTAAATATAATATTAATGTCTCTAAGATTTGAATCTCCAAAAGTTATTATTGTGTAGGAGCCAATGTCTCTTTATGTTAGGAGTTTAAATCTTATCACCAGAAATCTCGTGTGGACTAAATACTAAGGGAACTATAAATAATTATTGTGATTAATTGTTATTAGTGATTTAGATATTTTAAAAATTGGCTTGATTTATCGATTAACTCCAACCACTACAAGAGGATATGTACTGAAATACTGAATATAAGAGAGTGTTGGCAATAATTGAACTTGTGACCATTAGAACAGGAGAATCATACTCCACCCATTCGGCCACTTGGAATGACTCTTTTTGGTCATGTTTGGTAACATAGCTTATCAGCCAATTTTGACTTATTTAACTACTATTAGTTGTTTGACTTGGTTAAACAACCAATATAAGTGTTTGATTAATTAGCTTTTTGTAACAACTTATTGTTCTAAAACGTTATAATTAAAAAGCTGCTTAAAGCAGCTTTTTTAAACAGTTTTTTGAGAAAGTCATTTTGCATGTAATTAACTATCAGCTCAGTTCTTATATCGTGGACCACGGTCCCAAAACGACGTCGTTTCAGTAAGTGGGAGACAGATCCCGTAATTGACATTACAGTTCATCTCAAAAGATATTGCTGCCTTACATTTGTTTTGATATTATCGAATGAAACTGTAGTTATATCGAAATGTAACTGTAGTTGTGTTGAAATGTAACTGCAGTGTATATGAAAAGATACTGAATAACAGTATCACATTTGTGTTTTTATATTATCGAATGAAACTGTAGTTATATCAAAATGTAACTGTAGTTGTGTTGAAATGTAACTGAAGTTGTGTTGAAATGTAACTGAAGTTGTGTTGAAATGTAACTGCAGTATATATGAACAGAAAGTGAGTGGCGCGAATTCATCCGTATGTTTTCATTAAATCAAAACGACGTCATTTTGGGACCGCGGTCCACAATGCATTGTTGCATTGTGGACCACGGTCCACGATATAATTTGCGCTATCAGCTAACAACTAATTTGTCAAACATTTTTCTACAATCAGTTAATGCTATCAACTAGTCAAACTCACTAACCCAATCAGGTATCAGCTATCAACTAATAGCTATTTACCAAACGCTCCCTTTAACTTTTTTTATTCTTATTTTTATTTTTGATAAATATGAGGAGGGTGCATGATAATTAAATTTAAATTATATATATTGCGTAAATAAAGGTTTTAAATTTATACATGCGCACCAAACTATAATGATGAATTATGGATTAGATAGGATAAGATAACTTGATCGAACCTTTTAATCCAATGCAATTTAGAGATGGATAATGGTGAATGAAGAATATAATATAGTATAAGCTAATGGGCAACAAAAAAGTACCAAAAGAAGAGCAAACTCAAAAGCAATGCTTATTTGTTAAGGAGCATGAATAATAATTTGGTCTAATTACATATACCAAATCGAGTTTCATGTTTGCACGCCTCATGGCATCACAAATTAGTACTAAAGATGATAATATCTATCTGTCTTTTCACTAATTCAACTACAACATCACATGCTTCCATGTGATCCAACTTTATTGTTTGCAAGTCATCACCCTTTAATTTCTTGTTTTTACACTAATAAGACACCCTAGTCAAGTAACTTTAATTCGCATTAAATTTATTTCCTTGAAAGGCCTATAAATAGAAATTAATATTTTAATCGATATCATATATATGTACAATAATAACATATAATTACAACATTTTGCATTAGAATACGGCTATATTTCTTTACAAAAATTACTTTTTAATATTCACAACATAATATGTTATTGTATTGCATTCTTTTATATATTTCATTATTACATAGAGTTTTTATTTATTTATAGTGGTATCAACTAAATCACAATAGTTAATAAAAATAAAGATTTTTTTTTGAGTACTACTGACTCTGTTACAATAAATAGCTTCTTTGCTTACAATTGCAACGCCATTAGTGGACACATATTAAGCAATGATTTTAGTAAGAAAAATGGTATATATATATATATATATATATATATATATATATATATATATAGAGAGAGAGAGAGAGAGAGAGAGAGAGAGAGGGAAAATGGTGGTTTTAGTCCATTATTAGTTATACTTAATTAAATTGTACATTTAGTCCATGAATTTTTATCCTATACAAATTTCCTCCTTTAATTATGTTGAAAATGGTTGTTTCAATCCATTACTTATAAATTTTGTTAATGTTAACAATTTATTTTGAATTTTTAAATTATTAAAGAATATATTGGTCATTTTATAAAATTTTCCCAAATTCCCTCCATAAATCTTCATATATACGCTACTCTTACCACAAAATCCTTACTAAATGTTTGTCTGCCTTGATTGAGAAGGAATCTGAGAAGCAAACATAACAAGCATGCGCAAGAGATTACTTAGGATTGAAGATAAACCTTAATGTTACATCTTGGTTCCTGAATTTATTTTGCTAACTGCAATTATATATATTAGAAAAATTTCATTTTATTTTGATCATAAAATGTATTCATTATATAATTATTATTTTCCTTACTACTAAGTTTGTATGTTATTGATAGAGCAGAATTCTGGGAAGTATTAGAGAAGAAGATTCTAAGGGAAACGACATCGAATAATATTTACTATTAGATTTTGGAGGTAAATATTAAAAAAAAAATCACCTACATAATGAATTTTAAGAAATAGTAATTTTAATAATATATATGTTATTAACTAAATTGTATATATTACTTATTAAGGTACTAACTCAATGAGATATCAAAAATAGGACAAATTTTTACTTTTCATCCCTTAACTATTGTACATGTATCAAATTTGGTCCTTGGCTCTTATTATTTTTAAATTAAGTGCATGACTATGTAATTTATATCACATTTGGTTCTGCGGTCTAATTTTCTGGTCAAGTTTCCTACCAACAATTGCTGTAATTTCAACAAGAAAAATGATATTTTCAGCAATAGTTTACTGAAAATACCTTTTTATTAGAACATATTATTTTTCTTGTTGAAATTCCAACAATAGTTAGCTGGAAACTTGGTTGAAAAATTGGAAGGCAGATCTAAATGTGATACAAATTACTTAGTCATACACTTAATTTGAAAATATTAATAGTCAATGACTAAATGCGATACAAATTACATAGTCATGTACCTAATTTGAAAATATTAATAGTCAATGACCAAATGCGATACAAATTACATAGTCATCCACCTAATTTGAAAGTATTAATAGTCAATGACCAAATTTGATACATGAACAATAGTCAAGGAACCAAAATTGAAATTTTATCCAAAAATAGTAATTTACATACAACAAAAGAAATAAATTATAATAAACTAATATATTAAATTTACACTTCGGTCTATCTTCAATTCTAAATAATATCCTGCTAGTCACTTTTGTTGCTTAAGATTCCTCATCAATCAAGATAGACAAGTATTTAGCAAGTGTTTTGCGGTAAGAGTAGTGTATATATGAAGATTTGTGAAGAAAATTTAAAAAAAATTTACAAAATGACAAATATATACTTTAATAATTTGAAAATTCAAAATAAATGGTTAATGTTAACAAAATTTATAAGTAATGGACTGAAACTGTCACTTTTAACATAATTAATGAAAAAATTTGTATAGAATAATAATGGACTGAGTCTACAATTTAAGTATAACTAATGGACTAAAACCGTCATTTTCCTAGCTAGCCAGGTGTCTAGCTCCCATGAAAATCATGCCTCAGGTGAGAACCTCTGGACAAATCCAAACCGTTAACCTATTAGATCTAACGGTTGAAAATAAAGAAAAAAAAAAGATGAGGTCATTTTCATAAATATATATTACAAATTTGAAAAGTTTGTAATATTTATGAAAATAACGTCGCTTATGTTTCTATTTGATTTCTTATCCGTCAGACCTTGTGACTAGAATTTATATATATATATATATATATATATATATATATCATGGTTTCAGGTTAACCCTCTTGGGATGTTGGCCTTATCAATATCTTTTATTGGATTTTAAATATTTGGTCCTAACCCTAAAACTTTGGACAAGATTAACAAAATGTTTTTTATATTTTCAAATTAACATTATAAAAATTTAATTTTAATAAATGAAAACATTTACATTAATAAATATAAACTTTATCATCATTTAATTAATTCAAATCTTCTTTTAAAAAATTCAATTAAAAAAAAATAATGCATGGATGAACAATTAGTTCAAGTTCCAAGTGTCTAGCATCTAAATCTTCATAAGCCACAAACTCAAAAACCATAAGTCCACTCACATACCACAAATCCACAAGCAATATTACTATATTAGAGTTTAAAATGACAAACAATCAAACTAAAACAATGGTAGTTCTTCTTCTCCGTTAATCTACCCCTTCAACATTTGAAGATCCAACTTCAAATTCATCACCCTCATTTCATCATCTAAAAAAAATAACAACATTAATTAATAGTATAAATAAAAAAAAATCAAACTTGATAAAGAAACTAATTTTATTATAAATAGAAAATCCATGCAACCAATTATGTGCACAAATAAGAGGAGGTACTTTTCTAGGGAGGAGCCTATTTCTATATTTGCTCAAAATAAAATAAGAGTATAAAAAACGTGTAGCTGTCAAATAAAAGAATTAAAGATCCCTTTTGTAGTAATTCAATGTCCAAACATAGGAATTAAGTATATTAAAATTACCAGTTTATAAAATAAATACATCTAATTAAAAGATAACTCTTAATAATTAAATTGCTAAGCTGGAGATTGGTTGAATGAAGATTTGAGTAGTAGTCAAGGGTTTTGATTTTTGAGGTTTTGTTTTGTTTTGTTTTTTTGTTTTTTTTTGTTTTTTGTTTTTTTTTGTTTTTGTTTTTTGTTTTTTGTTTTTTGTTTTTTTGTTTTTTGTTTTTTGTTTTTTTGTTTTTTGTTTTTTTTTATGTTGGACTACTGGGCCAACCTGATAGTCGGATTAGCCTAATTTCTTAGGCAAATTATTTTGTGGACCAAGGTCCACCTTGTAAGGTGAATCTGGGTTGTGAATATTCACAATTTACATATTAAGGGTGTGTTTGGTAGCCCAGGAAATGATTTCCGGAAATCATTTTTCGGGCTTTGGGTGTTTGGGAACACCCAGAAAATGTGGTCAACGGAAATTGATTTCCGTTGACCACGGAAAATAGGGGAGTTTTTCCGGAAAATGGCTTCACGCCAAGGGAGGGACGGTTGCCGTCCCTCCCTTCAGTCCGGCGGAAACCAGTCCGCCGGCTCTGGTTTCCGGCGGAAACTAGAGCAGCGACGACTGCTCTAGTTTCCGCTGGAAACCACAGCAGTCGTCCTCTTTTTTTTTTTTTTTAATTTTAAATTAGTTATAATAAATATTATTAGGTTATATATTTTTTATATTTTAAATAAAAGAATAAAATTATATAATTATATATTTCTACTCATTTTCTGGAAAATGAACCAAACACCTAAAGACAGTTTTCCAGAGTACATCCAAACACGGAAAATGAACTAATTTTCCGGAAATAACTCATTTTCCAGAAAACATTTTCCAGAAGTCATTTTCCTGCTTTACAAACACACCCTAAATGTTTATAATTTACTTTTTAAAAATTCACAATTTGTATACTACGAACACACAATGTGAATGTTCATAATTTACATACTAAATGCTCACAATTTACCTTTTAAAAATTCACAATTTGTATACTACGAACACACAATGTTAACATACACAATTTATGTGTTTTGACTTAGAAACACAATTTATATTTTAGAAGTTCACATTTTCAATATTGAAACACACAATTTAGGATCAAGGTCTACTTTGCAAGGTAGACCCTGGTCCATGGTATAACAACTCAATTTCTTATCGTGTTAATATTTTATTTGTAATCACTAAGAACCAATCCTAGTGGTTCATTTGCAAAAATCTAACCGATCTGATGTAATTTGAGAAAAAAATATAGTGACATTTTGATAATTTTTTCAAAATCGAAAATACAATTTTAACACTATAGAGTACATTTTTAGCTAAACCCTAAAAACTAATAAAAAAAAGAAATCCTAAACTTAAACCGTAAATGCTAAACCCTAAGTAGTAAAAACTAAAAAGTGAACACAAACCAAATTAAAAAACAAAAAAAAACCAAAAAAAAAAAAAAAAAAACCTAAACCATAAACTCTACAAGATTTTTCTAAGCGCACAACATTTTTAAATTGGCCAAAGATATTCGGTGTAGTGTTGAAAATTACAATTTTAGAGTTAGAAAAATCGACTAAAAGGCCACCGCAATTTTTTTCCTCTTTGCTCTAAAACCTTAGATCTGGCCAAATGCACGACTAAAATTGATTCTTAGATTTTTCCATAGTAATAAATTTTCATATGATCCTCTCTCTCTCTCTCTCTATATATATATATATATATATATATATATATATATATATATATATATATATTATAAATTTTTTAGCTGAGAATAAAAATTATTATAACCCTTAATGTAACTTTAATTTTAAGTTAAGAAAACAGTGTTAAATATATAGGTCATCAAATTTGTATGGTTTGTATAACTAGGTCATCGGAAAAAAAATACAATTAACAATTGTGCAATTAACATTTTTTTTTTATATGTTTCTCCAAGTAAAACAAGTTTAATTGACGACTTGGCATTAATATAATTGATTTAAAAATGTTAATGTTTACGTGGACGGTTATGTTGCAATGACATGTCAATTTATATATAAAAAATTATTTTAATTATTATTTTAAAAAACTAAAAGAAAGTATTCAAGTTCAAAAAATATATATTTATGATTCATGTGTGTGTCTCTATCTCTATATATTTTATTTATTTATTTAATGGCGGTAAGTCACACACCTGGCTTGGCCTGTGGTTGACCTAGAAAAGGACTTACATGTGATCCAACCTAGCATGCATGCCACTACATGCTTTTTTAGACTCATATACCTTTACATTAAATTTGGACACCTCATCCAAACATGCCACAATCATTGGATCACGGACTACCAACACTTCTACACTCTTCTCTTACCATAAATAAGTCCACAATATGGGAGCTCCCCACCTAACTATCTTATATGCCCAAAACCCATGTTTTGTGGTCCATCTTTTTAACCACCATATACTTGCATGTAACAAGAACAAGAATGTAAAACATGAGAACAATGTTCAAAATTCAACACCAATTGTGTGGAGATTATGTCAAAAGTGAACATATTTTTTATGTGCATATGCATTTGACCCTGTCTGCTAATCAATCACTGAATTATCGCGATTTATATCATTTCACATACCCTGTTAGGCTGGGGGTAAGGGACTCTGATATTGAAGTTGAGGATTCAACCTTTTGAAAGAAGAAGATACAGTAAAACATATAATGAGCTATCATCTCCTTCTCTATTAGTTTTGTTTAGTACTACTCGAGGTTATTTTAATTTAGGAAATCACCCATTTATTTTAGGGATAAACTACAAATAAGCCATCATACTATTTGGGAACAAGCAATTAAGCCATCGAACTCGAATAACTCTCAAATAAGCCATTGAACTCAATAAAACAAAGCAATTAAACCACTAAAATCGAAAAAAAGATCAATTAACCCACTTTTTAAATTTTAGGCGAAATTTTCCGACACCGACGAGTATTTTCGGCGACGACCGAGTTGCCGCCGGTCGCCATATCCAGCGAGGGTGACCAGAAAAGGTCGCCTTCTCCCGGCGGTGACTTGGTCGTCGCCGGAAATACTCGTCGGTGCCGGAAAATTTCGCCTGAAATATTAAAAATGAGTTAATTGATTTTTTCCGGTTTTAGTGGTTTAATTGCTTTGTTTTATTGAGTTCAGTGACTTATTTGAGGGTTATTCGAGTTCGATGACTTAATTGCTTGTTGCCAAATAGTACAATGACTTATTTGTAGTTTATCTCTTTATTTTATTTCGATTTTTCAAGAAAAACATTTTATATTTTAAATTTGTGACCATTAGTGTTACCATTGAAAAATGAATGTGGTAATAAATTCAAGCCACTGCAATTTAATTTCTAATTAGTAATATTATTTAGAGTTAACTTTGCAGAGGAAATACTGCTAAGTGATAAAAAATACAATTACTTCGAGTAGTATGTACAAAAAGAAATATGTGGATCGGACTCGGGGTAGGTCCGCTAGTTTAATATTTTTAGACCAAAATCTTAACTCATTGCGCCACAGAATGTGAATTCACACATTCGACAATACATGCACGTTGGACTTTTATTACTATTAAACTTAAGAAACCTCATTAATGAATGTGAATTTCTAAACCTAATTTTATGTGAATGTTACCATCTTTATCTTTAATCTATTTAAAAGGAAACGATTAGTAACTAACAGGGTAAACATTGAATTATGGATTAAATTTAGGGGGTGTTTGGTTCACATATATAAGGGAATCTAAATAATGAGAATCAAATATTTGGTAATGGCAATGAGTTTTGGTGAAAGTATTTGCATGGTAGTAGGGTGGAATTAGAATGATTACCAATATTGATGTTTAGTTATATATGTATGACCCTATAATGGGAGTAAAAGTTTTAAAAATATAAAAATAAAAAATTAAGCCAATTAATCCTAATATAATGACATCCAAATTAAAGCACCAATATGAACACAAACAAATCAAAACAAAAATTTAAAAACACTAATCCAAACTAAAATTCAGATTACGAATAAGTTGGAATAATACACGTTTTTTTAAATTAAGGAATGTGGTTTTTTATTGAAGGGGTAATCAAATCTCATAGTTGTGTTTTAAAAATTTGTCAACCCTTTAAAAAAAAAAATTCGTCAACCAAACTCTAACTATAATTTTGATTCCCATTATATTTCTGGTGTGTAATTGTAAACTCATGAACCAAATACACCATTAATAGTTTCACTACAAGAAAATAACAACGTATCAACAGATTTAAAATGGATTAAACAGTTACGAATTAAATGCGTATGAATTTATGAATGAAAATCCGTTAGTAAATTAAATACTTATGCAATTTTTTTTTTAATAGTGTTAGTCATTAATGTGAACATTACTTAAGATTTAAGAAGAGGTTTGATATGATGCATGTGAACTCTAGGTAGCTAGCATTAAAGTGATTTAGAGATGTAAAAATGGGTGGGACTCAAAGCGGACCACTAATGAGAGATATTGTCGTTTGATGCAAGGTTAAAGACATATTTGGGTGCATCATATCATTATATTTTTGTTGGGATATTTTGTTTTTCCTTTTGAAAAATTTGGGAGGTGATAATGTAAGGTCCCTTTCCAGGCTACCACTCACCACGTGTGAAGTGACCATTATTGGCCATGCTCATGCTGCAGCCAGCAGGGCCAAATAACACATGTTTTCTGGGGATCAATTTTATTTTGTCCCAACTCAAGGGATCACATTCATCACTTTGTATAGTACACTTGTGTGCCAATTTAATGAACAACCAAACATTTTTTTTTCTAAAAAAAAATCAAAATTCCAATAGTTCTTAACTAATGGAGTTTGCCAATGACCTTGTGGTCTAGTGGCATCTGGTTGCATCCCATGTTGGAGGGGGCAGGTTCGAGTCTCAGTGGAGACGATGCTGACTTTTTGTGCTTCAGTAGGTTGAGAAAGTAGTTTATGAACAGATACTACATTGTAACCGAGTCAGTAGTACTCAACAAAAAAAAAAAAACTAATGGAGTTTAAATAACTTCCATCTACCTAATGGTATAATATTTATTTTTTTGGTGAAAATTAAATTCATAATACATTTTGATGGAAGAGAAAAGCATAAATACACTAAATTAAAGACATTTACAAAAATCTAAGAAAAAACTAAAGTGTTTAAGGATTTTATTGATTTCCCTACGAAATTCATAAGTAAATTAAAAATTTGTTAATGATTTTATTAATTTACTTATGAAATTTTTAATAAATTTGATTTTTGTTATTTTTTAATAAATTTGATTTTTATTGTAGACAATATTCACATAGTTAATAATTATCAGAGCCCTATAAACGAGGATGTGAGTGGATTATCATGAAAGGATTTGCATGTGTCCAAAGGACCTATGACTGGACCTCGGGTAAAGAATGTTGCAAATGCTATGTTACCACTTGTTTGTGAAGTCCAAAAAGGAATATATGTTTTGGAAATTTTAATAAAAGTGATATTGCAAATCAATATTTGTGGTGTCTATTTTTAATTTGGATCGCGCTAGAGTAGATGCGAGTTCTTTTAAGTAAGATGAATAAAACAATGTATGGTACGCTCAAAATTGTTAATGAGTAAATGAGAAATTGATTATCAAAGTATATCCGTTTGGGTTGAAAAATGGTTATGGGAAGGTTTAGAAGAAACCTTTCTTCCATATTGAATATGGGAAGTGAGTTTGCACTAGTATAAATACAAATCCCTTTTTAAGGGAATTTGAATTGTGTAGCATAAATTAAAGGCTCTCTTTGTGTAGAGAGGGGGAGGGTGGTGCAAATCAAATCTCAAAATGAGACTAAAAAAGCTTGAGTCATGTGTAAGAGCAGTCTATTGTGTTCTACCTTGTTGTTCTTGTTCATCGATGATAATATAGCTTGAATGCTCAAACCACATTAGCGTAATCCATTTTATCCTTGGAGATTGAAGTTATAACGCTCCTAGCATCATCGGGAGGTAACAAATCGGTTTTAAGGAATTGTGTCTTACACACAACTAAGATTTTCATTGATTTCATACCGTTAATATTTTGGAATTATTTTCGCATAAATAATTAAACCCCTCTATTTTTTTTAATTTTTATTTTAATTTGATTTATCAACTTATTCCTGTAACAATCTTAAAATTGATTAAAATTGTATAAGTTGATGGATTTCACTAACAGTGGAAATGTGAAAATTGCTTGTGATGCACATTCAAATACCAGTATGCCAGTAAATGTTCGCAACTTTGGAAATGATATTTCCATGAACGTTGCAAATTCACAAGGTGGTGCTCCGATGGACGTTTGTTCACGAACCGGTATGCCAGTGATTGTTGACACGTGACATATGGCTATTATCATATCAAGTGAAAGCCACGAGTAGGGCCGATTTTTTTTTTATTTGCGTGGCCCTGTACTGGTAAATAAGTGAGATCCTATCAAAGTATAAATAAATTGCAAATTGAAGAAAAATTGTAAAGAGAAAAATGTAAAAAAACCTAATTTTGGGCTAATATAATCACAAATACATATACTAACTATTAGGCCAGGGTTGGATTAGTGGCCCTATGTGGTTGCACATTTTGCACGCCCTAAAATCTGACCCTGACCACGAGAGATCTAATGGCAACGTGTTTACTACATCATTAAGTGATAGTAGTAGCATTAACAACTACTTAAGGAAAAATTGTAATGAGGTAAAAGCCAAGCGGAAACTTAGTTTTGGAAATGATTATGAGAAGAAAGTGAGCAGTCAAAAAGAAGCGAAATTAAGGGTGTGTTTGGTTCGCACATGGAAATCGAAATCGGAATCGTAATGGGTATCAAATACTTAGTAATACTAATGAGTTTTGGTGAAAGTATTTTGCATGTTTGGTAGTAGGGTGGAATGTGAATGATTATTAATAGTTGGGGAAGCGGATGAGAAAGGAAAATGAAACCCTTATTTTATTAGGGAATGAGTTTTACAATTAAGGGGTAATCAAAACCCATAGTAGTGTTCTAAAAACCTTTCAACCAAACAATAACAATGATTTTGATACCCATTTCTGATAACTAAACTTGTAAACCAAACACACCCCCAATCTTACTGAGAAGGTTGATGATAATTTCGTAATGGTGAAAGAAAATGGCTGGCTAAACGAGTGAGATCCTAACCTATTTTCTTTGACAGGCGCACCCAATGTGCGAATAGGTACCACCCTTTGAGTAGTAGATGGATCAATAGTGGACTACTACAAGATAGGAATAATGAAAATTAGTTTCCAAATGTAATTCTTTTTTATTTAAATTGTTAAATAAGGTTGTAGTATCCTTGTAAGAGGATTTATTTTGAATAAAATAAAATTGTTCCATTGTGTTTATTGAGTCTTGTTATATGAGATAACTTTGGATGTATATAAGATTCGATATGAATGTTTTGTGCATATGTAACATTACATGTGAAGTGCTTAAATTGGTTTAACAATTGAATTGAAATGTAACAAGCATGTTGCATGATGAAATATAGGAATTAAAGGACTTCAATTCTAGTTCATGTGTGAACAATAAAGATTTCAAAAGTTATATAATCGTGAACATTTTAGCTCAAGTATATTGAATATCTATAATTGTATATGCTCATTCAACTAGTTAGAAAATTTGGTGGACATGGTCTTGTTAATTATGTTAAAATAATTTGATAGGAAATACCAAATTGAACTAGTATGGAACATAAAATTGAGAAAAAGTGATGAAAACGTTGGGACAGTGGAAATAAATCATGGACCACTTGACTTTTTTGAGTAGTGGTGTGAGTGATTTATAAAGTTGTCACTTGTAGAGTCAGTCAAGGTTGTTTTGTCTAAATTTGAAATGTATGTAGGTAAGAGTTATGTCCTAATTAATAGACTTTAAGCTCAATGTAATAAGTAATTATAAAAAATACTATTAATTGGGCTTTCTTGATTGAGCCTTCATGTTTGTGGCAAAGTAGACTTGGTCATGTTAATTTTAATTCTATACGTAGATTAATCAACTTGAACCATATTCTTGCATTCCAAATTAAACAATAATCACAAAAGCGAGATTTGTGTTGAGGCCAAACTAATTAAACTTCCTTTTAAATTGATTGAAAGAAAAAAGTAACTACTTGAATTAATCGATAGCAATGTATGTGATTTTAGATCAATACAAATGCACGGTGGTGATAAGTATTTCAATACTGCTATGTGTATTTGCTTAAGAGCAAAGACGAAGCCGCTGATGAACTCATTCTTTATAAGAATGAAGTGAAAAACCAACTTAATTGAAGAACTAATGTAATTATAAGTGATCGAGGTATACCAGCTCATGTTAAGCTAGTGATCTAGGCTCATGGTCACGATTTGAATCCCACCGTGATTTTTAGCATAGTTTGCAAGTTCCAGATGTCACGGTGACACTCAAGTCGTGATCATGACTATCTACTTTGTGTAGCAATTTTGATTTCTAGGACATTTTTCACCTTGTAGACATTAGAAATAGACTTTGTTGTCTGCATAGAAGTTGTATCTCTTTGAAATAATTTTCCAATGCCATTGGAATCACTTCATTTTGACATTTCTAAGTTGAGATATGCTTAAAACATCGAGACGTCAGTTTGCAGAAAAAAGTGCATAGTAGAGTGGAGTCACGCAGGCACTCACGGCATGAGCCTTGATTTTCACTCCAAAATGCATATTTCTTCATCTCCTTCGTTCTTTTTTGACCTCTCATGACTCTTGGAACATGCCTTTGTACAAGATGACTTCAAAACATATCCAATTGAGCTCCAATTTACATGACGTTACAATCAATGCCTCCAAATCACCTAAATGACACAAAGGAATCAAGTAAGCACATACTTAGCTTCCAATTAACATGAAATCATATGAGTTTGATATCAATTGTGCACATAAAAGCACTAAGAATTAGTGCTTATAAAATGCGATGTTGATAAGTTTGGTATTACCTCAAAATATGTGGGATGAAGCTATTTTGACAATATTTGAAAATATGAGGTTGTCTTGCCAAAGTGTTAGTACAAATAAAAATGTCTCAAGACGGTGAACTGCATTTTTATTGGTTATGCACATAACAATAATGCTTATCGGTTCTTAGTATACAAGTTTCATGTTCCGGATGTACGTAAGAACATGATAATTGAGTCAAGGAGTGCATCATTTTCAAAAGATGTATTTCCTTGTAGGTCAAACGAAAGACCTAATATTGCTTAATTTGGAATGCAAGAATATAGTTCAAGTTGATGAAGATGAAATTGAACAACTTCATTGCGAAGTACAAGGCCATAGTTGTAATTAAAGGTTACATGCAACATGATGACCATGGTTACTTTGACAAGTATTCTTCCATGACGAGAATAAACTCCATGAGGATAATACTTACCATAGCCACATTACGAATTGAAACTTTGAAGTTCATCAAATGTACGTAAAAACAACTTACAATAGCCACATTACGAATTGTGGCTCCAAGCCGGAGAAGAAAGTCTGTAAATTGGTAAAATTGTTGTATGGTTTGAAACAAGTACTTAAGCAATGACACAAAAATTTTGATCATCCATTGATAACCTGTTAGTGTTTTACGTTTTATGTCTAAACCCCACTGATGTAATTGGCTAATTTATTATGGAAAATCAGTTGGTTTAAGTTTAGAGTCTATCAATGTTAAGAGTGAAGACCTGATTGATCAGACTATACGCTAGAGAGTCCATTATGTATCTGTTGGAGTTCACCGGCTTATCCTTGCTGAGCTATGTAGAACGGTTACTGATAAGTGCAAAAGATGCCATCTTTATAAGGTTATTATCGGATCGTCTAGTGCACAATTCGTTGCTCTTGTGTTTGATTTGAGCCTTAAATTGCGTTGGAATGCTTGTTAGTGCCATCGAACCCGTTCCACGCTTTGCTAATCGTTTTTGTAGGAAAAAGATGTGCAAAAAGGCAGAAGATGACAATATTTCAGAGAAATGAAGAACGAACCGAAGTGGGAGCAAGAAGAGGCCTTGGACGCACCTTGGACGCGCCGTGGACGCGCGTCCAGGCCGCGTCCACCAGGCGCCACCCCTGCGTCCAATTTTTCACTCTCTGAAGTTTGAAGTCTGTGCAGCAGAGGGCCGTGGACGCGCGTGTCCACCCGGGCGTCCATCAGAACACTTGCAGAAGTTGAAGTCTGGACGCACGCAAATAACGCCGTGGACGCGCCCGTGGACGCGCGTCCACCAGGGCGTCCATCGCGAAAATGGGCAGTTTCTGCAATGTTTAAAAGGGGAATTGAGCTAATTTTTCAGGGGATCTCTCAATTCATCCACCATTCCACACCCTAGACTTTCTCTCTCCAGGATTAGCCTAGAGAGATCTCTCCAAATTCACTCCACATTGCAATTCTTAGTTTAGATTAGAATTAGAGAAGAATTCCATTGGGGCAAGATTGTGATCTACATTCAAGTTCAAGATTAAAGTTCAATTTCAAGTTCAAGTTCAAATTCAAAGTTCAATTCCTAGCTAAGTCTTCCTTTTAATTTCTTGTATTACTTTTATCTTTTGCTATTTCAATTCCAAGTATGATTAGATAGATCTTTGTGGATTTGGATTGAGCAATGTTGTATGGATATTCTTGAGCTTTGACTTGATCAATTAGGTTTTGCAATTGCTTGATTATGAGTTTGATTGTGTGAATGGTGATCTTCTTTGACTCTTGTGTGAGAATGATCAACCTATATGAGAGGTGTTTGGAGAAGGAGTCTCATCTACGAGGGTAGAGTTACTCCTTAGCCTAGCCTAGCACATTTCCCTCTCACCTTTGAGAAAAGGGAGAAGTGGAAGATAAGAGGCACATAACGTGTTTGACAAAATGCCCCTCCTAGCCTAGTGATCACAAGGATGACATTACGGTCTAAGGAGTGAGTCCATTGACCACGAGAGTGGTGGTGGTGTTGGTGACCTTGTCTCATTTTCATTATCTAAGTGTTGCTAGCCTAATATCTTAGGAAATCAAGGATACCTATATGAGTTGCAAGATCCAAATCCTCCTTTCCAATTGATTGTTTACAACGTTTTGTTCCTTATTTCCATGATGTCTCATGCACCTTTCTTACTATGTTTGGGTTAGCTTTCAAACACTAAACACTCTTGTGCTTAATCCCCTTACCGCTTGAATTCCCTCCTTGCCATCCTTTGAGAACGATACTCGGGAACTTCTTCCCGTTTTAACATCTATTTCTTTCCATCCACCGCGAAAACTCAACTCATCAGTTACATGCAAAGAGGTGTGATTACAAGAAAGTCCCTATCATCTGAACACCTCAAAGGGTATAACGGTAATCATTTATAAGGATTCAAATGTTAATGATTATCGTGTCTACCTAGGTCAGAGTATTATTTAAAGGTGGTAGACGGTTCAAGATTTACAATTGAAGAGATCATCGAGTTCTGACTTGAAAGATAACCATCTCCCCTATAGTTCGAAAAGATATACTCTGACGGTACTCAAAAAAAAAATATACTCTGACTACTCTGTCTTCTTAAGAAACAAGTTCTGGAAGTTTAATTAAGTTGATGAACTTGAGAAGGCAAATCATTGATGCTTAATCTGTGGACGTAAAGGACATGCAACTGTGATGCAGTGTAGAGTGAGTTAGCGAGATAGACAGCGATAAAGCAGTTGTTCAAGAAGAGAGCTTCTTTGGACTTCTGACGCACGGATCTCCGGTCTCAGCAATCTACTCTAGCCTTAGTCAGTTGGGTAGATAACTTGTGAGGGATCACTTGGGTGAGAACGTTTCTCTTACCTTTTGCACTTTTGGTGTTGAGTATAGTGGATTGGATGCACTAATGGATGTCCCCCAGAAATGGATAGTGTTGTATCGAACTGTGTAAACAATATCGTGTGTCAGTTTAGTTTCTGCATTTAAATTCCGCATCAATATCTATATTGTTGTACCATGAGCTGAGCAATATATCATCTTGGAATAATTGAGAGATACCACAAAACTTTAGCTGGTGATCCTTTCAAACTTGTCTTACCAGCAACATGCTCTCTTGTTTTGTAACGAGATGCCCCACAGATTGGACATGCATGCAATTCTTTGTAATCATTCCTAAACAATATGCAATCGTTAGGACAAGCATGTATCTTTTTATACTCCATACCCATGGGACACAAAATCTTCTTGGAATCATATGTACTATTCGGAAGTTCATTATCTTCTGGAAGCAGCGCATATCTTTTAATAACTCAAGTAAAGCAATAAAACTCTTGTCGCTTCATCAATTCCCAACTTTTAAGTTGAATAATTTCAAAATAGTAGATGTATTAGTCCCTCCTCCCCCTCCACCGTGCCATATCCATTTTGTATAACTTAGATTAATTCCATCACAAATTAGATGATCATATATGTCGTTTACACTTAATTTTGTTAAATTGCAACACTTCTTACAAGGAGAAGAAAACCTCCTATTATTATTTGGAAGACGACGTTTTGCAAAGTCCAAAACTTCTTTAACTCTAATATAAACTTTTGTTAACATTGAATCTAAAATAATATGAACCCTAATTAAACTTTTGTTAACATTGAATCATTGATTCAACAAATATCTAAAATAATCATAATATAATAACTATAACTAAATTAAACATAGATCATGGTTGTGTTTAGATTATGCTTAGATTATTAAACTTCCAAGGTTTGTGAAGTTAGGTTTGATGAACAAGTTAAAAATAAAAAACTAATCAAAACATCTCACACTAAAAAACTAAAATTCAAAATAAATTAACAATAATGCCTAACATTTAAAATATATTAAAACATTAATTCATAAATTTCAAAATGAATTAAAAATAATTCAAAATATAATAATAATAATTCCTAAAATACACAATAATTTCTAAAATTCAAAATATATTAACATTAATTACCAAAATTCGAAATAAATTTAAAATAATTCAAAATATATAACCAATAAATTATAAAATTCAAAGTATACACCTAATAATTCCTAAAATTCGAAATACATTAATAAATAATTCCAAATATAATTATTTTCAACTCCAATAATTCAAAAATTAATTTAAACAATGAAAAAACTTACTTGAGGTATCGATCGGAGGTGATCGGACGATGTGCCGGTGCGGCGGTGGCAGTGTTGTAGCTGCGGTAGTGGATGCCGTCGATTGGAGTTCGAACGGGGAGAAGAAGGAGTTGTGGCGGTGGCTGAGCGATGGAGGATGTCGGTGGGCGGCGGTGGGTGTGCGAATGGCGTTCGACGGAGGGCATCGAAAATGGAGGTCTAAAGCGATGGAGAAAAACAAATAAATTGTAGGGTTCGAACTGGTCTAAAAACAGAGGTCTTGAATTTAATTAAAACCCCTACGACATTGTTTTTTAAGAACAATCGACGTCGTAGGTTACTAATTGTTTTTTTAATTATAAAGCGATATGACGTCAGCTAAATTCCTACCCGACATCGTATCACTTCGTCGACTTTAAAAATAAAAATAAAAACAATAATATGATGTCGATTTAATTATTAACCGATGTTGTATATGAAGTTAAAAAAAAAAACTAAAATGCACTACGACGTCGGTTATATAAATAATCGACATCGTATATTAGATTGTATTTTTTTTAATTTCATATTTATAACGTCGGTTATTAGTTAATAACCGACATTAAAGTGTTATGAATTTTTTTTTATTTATTTAATTAACCTTTAACGTTGGTATTCATATAACTGACGTTATATGTGATTTGTGTAGTAGTGATATGTTATGCAGAAACTCAATCAGTCATTATAGAATATTAGTTTTAGTGAAATTTCATGAACAATGAGTTTAAAATAAATGAGAGTGACATGTGTTTCTATGTAAAGGATACGATAAACAATTATATCATTCTTTGTTTATACGTGGATGATATACTCATCATTGATAGTAACGATCAAATGATCAAATCTACCAATTACATGTTAAGTTCAAGATTTGACATGAAGGACATGAGTTTGATGGATTTAATCCTAAGGATTGAAATCATTACAAGACTTGAGGGTCTCGTATTAGGCCAATCTCATTATATTGATAACATCCTTGCAAAATTCAACAAGGATGAATATCAATTGTCTATGACACCATTAGATACTAACGTACATATATCATAGAATAATGGGGTGTGTATTTTTCAATTAGAATAGGCCAGAGTTATTGTCAGTTTAATATATCCAATGAGTTGTACTAGATTGGATATTACCATTGCGGTTAGCAAACTTAGTAGATATACGAGTAACCTTGGTGATACTTACTTGAAGGCAATAGTGGGAGCTATGAGATACTTAAGGTATACTCGTGACCTTAGACTAACTATACGAGAGATCATGCTGTAGTAGAAGGGTATAACGACATTAATGGATATCAGACATTAAAAACTCATTGTTCATGAGTGGCCACATGTTCATGTTAGCCTGTGCAATCGTTTCTTATTGAAAATCCAAAAAAAAATCATGATAGTTAGATCCACGATGGAATCTAAGCTAATATCTTTAGACAATTGTTGCGAAGAGGCTGAATAGCTACACCATTTTTCTCGAGGATATTCTTAGTTGCGAAAAATCTGTACATCGAATTTATGTTCATTGAGATAGTCAAGCTGCGATTGGAAGTGTATGGAGTAACATTTATAATGGTAAGTTTAGACATATATGTCGTTGACATAATACCATTAAACAACTTCTCACAAACGGGTGTTATCTCTATTGACTATGTGAGGTTAATTAAAGGAGAATATAGCATATTCACTAACCAAAGGGTTAAGTTAAGAGTTTTTAGAGAAGTTGACACGAGGAATGAGACTAAAGTCCTTGGACAAAAAGTTCTATAGTGGATACCTAACCTAGTTGATGCCTTGGTTCAACGGGCCATGACAACTAAATTATATAACGAAGTGTGTTATTATGTTGGGGTCTCAAAGTCCTAACTACTCCTCCTTGAATTGTGACTCTCACACGAGGCTAGCATGCTTATATGCTTTAATGATTCAAAGTGTCGGTTGACATAAGTGGAGACTATGCGAGATACTCAAAAAAGAATAACCTATGCAATGTGAGAGAGAAGTGGGACCACTTCAAAAGAGAATTGATTGGTCTCAATTCTTTAGAAACTCTTGCAAAATCAAGAATGGTATTCCATGCTGAAAAGAGACAAACCTAGGAGAATAAAAAACAATATTAGAAGGTTCCGGTATGAGATATATGATCATTTACACAAATGGAGGTATGGTTGAAAAACATCGTGTTTTACTAGATTGCCAATAAAGTACATATATCTTTACAAGCTAGGGAAGGTTCAAAGGGTAACATCTACCTATCCTATGCAAAAATCTACTATTGAACACAATCGTGTCGTTTCTCCACTCCTAGAAATCAATTTTCATTCATATGGGAGATTGTTGGAAATTTTAGCAAAAATGGCATTTTAAGTGAATATTGTGTATGAACAGATACTACATTGTAACAGAGTCAGTAGAACTCAAAAAAAAAAAAGTGAATATTGTGTGGTGCAAATATTTGTGGGGTACTCTTTTGATTTGGGCCAGGTCAAAGTGGATTTCCGAAGTCTAAAAAGGCTCGAGCCGTTTGCATCCACGACTTGCGTATACTAATGTCTCATGCGGGCTACGTTATGCTAATTTTACAGATTTTTTATTTATTTATTTTTTTTTTTATAACTTGGCCACTTGGGACAAACAAAAAGTTACTCCACTAAGAGATGAGAAATTTCATTGGGACGAACAAGGAGTTACTCCACCGAGAGGTGAATTAATTCCACCTCTCGATGGATGGAAATAGCACTCCACCAAAAGGTGGAGTAATTCCACCTCTCGGTGGAGTTTGAGCCTACCACTTCTTGGTGTTACAAGTTAATTATGGGCAGTTTAGTGATTAATTATAATTAATTTCCTAATCGTTGCTACTGTTATTTCCAGAATTAATTACCACTATATATGGGAGGTTACGAAATGATTTTTAAATTAGATTAATTGCCATAATGCTACGATTTTAATAATCTTCTATAAATATGCAGTGTTGGGTAGATCGCAAATTTTACTGGACCGCGGTTCATAATGGATTGTGGACCATGCATCAAAACAACGTCGTTTTGATTAATGAAAACAGACGGCTGAAATGGCCTCCTTTCCGCGTCATTCACTTTGCAATTTCTTTTCGATATAACTGCAGTTTCATTCAATATTATACACTCAAATATGTGAACCTGTTATTGAGTTTCCTTTCAACACAACTACAGTTTCTTTTATAATACACTGCAGTTTCCTTTCAACACAACTACAGTTTCTTTTATAATACACTGCAGTTTCCTTTCAATATAACTACAATATCATTTTGATATAACTATAGTTTCATTGGACAATATACACCAAAAAACCATGTTGCAAAAATCGCGCCTAGGCGCCGATTAATCCCCGCCTAGGCGCTAGGCGCTGGTCGACCGCCTAGCGTATCACATTAAATGGTGGTCTAGGCAGCTGGCCGGTTAGGCAACCGCCTAGGCCGCCTAAGCTCCGCCTAGGCCGCCAAAGCACCGCCTAGGCGTCGACTAGACCGACTAGGCACCAACTAGGCCACCTTCTAGTCGGTCAATTAAATATTGTTCTTTTTTTTTTAATGGGTTATTTCACTCAAAACAACATCGTTTTGAGTAAAATAATCCTAAATTGTACAAACTTTAGATATTTTTTAGGTTAATATTTAATATTTTAGTATTAACTATTAAAGTATTATATAATTTATAATTATTAGTCTTTAAAAAATTAAAAATACTTAAACAAATTTTTAAAATAAAAAATAAAATAAAAAAATACACGGGCGCCTAGGCGCCGATTAATCCCTGGCTAGGCGTCCTAGGCGCTAGGCGCTCCCCGAGCGCCTAGGGAGCGCCTAGCGATTTTTTCAACCATGCCAAAAAATGTGAAAATGTTATTCAGTATCAGTTTATATATACTGCAGTTGCATTTCAACACAATTACAGTTACATTTCGATATAACTACAGTTTCATTCGATAATATAAAAACAAATATGAGGCAGTATCTTTTTAGATGAACTGTAGTATCAGTTACGGAGCTCCGTTACGACTTACGGCAGCCGTTTTTCCTACTTACTGAAACGACGTTGTTTGGTGACCATGATCCACCGTATAACGACTGGGTAGATGGTTTAAACATTTTGAAAAAGTTCATTTTTCTACTCCAATCGTTGTGCATTATTCTCTCTCCCAAACTTCTGCCAACAAGTTCTAAAATCTATTGTATTCTACCCTGTTGTTCTTGTTCGGTGAGAGTAATATATAATAGCTTTTTTAATCCATTTTATCGTAGAAGATTGACGCTACAACGCTCTTAGTATCATCGGGAGGTAGCGAATCAGTTTTAAGAAAACTTTGTGTTACACACGATTTGAATTTTTCTTGATTTCGTACCGTTGATATTTTGAGATTATTTTTGCAGAACCACTTCATCATCACGTATTACTCTATTTCGGCTTGCAAGAGTTTTCAAAGCCTTTCAGTTGAATTCATGCTGCTTCAACGTTGAGTCACCTTTGTTTTTACCATTTTTACTTGTTTTCTTCACTTGTATTTCATGTTTTCACGTTCTGTACCTTAATGCGTGGGTCTTTAAATACTTGACCCAACTTCTCTCTTAAGACATTATTATTCATTACACATTGAATGCAAAAGACAAAGCTCATACATACCGAGTACAGTTTCATTCTTTGTGGACTCCATTACTTATCAAGATTTTCTTTATTGCATGTGGTAGGTCTTGAATTGCTATGGTAGGTCTCGTAAAGGTTTGAAATTGAAGTAAAACATATTTTATTGATTTGGTAAGTTTCAACTAGGGGTGTTAGTTACAAGCAGAGGTTTTGTGGGGGAAGGAGGGGTGAATTTCAAACTCTTTCAAAAAGGAAATTATATATATATATATATATATATATATATATATATATATATACATACTAGTGCAAACTTGCATCTATTTTTAAATGTAGAACAAAGCCTCCTCCAAAACTTTTCCAATTCCATTTTTCCAACTCAAATGAATGCGTTACACTTTGATAATAAATTTTTCATTACCTATAATTCATTTTGTACGTATAATACATCAAATTAAACTTCTCACTTAGGAGAACACGAATTCACTTTGACCCGACCCAAATCAGAAGTGAATCCCACAGAAATTATACTACAAAATGACCACTCTAAATGCCATTTTAAACCAATTTCTCCAACAATAAGTGTGTATGTATGTGTTGGAAAAATAGCATGAAATGACATTTTAAGTGGCTATAATAGCTACAAATATATGTGGGTCTACTTCTAATTTGGATCAGGTCAAAGTGGATTCGGGATCTTTGTAGCGAGACGAAGAGATCGATATATTGTATGCTAAAAATAGATAATGAGTGAATGGGAAATTAATTCTCAAAGTATATTCATTTGAGTTGGAAAATGAATGTGGAAAGACTTGTTATTATTAGCTTTTATCCTACACTGGAAAAGAAGTGGATTTGCATCACTATATATATAATACCCTTTTAAATTGAGTTTTAATTATATAGCTTATTAGATGCCCTCCCTCGGGCACAGGGTGTGCAATTTAAATTCTAGAAATAATTTCCTAATTAAATATTTGTTTGTTATGAAAGGTACATAGGTTGATTTCAATATCGGTTTAAGTGTCATGGGTATGTTTTCTCTCCAAAACTCTGTTCATCTTCCTACTCAATCTCTGTGTTCTAACCAAGTTCTAGTTCGCCGGGCTTGGCTATTTAAGAGTTCAAACATATTCAGGAAAACCTACGTTACCACAGTCCTAGGTATCACACGACTCAAGATTACAAACCTTTGATCCTAATGCCGGTTTTTCCAAAAATAATACTTTTGTAGTATTTTTTTCTGCTAACAATATGTATGTGCATACATATCGATATAACCTAGACAAATACATGTGATGTCGTATATAGCTAGCACACCGCACTGACAATGCAACTATTAATTGTGAACAATGAACATGCATGATGTATCCATTATCTATATATGCAAAAGCATCCAAGCATTTTATTGCTGTGTTTGACAATGAAATATGCTTTGAATTGGCTTTTGCGTTAGCATTAAAGTGCGTTGTGTATATAGCCTCATATCTCCCCTTCATTGACAACTATAGTTTTTTTTGGGTCTTTCTCTCCGTCCGTTTAACGGTCCGGGGTCCACCCACGTTCGCTCCGGGAGGCATGGGAGCTGGCCCAGGGAGAATCATCACTTCTAGGAATTGAACCCGAGTTCTCCCGAAATTCCTCCCCACAAAGAGAGCTCACTTGCCACTTGAGCTACCCCACTGGGTTATTGACAACTATAGTTAATTTGTCGTGTACGTGCATTATATTATATTAGACACTTCTAGTATAGGCCTGAATTGACTTCATCAATATATGCATATATATAACAACGCAAACAGCCATGAATTTGGGGGGAATAATTAGTCGCTCTCCGCCACCTCAATTTATCTGGTCTACCTGCTAACACGTGCACTCCGCCTTAGACTCCCAATTCATGGACAACTCATAATACTCCATTACTCATTTCCCAGGGTTTTTGGTGCTCAAGGCCCTTTGATGCCTTTGAAACAATGTTGACCATTTTATGTGTCCCTTTTCTTTTCTTTTTTCTTTTTTAAATAATTTTTTCTTCTTTTTACAGTGCCAACAATAGATGCAAAAAATAAATATCATTCTTATTGTATCAAATAATGCTAGAACCGATACCCAATAATATCTATCTGTATTTCGTGCCATTGATGTTGGAAAAAATAACATAAAATGACATTGTAAGTGGCTATTTTGTGGTAAAAATATATGTAGAGTTTACTTTCAATTTGGATCGTATCAAAGTAGATTCGGGTTTTTCGTAGTGAGATGAAGAAATTGATATATTGTACGCTCAAATGGGTAATGGGTGAATGAGAAATTGATTCTTGAAGTAGACTCATTTAAGTTTGAAAATAAAGGTGAAAAGGCTTGAAACAAGCCTTTTGTCTCACATTGGAAAAATAAGGGAATTTGCACCACTATGTGTCTATGTATATATTCAAGACGCTTTTAGAGAGATGTTGAATTATATAACATAGAAGTCATTTCTTGCATGCATAAGGTGGGGGTGCAAATCAAAACCCAAAATGAGTAGTTTCATCATATTAATTTTAATTTTAAATTTTTAGAATTAATCTCTAGAATAATTTTGTTGGAGATTACGGTCCCGGGTTTTAAAACCAGTAATTAATGCCTTGAATGAGCATGTAGATTTGAAGAACTCTAATACCCTACGTTTTTGCTCTCAAAACCTCTGCTTATTATCTTCCTCCTCATTTCTGTCTTCAAAACCGTGTTCTAGTTCGCTGGATTCTTTTGTTTGAGTGCTCAGACATAGAATCATACTACGCAAGTTTTATCCTGGAAAACCTAGGCTATAACGCCCCTAACACCTTTAGGAGGTAGCAAATATCTACTATACTAATAAGAGCCAAAGAGAGTTAGGCCTAAAATGGGTAGAAAAAATGGCGGTCAAATTATTTAATCAAATGGATAGTTCAGATGAATTATTTAATCAAATAGATGGTTAAGATAATTCAGATTAATATTATTAATAGAGATTACCTAATTTAACCTTACTTTCATGATTATCCGTTAAGTTTTCCGTTAAATATTCTCTTCTCCGTTAATATTCCGTTAACTTTTAACTTACCCATTAATTTCTATAAGAAATGTCTTAGGTTCGAACCCCATCTCAATCAAATTTGACATAATTAAGTTTCTCACTCTATTTTACTCTTATTAAATTAAATAAATTAGTAGCTACAACAAAAAATGATACATATATATTTCTTTAATTTAGAATTATGTGTCTACAATACCTTTATTTGAAAAAATTATTTATTATCAAAAAATTAAATTAAATAAGATAAATAATTTCATTAGTTATATTATCTTTATTTTCTCTCATGTAAAGATTCTTTACATTCAAATTTATGAACTGCTATTCATTACATTGTCCATTATATTATCTTATTTTTACAATATATTGTAACTAAATATCAAAGTTATAGTACAAAATAATGTTATATATTTATTTACCAAGTATTTTATTAATACTATGAAAAAAAATTTAAAATAATTTGAAGCTAATTATATTAACTACTTGGGGATTGGTTGACAAAGAGAGTACTCAAATAATAACCCAACAAATTGAAGCGGAATCACTCTATTTTACTCTTATTGAATTAAATAAATTAGTAGTTACACCAAAAAATGATACATATGTATTTTTTAATACCATCAAAAAAATAAAAAAGAATAGTTTGAAACCAATCATATTAACTACTTGGGGGATTTGTTTACAATGAAAGTACTCAAATAACCTATTACCCAGCAAATTGAAGCGAGAAACTACCTTTTAATATCTTTGAAATACATAATATTTTAAATTTTCAAATTTTTATTAATTTATTTAATCTTTTTTCTTAAACTAGTGATTTCTTTATCCACAATAAATCATTCAACAATAATGGTTGAACCAAATGAACCCCAAGCAGAACACCTAAAGGAAAGTCCATAGCTCCTATATCATAATCTCATTGCATAACGTTGTCATCTATGCTACCAACAATAACCGAATTGCTAATAACACACTACCAACAAAAAGGAAGAGAACAAATAGTAAAGATAAAGACAATGACAATGTTACTCAAAAGAGAATTAAGAACCACTTAGAAAAATTCAAATTAAAAGTAGTATTTATTTAAACTATCATTTTTAGACCAAATATTTAGACTATCGATTTTACAAGGTAGCAAACATTTATTTAAGTAATAATTATAATGAATTTTCTATATTATCTTAGATTCATATATTTTGAGTTAGATATTTTAAATAAAACAACTCGACATTCAATTACCAATGTATAAACTTCTCCTATATAATCTTGCATTGATATACTTTCAAATATTTATTTAAATATAAACATTGGGCATTAACTCATTCGCGCAATGCGCGGATAAAACTAATAATTTTAAAGAAATAGTGTTTCGCTCGACTCGTAGTAACCTTTACCTATTCGTTATTTGTGCTTATATATTTTCCAGAATTAATCTTTTTTTCATAGGATTATTTCCATACAATTGACACCATAAAATACTGTTACGAATTATGTTTAATAGATTTTAATGACGCTAAAATGTAGTATAGGCAAATTAGTACACCCAAAATAAAGTGTAATTTTCTATTTTAAGATGATTTGTAAAGGCCAAAATTAGGGCTCAAACATGTTATTAAGTTTAGCTAGGAGAGGTACAATCGGTAGAGTTAAGGAAATTGTAAACCTACAAGCAGTGGACTACAAAGGGGGTCGTCAAACGGAAGGTAGATATGCCAACCATTAGCAGGTTAGCAGGCTTATTATGAACCATCCAGTAGAGTTCACAATCGGTAGAGATGATTGAATTGGTAGATATTGGCCCTGTTTGGTAAATGATTGGGTTAGTTGGTAATGACTAGTTGATAATATTAGCTCTTTGTAAAAAGGTGTTTAATAAATTAGTTGTTAGCTAATAGCTGTTTGGTATAATTTCTTGAGAAAATATCATTTTTAGTCCCTCAACTATAATATATGTATCAATTTTGATTCTTGACTATTAAAAATTTCAAATTAGGTGCATGACTATTCAATTTGTATCACATTTGGTCCTTAACTATTAAAATTTTCAAAAATTAATTGAAAAAGTTGCTTTGAGCAGCTTTTTTAATTTTAATATTTTGAAATTAAATTGCAAAAAGCTGATCAATTGAATATTTATATTAATTTTTTAATTAAATCAAACAATTAATATGATCAAATAAGTTAAAATTAGCTGATAGGGTAATTATTTTCCCAAACAAGGTTATTGTCGTTTGGAAAATTTAGAGTAAAAATCGGTAGAGAAAGTCCATGTCGGTAGAGACACTACAGTTAACAAACACAGCATTAACATAGACCAAGTCAAACAATAGACACTTGAAAACTAACAAAGGGATGAAGGAATTAATATCTACCGACATAGAGTTCAAAATTAAGCAAGTCTACTAAATATATGCATAGCTATTTAAGTTAGGATCAACGAACATAATTTGAATCTTAGTAGAGATGAGATGGTAAAATCCAATTGTTATACCATGAACTAAGGTTGATATTGCATTTAATTTTGAACCCTGATACAGAAATTCTGTACGTTCAGTTAACAGTTTCTGTACATGTAAACAAATAATATGCTAACTATAATTACAAAAATCGTTAACTACAAATACATAATGTGTCAACTATATATACAGATCCTGAAGGTTATTTTTGGACCATTGTCTACAATGTAAGGTAGATCCTGGTCTATGGTATAATTTGCTGGTAAAATCTTAGTAGACTTTTAACTAGTTTGGAATTGGACCAACAAACACCCACAAGATTCAATTAATCATGCCAATAATCTCTTAGCCAGTGGCGTGCAAAAGTGAAACCGCCATAGCTAGTGATATACATTTCACCAAAAAATATTATTTGTCACTATTGGTTTATAAGTTTAAGATTATATTATTTAATTCAATATTATGTCATCCTTGTTACCTTTTGGATATTTGGTCATTTTAATTTAGGAGTGTTATAGTATAGTACGTATAAGTGGTCATATATAGTTCATGGTACATTTGATATGGGATGTAAGGAGGAACTGAATCCAGGAGAATAGTTTCAAACTGGGTGAACTTACCACTAAGCTGCATTGTGAATTTAGTTCAATCTTGCATATCATATATACAGAATATTGTTAAATATGTTGTAGTTAAGTGGTCTAATATATTCTAGGTATAAACACCCACAATACATGATTTATATAATAAAGGGTGTAATTCCATAAGAGACTCACGGTAATGATTAGTGATGTATAAGATGGAATTACTAGGTGAAAGAGGATTCCAAGAAAACTCCAGCGATCATAAGGTTTTCAAATCTTTAAATTTTTCAGATCATCAAGAGGTGATTAAGGTATACAATCAGAGAGGTGAAACATTCTTGATTTATTCGGTCTAGACATCTCTAATGGAATCAAGTAAGTCTTTATCCTTATTCTTGTTTTATGATTAATTTTATTTACATGCGGTTCATTGTTATTTGTGCTTCCGCTTTCAAGTTATAGCTAGCGCATAAAAGGTTGTGATAACATTTAGTATCCGAACCTGCTTGTAAATTGATTAATCACTAAAATTAGGGTTTATGATATTTAGTAAGGTTTAATTGATTGTGGGTTTGTTGATTACAATCGAATGTTTTGTGTTCATTAATGATGGAATCAATTGAAATCAACTAACATATATACGTACTGTTTGAAATCAAACAAATATAATTATAATTATATATCAACTGATTTGCCTGTTTCACTAGTACTAGAATCAAATTCGCATGTTTTCTTGAGATCATTCATATACGTTGATATTTAAAAAATAAAAAAATTGTTTGTATGTTTCATGGAGTCAAGAATCAATCGAAACCATTGTACTGTATGCGTACTGTTCATCTTATTTGAATATATATATATATATATATTTCAATGTGCGTACTGGACTTGCATGCGTATCCATGTATATATATGATTCATATGTTGTATGTGTCGTACTGTACATCAATGCAATCAATCACGAACGGCGTGGTGCAGTGAACCTCAGTGTAGAAACAGAAATTTGGGGAAGACAGAGAGAAATTCTAGGGTTAAGGAGAGAAAGAATAGTGAGAAGAATAGAAATTGATTGTATTTCCAAGCATAAAAAACTTTCCCCACAATCCACAAGGTATAAAACTCCACAACGAGCTCCATTGAGCCCTAATTTGCCAGAAAACCAAAACAGAAAACTACAGCTGTAAAAATGGAAAAAGACACTCAAACGACAACGTCTGATGCTGGTGTAACTGCCCTTCGACCGTTAGCTTAAAACGACGTCGTTGGACTCCTCTTCATCAACCGTTATAACAGGTGCGTCAAACGACACCGTTTCCTTCCCTTTGTTATTTCCCAATTCCGGTTCACTTTCAGCTCCCCTTCTCTCAACCTTCTTCCTCTTTCTCAGCTTCCATGCCATTAATGGCTTCCATTCGGGCTGTTACATCACCCACCTCTCCAGGTGATCCTTGTGCCCAAGGATCAAAAGAGGGATACTAGCTCTTGATGTGATAGTAGTCTTCCCAGGTAGCCTCCTCCTCAGGCAGATTTGCTCACTGAACCAAGATCTGTGTGACTGCTCGATTATTCCTCTTGACCAACCTCTTGTTCAGCACTGCTACAGGTTCGGTCTGGACTTGGCCCTCGTGTCCCAAAGTTGGGGGGTCAATTTGAGCCACCACCCCATCCCCAACTCTTCTCTTGAGTTGGGAAACATGGAAAACAGGATGTAGGAGGGAACCAGAGGGCAATAGCAGTCTGTAAGCTACCTCTCCAATCTTCTCCACCACCTTGTATGGACCATAGTACTTAGATGTCAGTTTGAGGTTGCTCCTGATTGCCAAGAATGTTTGTTTGTAGGGCTGAATTTTTAGATAAACCCAATCACCAATGTTAAATGATCTTTCACTTCTGTTCTTGTCTGTCTGAACCTTCATCTTGTTCTGAGCCTGGCTGAGGTTTTCCTTCAAGGCTGCTAAAACAGCATCTCTCTCCGTTAACCAATTGAAACTCTCATCCCTAGCAATAGAATTAGAGACCAACAAGGGAGGAGGATAACCATACAAAGCCTGGAATGGTGTGCATTTAAGGGCAGAATGGTAGTTGGCATTATACCACCATTCTGCTAAATGTAACCACCTCTCCCAACTCTTGGGCTTCTGAAATATCATGCACCGTAGGTAGCTCTCAACACACTTGTTCACCCTCTCAGTCTGTCCATCAGTCTGGGGATGATAGGCAGTAGAAAGGTTTAACTTGACCTGCATATTTCTGAACAAGGCCTGCCAAAATTTACTGGTAAAAACCTTATCCCTGTCTGATACAATGCATCTTTGTAAGCCATGCAATTTATACACCCCTTACATAAATAATTCAGCAATACTTTCAGCAATGTAGGGGTGTGCCAAGGAGATAAAGTGAGCGTACTTTGTTAATCTATCCACAACCACCATAATGACATCTTTATTTTTAGACTTTGGTAAGCCCTCAATAAAATCCATGGATATGCATTGCCAAGCCTCCTCTGGTATATTCAGTGGTTGTAGAAGGCCGGGGTTTGTCACATTTTCATGTTTACACCTCTGGCAAATGTCACAAGTCTGTACTAGAGCCACCACATCTCTCTTCATGCCCTTCCAGTAGAATAGACTCTTCAATCTTTGGTAAGTGCCCACCTGTCCAGAGTGACCCCCAAGGGCTGACTCATGCAATTTTAATAGTAACTCCCTCCTAAGGTTCCTAGTAGAACCCACATATAATCTGTTTTTATACCTTAGGAGGCTCCCAACCACTGAAATGTTGGGATCCACAGCAGGACTGAACAATGTGGCAGACAAGTGATCAGTTGCCCAGTCATCTCCCACATAGCTCTTAGCTATTTCTTCCATCCATTGGGGTTGTACTGCTGTAATAGAGTTGGCAGTTGCCTCACCCACTGAATCCAAACTAGACTCTCTTCTAGATAATGCATCTGCTGCACTATTCTCTGAACCCTTTTTGTACTGGATTGAATAGTACGTCCAACCAAGTAATTTGGTCAGTCATTTCTGTTGGAGGGCTGTTGTTATCTTTTGCTCAAGAAGAAACTGTAAACTATGGTGATCTGTCTTTATTGTAAAGTGCCTCACTAAGAGGTATGGCCTCCATTTATCCACTGCATTGATGACTGATAAATACTCCTTCTCATAGATAGATATTCCCAAATGTTTCCCACCAAATGCTTTGCTAAAAAAAGCAATTGGTTTTTCTTCCTGTAATAGGACAACCCCCATACCCTTATAACTGGCATCTGCCTCAATCACAAACTCTTTTTGGAAGTCAGGTAAAGCTAGTACAGGGGAGTGGCATAGGGCTTTCTTCAGATGTTCAAAAGCCTGCTCAGCACAAGAAGTCCAATTGAATGCATTCTTCTTTAACATCTCTGTCAATGGTTTACTGATTATCCCATACCCTTTGATGAATCTCCTGTAGTAGCCTGTAAGCCCCAAGAACCCTCTCAAGGCCTTCACAGAGTTAGGTTTAGGCCAAGCAGCTACAACCTCTAGTTTTGAGGGATCAGTTTGTAGCCCTTCCTTGGAGATGATGTGCCCCAAGTAATATAATCCACCTTGTCATGAGCAAAGGAACATTTACTCATCTTAGCTAATAGTTGATGTTGTCTCATGAGCATTAGTACTTCCCTCAAGTGTCTCCAATGTACCTCCCAACTAGGACTGTAGACCAGGATATCATCAAAAAACACCAAAACAGATTTCCTTAGTAAGTGCTTGAAAACCTGATTCATAAGGGCCTGAAAGGTGGCTGGGGCATTGGTAAGCCCAAAAGGCATTACCCTGAACTCATACAAGCCTTGGTGAGTTCTGAAAGCCGTTTTGAACTCGTCTCCCTCCCTCATCCTGACTTGATGGTAACCGAATCTCAGGTCTAGTTTAGAGAAGCAACTTGCCCCAGCAAGCTCTGAAAATAAATCTTCCACCAATGGTATAGGGAATCTGTTTTTGACAGTGATATTGTTAAGTGCTCAGTAATCAATGCAAAACCTCCAAGAATTGTCTTTCTTGGGAACAAGCAGCACTGGGGAGGAGAAGCAGGAGGAGCTAGGGGTAATAACACCTGCTGTTAGCATTTCCTCCACCATTCTCTCAATAGTGTTCTTTTGGTCAAAGGAATATCTATATGGCCCAACATTAACAGGTTTAGCTCCAGGAATTAGGGTTATAGAGTGGTCAAGTGTTCTTTTGGGTGGTAGGGTAGTGGGTTCCTGGAACAGGTCTTGGAACTCCTGTAACAGGTGAGATAATTCAGGGGGTAGGTTTTGTGTAGAGGTAAGGTGGTAGCAGGGTGTTGTTTCTAGCTTGGAAGGTAGTATAGCACTACATTGGACCAGAAATCCTTGTACTCCTCCTTTGTGCCATTTTCTCACTTCCTTCTCGGTGGCTGATTTTAGCAAAATCTGTTTTGTTAAGCCCTTCAACAAAACCCTTCTACCCTCCTTATGAAAGGAGATACTAGGGGGTCTTGTGTGCAATTGAATGGGGGCAAATAGATCTACCCAGTCCATCCCAAGCACCATGTCACAACCTCCCAACCTCAGCAGTCTAAAAGTCTTAGTGAAATATTCCTGCTGAATCTGCCAACTAAAATCCTTGCAAATGGAATCACTAAGCACTTTCTCCCCATTAGCTACTGTCACCATTAAGGGGGTGGTTTTCTCAGGCTCCTTTCTTAACTGAGTCAATAGTTTAGGGTCTAGGACGCTATGTGTACTCCTACTATCAACAAGAATTACCACAGGTTGTCTTTGAACAGTCCCCAACAGTTTGATGGTGTTTAGACCTTCACCACCTACTACAGCACACATGGACACTTCAGCCTCATCCACCCTTATTCCTTCTCCTTCCTGCTTCAATAATTCAGTAAAATCAGACTCAGTGTGTTTTCCAATGATGTTAAAAGTAGGGTCATTGCACTTATGCCCAGGTTGCCAAGGATTGAAACATTTGAAGCATCTCCTTTGCTCCCTTAGCCGATTCTTAAAGTGGGCTATATCTGGGGCTTTGGAAGCAGTAGTCTGTGTGGATGGAATAGGTTTTTGGCTATGACTGGCTGTGGGGTTTGGGAAATTTGGGTTATTGGAGTTGGAGCTGAAGGGTTTAGTGGGCTGTGCTGGTTTGGAATTCCAAGAGGAACCCCTTGGACCTTCATGAGGCTTCAAACCTTTCTCAAACTGTCTTGCAAGCCATATGGCATCCCCTAGGGTTCTTGGTCTAGCAGTCCTAACAAAACATCTCAAATTTTGCTTGAGTCTAGCAACATAATTCTCCACGAAATAGTGTTCTGGTAAGTAGGGCTGAGCTTGCAATAACAGGCTCTTGAACCCTTCATACTCATCTGTAAAATCATCTACCCCACCCCATTGCTTGAAAGCTGTAAAATCCTCTATCACAGATTCCCCACTTTCTCCAAACCTCTTACACAAGGCCTCTACAAATCTAGCCCATTGAAACTCCTCCCTCAATTCCCTAACATACCCTTCATACCATAAACCAACCTTTCTAGTGAGGTTAACATAGAGGAGGTTCATAATCTAGTGCCTAGGGACTTGGGCTAACACAAAAAACTTTTCGCACCTACGAACCCATTGTCTAGGGTGTGTGTAATCGAAAGCGAGAAATTCAGCTTTGCACCTCGGGGTAAATTCATTGTTGTAACCAACATTTTGTCTGACAAGATCTAGACCACCTCTCCTGGGCATCCAATCTGCATTCATCCTCTCCGCCCTGCCGAAATCCCTGGGGGTCTCCACCTCCTCATCGTCTGCAACCACCGGATCCGGCATAGGGGCCTTGTCCGGCCTTCCCTCAGGACGCACAGGGGCATTACTGGGCTCCCCCAGAATGTGGCCCTGAACTGATGATTGCCCCGGGGAGTTCCCAAAGACCGGAGGTACGGGTCGGTTCAACCTCAGCAACTGTAACAACTCATCTCGCAAACTGCCGAACTAAGCAGTGAGGTCTGTAACTTGCACTGTCAAGGTGGTAACCGCCTCTTGCGTAGTCTGAGACTGGTTGCCAAGCTCAACCACGGAGGCCTCTAGCTTCCTCACACGCTCATCCATGGAGGGCTCTGATACCAATTGTAGTGAACCTCAATGTAGAAACAGAAATTTGGGGAAGATAGAGAGAAATTCTAGGGTTAAGGAGAGAAAGAAGAGTGAGAAGAATAGAAATTGATTGTATTTCCAAGCATAAAAAACTTTCCCCACAATCCACAAGGTATAAAACTCCACAATGAGCTCCATTGAGCCCTAATTTGCCGGAAAACCAAAACAGAAAACTACAGCTGTAAAAAGGGAAAAAGACACACTCAAACGACAACGTCTAATGCTGGTGTAACTGCCCTTCGACCGTTAGCTTAAAACGACGCCGTTGGACTCCTCTTCATCAACCGTTATAACAGGTGCGTCACACGACACCGTTTCCTTCCCTTTGTTATTTTCCAATTCCGGTTCAATTTCAGCTCCCCTTCTCTCAACCTTCTTCTTCCTTCTCAACTTTGATGCCATTAATGGCTTCCATTCGGGCTGTTACACGTGGTTTACATTTACGCGACGGTGCGTCGGACGGCGGACGGAGGACAGCAACCGCAATGCGAGATGGCGTAGCTGGGTTCCCACGGAGGAGGGCATATGGTGGAGCTTTTCCGATTTCCGGCTGGCTCCGTGGGAGCTGAAGTGGCCATCCCGTAGTCGCCTCTGTCTCTCTGTTGGCTGCAAATGAATGGAAATAATTGCACTTAGGGGTGGCACTTTGGTTCGGTAAAACCAAACTGAACCAAACCGAACCGTACCGAAGTGGTTCGGTTCGGTATAACCCAAAAGAACCGAACGGTACTTAATATAGAGAAATCGAACGGTTCGGTTTTTTACCGAACCGAACCGAAAACCGTTCGGTGTTTTAATATATATAATAAATAATAATAATTAATATTGATCCGTGATGAGGGGATGATGGATGAACAAGATATTACTTTAGAATTTGGATTGCTATGTGAATTTTGTGTTTGAATTGTTTTGTTTTTATGTAATATTTATATTTTAGACTTTGGATTATGCGAATATGTATTGTTTGGTAGTGTGTTGTTTGGAAAATTAGTAAATGTTGAAAATTGAACATCCTAAACTGAACCGAATCCCGAACCGAGCGAAATAAAATTCCGAACCGAAACCGAACCGTTTCATACCGAACCAAACTTTATTGTAAAATCGAATGGTATCATTTTTTGTAATACCAAAATACCGATACCGAAACCGAAACCAAAAAAAACCGAACCGAACCGAACCCCGAAGTGCCCACACTTAATTGCAGCTACTAAGGTATGTTGATGAAGAACATTATGATGGATTATATATTTGGGCCTATTAATGTCGTTGAGCTCAAATACAAATACAAGGTTATTGGATTATTTGTTTGGTCAATTAAATTGGCAATCATTATTGCATGGTCCACACAGCTGTGTGGACCATAAATAAAAAGTACATTTTTAATATACTAAAAGTACATTATTTTTGTACATAAGGTACATTATTTTAGAGTACATTATTTTTGTACTGAAGGTACATTATTTTATAGTATTATAAAATAATGTACCTTCAGTACAAAAATAATGTACTTTTATTATAATAAAAATGTACCTTATATTCATGGTCCACACAATAATTTGCCTTAAACTGCCTTATTTGAATTATTTAAGGCATTGAGAACTTGCTTTAAATTTTAGGCTAATTTAATTTGGGCTTAAAAAAATTAAGGAATTATATATAAATTTGGGCTCTTTTTTCTATTGGGAAATTAATTTAGGCTTAGCTTCATTTTTCTATTTTTATTTTGCAAGGGATGAAAAAATAAAATGACTATTTTAACCCTACTGTAAATGTGTTAATTTTATCTCCAGTGACAAATTGATGGAAAATGCACCGGAAGTACCATTTTTGCTTCAAAAACAATAGTCGTGGACCTAGCTAGATTGCAAGGTTTAAAAGTCGTAGAGCAAACCTGATAGTGTCACTATAGTCGTGGGACCAAAAGTGCGAAAATCTCGATACATAAACCACTGCATAACTATTGGCTAATAAAGTCACAACAGTAGGTATATATATATAAATTCACTACTATAGGTAAATAAATTAATTATTGTAAGTTTATAAAATCACTAATGTAGGTTCATAATGATATGCAAGCCCATAAAACCACTATTACAAGTTCATAAAGTTATCATTATAGCTTCATAAAATCATACTTCAAGTTCAAAAAGTCATTACTACGTGTTCATTAATTAGTTAACTACTACATATTCTTAAAGTCGCTACTACTTGTTCATAAAATTACTACTACAAATTCATAAAATCACTACTGTAAGTTCATCACAAATTATATGTTTAAAATATTATTTTCATGTGCAGTACTATTTTTATGTGCATATAATATAATTTTTATGTATCTGGGTCCTTGATCCTGCAACATGTACCATAGTCAATACTATAATTTGCATTTTAAGTAAGGATCATGCGTCACTGGCAATTTATTTTTTTTAAAAGAAACTTCTTTAAAATGAAAAATATCTAAAAACATAATAAATGTGAATGAAGGTTATACCCCTCATTTATGTCCGTTTTTTCTATTAAGTTTTTTTGTACATTATGTTATAAAAGTTGTACTACATAATATTTTGGACAAATATACCCCTACCGTTATAACTTCCGTTATCTTTTCCACTATTGTTACTATGCACATACATCCACCATATACTTTCTTATCTTCTTCAATAATAATAATAATATACACATTAAATATTAGAGTTGTATTTAGTTTTTTTTTTAAATATAAATATCTAATTATACATAATTTATTATTATTATTATTATTATTTACTATATTAAAATTTAAATAAATTTAAAATTTTTATACAAAATACTAATATTGGACACCTATTTTTTGCGCATCGTGCATAAGAAAAACTAGTTTGATAGATAAAATTTAATCCATCAGGCATTTTCCATTTAAAATACTATTGCAGTGAAGACTACACTATATTATTGTAACACCAAGGAGGTAAATTTTTTAGTAATTTTTGTTTCGTAAAGGATGAATTCATCCGATCCAGGATGAAAACAACTGAAAACAACGTAGTAATTAGTTCATGTTTCAGTTTTTTAAGCCCAAAGCCTAAAATTTAGGAATTTTTCCCTTGAAAATCCAAAAGCCCATGCATTTACATACTATCATTAATTACAAATGACGTTGGATATATTTCTTTAAAAAAAAAAAAAAAAAACCATAAAAGCACTACTATAAACGAATGAGGTTACATTACTGACTCTATTACATTGTAGTACCTGTTCATAGCTACTTTCTCAACCTACTGAAGCACAAAGAGTCATCAGATGCCTCCACTGAGGCTCGACTCCCTTCCACATGGGAGTGTACACAAATAAAAATAAAAAAACGAATATATATATTTAAAAAAAAAAAAAAAAAAAAAACCTTAAAAGCACTATTACGTACTGTGCCTATAAATAGTCTGTTGAAGACCTTGAGTTTTTGAAAGCAAAGCAAAGCATATATATATATATATAGCAACAGAAAATGATACCGGTATCTCACCTCTCCAAAATGGGCATATACGACGTTAAAATCGGCGGCGTGGATATGAAGGCTCGAGTAATCAACGACGGGAAGCTGTTGAGCGCAGCCCTGGGCGAGTTGGAGTGCGATGGGGCCCACCCAATCGTGGGGTTAGATGTGAAGGAATGCTCCAACTTCTTAGGGAGACGAAGATGCGCTCTCTTCATACTCTCCACCAGATCCAAGTGCTTAATCATACAACTGAACGTGATGAGACACAAAAACCGCAGCATCCCAGAAGCCCTCACGGAGTTTCTGAGAGATCAAAGCGTGTGCTTTGTGTGTCCCAACGGGTTTGTAAAAAGGGTGCGTGGCCTGTCGTTTGGATACGAAGGAAGTAGTATACGTCTGGGTTTTAGATGTTTTGCGGGGAGGTTTTCCGTGTACCCGAATTACTTCAAGTGTGAAGAGATTGGGGGTGTGGAAGTTGGGCAATACGCTGCGGGGGTTCTGAAAAACCCAGAGCTTCTCAAGTGTAAATCTCTTGAAAAACTGGGGAGGGAAGCTCAGGTTGATCTCACCTCATCTGGGGGAAATTCGAGACGTCCCAAGTGGGATTCTGAGGTTTTCTCCCCGGAGGAAGTTCGGTGTGTGATGCATGACGCGGTTGCGTGCTACCGGATTGTCGATGAGCTCCTTGGTGTAATATGATCTGATCTATTTCTTGTTGCTTTTGGTGTACTTGGTTAGAAGCAGCTCAAATATGAAAAATTTTATGGTGCATTTGCGAATAAGGGTATAGTTTTTAACTTTTAATGAGTTTATCACAAAACAACTAACATTGGCTCAAGTAAAAAAATCTAAGGGTGCTGATGGAGAAAATAGATTTTCAGAATAATATAATATGTTTGCAGGAAATAACTAAGTCCCCACTTTCTTAATCGCAAGTATTTGTCATCATAAGAAAGTAAAAAACTAGCACAAGTGATGAAACAAAACCACATATAAAGATAACAACATGCACTAAGAGTATGATGGGTGTAGTTTGGACTACATGTTTGTGCATGGGCGATACTAAAGTTGTGACCTTTCCGTCTGGAGAATTGAAGATCATAACGAGAGTCACAATTAGGTGAACAAAGCATCTAGGAGTTCATTACAGATATTCCCTCCATGCTAAATAAGATATGATTAGTGAGTCATGCCATTAGTATTAGTTTAAATAATAAAGTTAAAATTGAAGATAGTCTCGGAAATCCTTATCTTCCAACCAACCACACACTTATTCATTGTAACTATTATTTTATGAGGTAGCGTGGAGCTTACCGTGTAATTTAATTAGAAGGTAGTGCGGATCGCAGCTGACCATATAATTTAGGTGCCAACGCATGACTTACCATGTAACTCAAATGGCAACGCAAGGCTTTCCTTGCAATATAATTGGTAGCACGGAGCTTACCACACCATGTAAGTGGGTGGCGGCATGAAACTTGTCAAATTATGCAGTTGTTCAAATAAATTGACCGTTAGACATATCAATTAGTTAAACAATAACAATAATATAAAGAATTATATAACAATAAGAGACACTTATCTTTTAGTGACATTTGAGATTCAATTCTTCTGATCTTGTGATTTTTGTTTTGTCTTCACATATGACCGGCAACAACAACCACTATCTTTAGCATCACACATTCACACCTGGCAACAACAATTCAATTGTCGGCAACAATAGTTCACGACTTCACGTTCCCAGAATTTCTTCCAAAAATTTCACACGGCAGCCTCTGATCTTTCAGAATGCATATACTTTTGGAAGTAAATGTGTTATAAGTGCAAGTAGCTGGTGCACCTTTGCAAGTAAAAAAGTGTAAGTAAAATCAGTTACAAGTGCACCTATTTTCAATTACAAGTGCAAGTAATTTACCTTTTTAACATTCGTGCACCTAGGTGCAACTAATTTTAAAGTTAGGTGCAACTAGTTGTAACGTTAGGTGCACTTAGTATTGATGCTCAGTTAAATTTTACTTGCACCTGTAATACATTTTACTTACACTTCTAATATATTTTACTTGTAGTTAGATACACCATATGAGACTACTACTAGCACTTGTAATACATTTTACTTGCACTTCGATGTTCAATTATTTACGAAAATGCGACAATGTTTTTTTCTTTAAATCAGTGTTTCTCATCCGTTAGATCTGGACACGTGGACGAATGTCATGCGTTCTGAGTTCTCTATTGGATGCCCCGTTCTCATTTGAAGGCGATTTTATATATACTTCTCAATGGAACCATCAAGTTTCATCTTTCGTCTAAAGACTCATTTGGATCCCAAGGGTTTACTATTCGTAGGAAGATCTGATCCGATCCAAATTGGAAGTGATCCCGATATATATATTTGTACAACACAATAGCCACTTGCAATACTATTTTATGCTAAAAATTCCAACATGATGAAGCATAATGGAAGGCTATCATTAGTCCTCACTTTTTACAGGATGAACCTATTCTCATTTGAACCTCGGACCACACGCACATATATGTGGAAACTAAATTTCCAATTGACACTCACGACTATTATACTTGATATCACTTAAGTGAATGATAAAGGTTTTGAGTTTATATCTAATACAAAGTCAATATTAACCTCACACTATTTAACATTGAATTTATACAAGCTAAGGAGGCATGGCAGGAATCAACACCATAACCTTTCTCATATATATCAATGACTAGTTTTTCTTATGCGCGATGCGTAAAAAATAGGTGCCCAATATTAATATTTTATATTAAAATTTTAAATTTATTTAGATTTTAGATATTTAAATTATTGTAAATAATAATAATAATGCAAAATATTTTTATAAATTTTATATTTATATTTTAAAAAATAACTAACATATCACTCCAATATATAATGTGTATATATTATTATTATTGAAAAAAATAAGAAAATATATTGTGGATGCATGTGCATGGTAACAATAGTGGAAAAGATAACGGAATTAAGTTATAACGGTAGGGGTATATTTGTTTAATATATTGTAAAGTACAACTTTTATAGCATAATGTACAAAAAAAACTTAACGGAAAAAACGGACATAAATGAAGGGTATAACCTTCATTCACACTTACTCCCTCTGTCCCATTTTACCTGTCCTATTTACTATTCATTGGTCAAATCAACTCTTCCTTCTTTGCTTATTTTCTTTAGTATTTTTTATTATTTTTAAATTTAATTTTTTGTGTTTAATAGTACTTTTAATGTAGTTTCTAAATATATAAATTTTATATATTAATACTAAACTTAATAATATGAAAAATTGGATTAAAAATTACTTCAATCAAGGCTCGTTAAACGAACCAGACAACCATATATTTTGGGACGGAGGTATGTAGTATTATGTTTTTAGATATCATCAACAATTTGAACATAATATATATATACCTCATGCTATAGGTGGTCACACCCTGGACCTATAAGTCGATTGGACTTGGGTTGGTCTAGGCCTATGCGTAGGATTGGTCCTATCAATATAGGATCGATCTTGGGCTCGAAGTTGTTATTTATTTTCAAGATATAAAATTTAACTTTGTGTGTGGGGTACGGCAAATTAATAAATTATGCTGTGGACCCAGGTCCACCTTACAAGGTGGACCTGGGTCCAAAACTACGTCGTTTTTATCTCTCTCTCTTTTCTTTTTTTTTTTTAAATTAGTAAACATATTGCTGAATATAGAGTTGTCAAAAAATGTGTGAATGTAGAGGTTTCAAAGTGTTAATGTAGGGTATAGAAATCGTGAGTGTAGATTTATGATTGTGTGAATGTAGAGTTGCCCAGAAATGTGTGAATGTGGAGGTTTCAAATTGTGAATAAGGAGTATAGAAATGGTGAATGTAGAGTTATGCATGTGTGAATCTTTAATAGAGTTAAGAAATTCTAGCAACTTGTAGCCCTGTAATGTGTGAATGTGGAGTTCTCAAGTTGTGAATGTGGAGTATAGAACCTGTGAATATAGTGTTTTGAATATGTGAATGCATAACAATGGTAATATAGTTACTAAACATATAATCCTTTAATGTGTGAATGTGAAGTTTACAAATTGTAAATGTAGAGTATAGTGTATGTGAATATAGACCCGGGTCCACCCGTCCACGGCATAACACATTTAATGTCATACTTTTAAACTTTTCAAATATTTAGTATATATTTAATAATTGTAAACATAATTTTAAAGTATATATTTATTATATATTTAATACTTTTAATGCTATGCAATATTTATAAAGTTTATAATGTTTTTAAATAATTTATATACATCGATAACTATACAAAAAAAATTAACAAGTTTTATTAGCTTGCTTAGTTTGTATAAGAATATATTAATAATAATGTTACAGGTTGAGTCTAACTTCAAAAATAATTTTGATTCAATCCTAGTCGGCTTAGTTTCGGGCATAGGCTCCAGGCTTTCAAATAGCATGTTTAGGACCATGGAGGTCTCGATCCGAAGCTAATTAAGAATGATCAAACTTCGACCCTTAGACCTATTTACTAACGGGAGAATTTCTCTAGCTTAGTTTTCTGGAAAACAAGATAATTGGATAAATAGAAAACAGAAAACAATGTTTACTAGCACAATTTTCTCATTTTTGAAAACTATAAACATTTACTAATTTTTTAGAAAATTGGAGAACTTTTAAAAATTGTTTTCTTAATGAAATATGTAATCATCTATCATGTATTTGACTAAATATCACTATACCAACATTCTTACCATTATTTATTTAAATATTTATTAATAACTATGATTACTACATTAATTATCATTTTATCACCATCTTCTATCTTTTATACTCGTATTTACTTCTATAAACATAACTTATTTGCTTACGCGTAAAGCTAAACATTATTCACATTATTACAGTTGAAACTTAAATTCTACACCAAATTGTAGATTTTGATTGAACTCAATAGGTTATTGGTTCAGATAATTTTAGTTATTATATCCTAATACAAGTTTTGTCGGGATATTAGATATTGAAATTTCTAATATATTAGATTTCAAAATAAAAATTTTATATATACATTGTATTCAAATGAATATATCCAAAAAATATTTTAAATATTAGCTCAAAAATATTAATATCATCTAAACTAAATTTCAGGTGAACTTAATAGATAGGTTATTAGTTTGAATATATTTTATTTTAGTTATGTTATATACAAATATAAATTTAGTTCGGATATCAAATTTAAAAATCTTACATGTATTAGGCTTAAAAGTAAAAATTATATGTATTCCATTTAAACCAAACATATTCAAAAATATTTTAAATATAAGGTCTAAAAATTACTTAAAATTAAATTTGTGTTAATGTTATAATATTAGTCTAAAAAATATAAATTTCAAAAAATAAGTATTAGTAAATAAGTTTCTTTTTTTGAAAGAGTAAATAAGTTTCTAGAAAACAGAAACAAAAAACTGCAAATTTTAAAAATTAATATAAAAAAAATACAAAAACAAAAAATAGAGAACTGTTTTTATTCTGAACCTGAAGTAAACAGCCCAAGCTTTTTGGTTGATTTGGTCTTAAACCAACCCGTGCAAGTGCCAGTGTGCCACCTCTACCTTGTGCTACAATGACACATACATATACAAGTTTTAATTAAAATAAATTTTACGAGTTTTTTCTACAATCGTACCCCTACACGTTAAACAAAGAGTTTATTACCAAAATGCTCCATCGACTATTGCGAAATTAGTAATTTGGTCTTTGATAATTTTTCGTGCCCAATTAAGTCCCTCGATTTTAAAAATTTTAACCAATTTGGTCCTCCGTTTATTTTGCCGTTAAACATCTGTTAAATTGGGACCAAATTGGTAATTTTGCTATAGTTAAATGACCAAATTGGTAATTAATTTTTCACTGAAATGGTCTCTTGACTATAGAAAAATTACCAATTCGGTCTCGATTTAACGGTAAAATAAACAGAGGACCAAATTGGTTAAAATTTTCAAAGTCGAGGGACTTAATTGGACACGAAAATTGTCGAGAACCAAATTGGTAATTCCGCAACAGTTGAAGGACCATTTCGGTAATAAACTCTTAAACAAGTCAATATTTTTTTCCACAGCTTCTGCTATAAATACCTTGCATTAATTTCCTATGATTCACAACACAAAACCTATACCTAGCTACCTAAAACCAAAATATAATGGGGCTGTCTAAATTCCCAGTAGCTCTGCTCTCCTTCATGGTGATAGCCATATTGTTTCATATTTCCGACGCCCAGAATTCCCCGCAAGATTACCTAAACCCCCACAACGCCGCCCGGGACCAGGTCCGGGTTCCCCACATGACATGGGACGCCACCTTGGCCTCCTACGCGCAGAGCTACGCCAACTCCAGGGCCGGAGACTGCAACATGGTCCACTCCGGCGGCCCGTACGGCGAGAACTTGGCCGCCGCGTTCCCCGCCCTCAACGCCGCCGGTGCGGTGAAGATGTGGGTGGATGAGAAGCCTAAGTACGACTACAACTCCAACTCTTGCGTCGGCGGCGAGTGCCGGCACTACACTCAGGTGGTGTGGCGCAGCTCCGTCCGCCTTGGGTGCGGAAGGGCTCGCTGCAATAATGGCTGGTGGTTTGTTTGCTGCAGCTATGCCCCCCGCGGCAACATCATCGGCCAGCGTCCTTACTAATTAATTCAATTATATATAAACAAACATGCAAAATAAATAAAACATGCATGCGCGTCGAATAAGGATGTATGTTTATCATCCACACACACACACATATATATACCCTATAATGGTGTTGCGTGCATGAGCCATGCATTTGATATGATGATTGAATGTAATGAACTCTATAAAAATATTTTATTTGCAGTTGGTTGTAATAATTATGTCCAAAGATTTTGCTTTTTATTTTTTTTACATTTTTTGGGTGACCATATATAGATCAGAAATCAGCTACCACTATTCGAGTGTGTTTACGAGATAAATTTAACCTTGTGACATTAGGCTGCAAAGGACCACAAGGAGATGATAGGATGTATGACAATTTATTAACTACTACGTAGATGATTGCTTTACATGTTTTGATCAGAGTTGTGTTTGATAATTAGTTGTTTATTTTAAGTGATTACAAGTAAAATGACCTATAAGGGCTTAACTATATTATGTTATTTATTTAATTCTTAAAGTATCTTTTATAATGTATTATTATTATTATTGCGTAATTTAAATTACAGAGTATTTTTTAACTATTATTTTTTGTTTTATTATTAATATTGTTATAATAATTACAAAGGTATACACCGTAGTTAATAATAATTCAATTCAAATGTCGGGCTCTACGCGATTTTGATGATATTAAAATTGTGAATTTGAATAAAAAGAATTGAATAAATATAAACACTACAATAACCAACATCTATTAAGGGTAAATTATACTTTTGAAACAAAAATGAAATAAACAAATATCAATAAGTTGCACCGCTCAAAGTAGCTTTTTTATTTTCAGCTTATTGGCATCAATAAGCTATGCCAAAAAACTATTAACCAAATATTCATATTAGCTGTATGACTAGTCAAACAAGTTAAAAATGATCAAACAAATTAAATTATATTTTAACTAATAAATCATTTTCTAAAACAGAGCAAACTACTAATGTAATTGTGATAGGAGTGTGCGCTATCCCGCATAATGCTATATTGATGCATGCAATGATGCTTAGTTATTAATAATTTTTTACAAAATTTAATTTACCAGCGATATTCTAAAAATATTAGTTAATACTGTACTAGTATAGTGGTTTTGTCACGTATAGTCTTAAAATTTTGAATTGATCACTCGTGATCTTTCGATTTTTAAATTGTTACAATTCGTGATCTAAGTTAACCATTCATGATTTTTCAACTATCAAATTTTAAACCGCCGTGGTCCTTCTAGGAAGACCACAACTGGCTAAAATTTGAAAGTTGAATGACCATGGGTGGTTAACTTAGATCAATGATGGTAACAATTTGAAAGTCGACGGATCACATGTGATCAATTTGAAAGTTTAAAACTAAAAATAATAAAATCATTATATTCGGAGTACTCCACTCCTAAAAATATTCTCAACTCAATAAAATTAATTCTCTATTATGTATGACCGATGAATTAAATTAATTAATTTTTTATCAAGATAAATTCTAGCTAGAATTGTCGCATTACAACTCACGGGGCATAAGCTTCTTGGAATTTTTTTTAGCAATGAACGTTCTTTAAAATAATCTTTTTTAATAAGTATGGTTACTTTGAACATAAATATTCCGCAAAGGATAATAATTAAGTTGACTTCCAAAGGATTAACTTGACTCGTAATTCGAAGTCTGGAGAAGAAGGTATGATGTGATGGATAGAGAGATCATACGAGAGAGCAATCCTTATACATGGACAAGGGTTAACAATACAATATGAATTTTCGTATGTCTATATGTGTTTTATATTGTGAATTTTTTGTGTTTTTAATTATGAAATTATGTACTTTAAAAATATGAATTATGTACCTAAAACAGATTAGTAATTGTATTTTATATTATGAATTTATGTGTCTGGTGTAACACAAATTATGTACTTAAATCCGATTTGAAAAATAAGTAATATATATATAACATGTGTATGCGTTTTGTGTTGTGATTGTTGGGTTAGATATGGTATGTTGGTTCATGAATTTACACATCATCAGGAATGAGAATCAAAATCATAGTTATTATTTAAATTGGTTGACAACTCTTTAAAACACAAATATGCGATTTGATTACCCCTTCAATTAAAAAACTTATTCCCAAATAAAAAATAGGTATTATCACATCTTATATGTCCTCATTTGTCACCTCCTCACTACATCTCTCATATACATATATATATATATATATATATTGTTATTTTGGTGCTTTGTATTTGTTAATTGAAGTTTGCAAGCAACTCCGATCCCCAGTTTAATTTTCATCAATATAAAATGGTTAAAAACCTGCTGTGTAATCATTCTCAAGATGGCTTCAGAGACCAATTCAAGGCAGGCAAAACACTTGTTAACTTAATAACAATATATTTCTATGACGCAAAACCTGTAAGTCCTATAATACACGACATATTCGACTTTTCTAAATTACGTTCTGGCCGCCAGAGAATTTTCCTGGGAGAAAATTGGGAAGGGCTTGGAAAAAACCAAATTAAATCCTCGTGTATATTTAATAGTTCGACTAACGTTTGGACTAAAACTAATCAATTTATTTAGGCAAAAACGTATTGTATGAGACCGCCTCACGAATTCTTGATTGTGAGATAAGTCAGATCAAAACGAAAAATGTAATATTTATACTGGAAAATGTAATAAAGTATTTGTTATTTATAAAAGAAAATGTAATACTTTTGAACAAAAGTGTAATACTTTTACATTTTGATTTAAAAGTATGTATTTTATTTTTGCTCAAAAGCATTACACTTTCCCTTATAAGTAACAAATAATTTATTTTTTATTAGTACAATATTACTTTTTTCAATATAATTAAGTATTATATTTTTATCTTGACTCGACTTGTCTCACGAATAATGATATGTGAGACAATCACAGGAGAGTCAATCATTTATTTAAAGTCATGGATGGAATTAATTGAATGTAAGGATTATGCATGATTCGATTAATGCTGGTTTAATATATTTAAAAAGATAAATAAGGGTTGAAAATGTGTATTTTTAAACTTATTTGACGTCATGGTAATGTATACTAGTTTATCAAGAAACCAGTATAGCGTCATTTCGTAACATCTTAAGCCATTGTATTATAAGCGTTCCACGTTGATACCACAATTAGTATATCGCAAATTGTGCTTATATTCGTTAAGCAATTTGGGACGATAATCACGGGAAGAATGACACGGGAGTATGCATGCGAGGGTCTGGAAGGTCAAAGTCTAACATTTTGTAAAGGTATAAGAAAATTAATTATGGCCCTGTTTGGCAAATGGCTATTAGCTGATTGGGTTGGCTGTTTGGGTTAGAACGTATGATTTGTTAATAACATTAGCTGATTGTAAAAAGTTGTTTGATAGATTAGCTGTTAGCTAATAGCTGTTTGGTATAATTTTTTTTCTCAAAAGGCTAATTGAAAAGGCTACTTTGAGTAGCCTTTTGAATTTTAGTATTTTAGAGTTACAAAAAGCTTATTAACCAAACAACTAATAGTGATCAAATAAGCCAAAATTAGCTGATAGGCTGATTATTTACCAAACAGGGCCTATATGTGCATTATTCTCTACTAGCTATAATTTTGACATAGAGATAAGTGCTTTATCTTGAATTCTTGATACAATATTTTTACTCAGTTTTTGTAAAGAACATAACTTTTAACTATTTTTTAATAATAATGGGCGATCAGTTGATCGAACTCCGGTGGTGAGGACATTGATTATTTGGACTTAGCAAGATTGAAAAAGCATAGAATAGATACTACGTTATAAAGAATCATGAGTGTTTCTAAATAATAATAATAATAATAATAATAATAATAAGAAGTTAAGCCAAGCATCTTGTGCTCAGATGACATGTAGTGACTCTCCTATATGGGACTACAATGTAATAGAGTCAAAAAAATATTATAATAATAAGTTAAAGGAGTTTGCACTTAATCGAAATATGTAATATCTTGATACATTGTGCAATCGATCAAGACATATCATTATATATAGAGAAAATTGTAATTTATGCACTTACATAATATGTCAATTATCTATATCACCCCTTAATTATTATTGGTGTAAATGTTGCCCTCAATTTTTGAAACGGTGCATATATTGCCCCTTCCGTACGGTACGGGAGGGGCAATATATGTACCATTTTGAAAATTGAGGGACAACAATTGCACTTGGGAGGGGCAATATATGTATCATTTTGAAAATTAAGGGGCAACATTTACACCACTAATAATTCAGAGGTGACATTAATAATTGACATATTATGGAGTAGCATAAATTATAATTTTATCTATGTATAATTTAATGTTTGTTTCTTTCTCTATCTTCTCGCAAATATTGTCTACCGAATCGATGAGGTCATTATGTGGGAGCATGTTTGTTTCTTTCTCTTGATTTGGGGAAGTTGTGTACATATAGAATACATATTGCAGATTTGCAGTCATTTACAGCCAAAGAAGTTGGAATAATGAAATTGTTAATAATTGATTAGCTAGAGAAATAGGTAATAGAAATATAATTCTCATCCAAGATTTAATAGTTTCGGTCCATCCTCGATCTCTAAAGTCCATCTACATACGGTTAATTTAGTAGCGTGCAGGATATGACGGCAAAGGAAAGAAGATATATATATATAAGTAAGATAGTCAAGCTTTGAAAATTTTTACACTCGAATATATTGGCTAGCCATGAATAGGTTAGATAGGTTTGTATGGCTAGCTAAATTTGAATTTTCAACTTGACAAAAAATAAATATCTTTGTTTCTAAATATACAGTTGAAAGCAATGCCATCATTCATTATTTTTTGGGGACAGAGAGAAACTCGCAGTCATTACATGAGAATTTGCACTGAATAAATCCTGTCATGTGGTCGTACCCGACAAAGGACCACAAAGAGATAAACCTACTTAAATTGCCAATAGCAGACCGACTCAAATCAAGTTGCATTATTCAATCTTTTTCTAGGAAAAAAAAAGGGTTTTCAAAAGTGTTATTTTGGCTTGCATGCTTGTCGTTGTGATGACAATCGATCTCTTGTAATGCACATAATTCCATACAAGATTACCTTGATGTTCACAATGTCGCACGTTACGTTCTGTCGTAGGCGTCGAGCTGAGCCACTAGCATGGGACGATGAGCTGATTGCATTTGCTTGTAAATTAAGTTGATTTTAGTAGTATGTGGTTGTGTGAGAGGATATACTCACACAGGATATCATCTTAATGAGAGGATTGGAAGTAGGTCATCAAATAGAGAGTCGGCTAAGCACAAAACATGTCAAAGTGTTTGTAAGATCTAACAATTTGGTTTAGAAATGTCAGTGAATTGAAACAATCAAGTAACAAGAAATGAACAATAAAAGTAATAACCAAAGGTAAAGAAAGGGGTTTGGACTTGGACAAACTTTGCATAAGTGGTATGGGGTGTCTTAGGATTGGGGATCATGAAAATACTTAGCAAGGTTCAAGGAAGATGCAACAAAGGTGCCAATGTGATAAGTGCCAAGAATACCTACTTTTTGGGTCCATTAAGGGTCGTTGTTGACATCAATTAAACGCCGTTGAGTGAGCCAATATGTGGTGATTATGCTTTGATGTGCTAACAATTGCAAGATTGCTACTCGTAGAATGTTTTTGAACTAATTCACTAGGTTCGGGGCCATGAAAATGTCAGGAGACGATGCATACGATCAACGGGAAAAAGAACCAACCGCGGAACACTCGAAACCAACCCGAGCAAGCAAAGGAGCAAAAAAGAGAGGGAATTACCCTGTCCATGCGAGCCCCACGCGTGGAGCTGGCATGGAACCTTTCCAATAGCTCTCCACGCCAAGCCTCCACGCGTGGACGGGCAACTTATGCCTAGCGCGGGAAGTATTTAAGGAGGGGTGGTCGTAGCATAAAACCACATACAAATACCCGGAGTATTCCGGGGTTATCGATCCACAGGGAAGCGGGGTATCAAGCACTAGTTACTAATTAATTCACGAGAAGCTATTCCTACGTTAACAATGGGTATTTATCTATAATTATGAAAACAAAATAAATGAAGCAAGGCAAACGGACTTTTATATACAAGAGATTAAGCGCGGGATTTTTGGGTGTCAAAGTGTTTAATCACCTAGTGCCAATCTAAAGTGAAATAATCATTCGGGTTCAACAAGTGTGGATGATTGCAATCTAAAAGGGAAAGATTACTCTCGTAATTCAATCCCAAAATAAGGTAATTGGAATACACACTCTCGTGAGCTATTCACAACATATAATCAAGAACTAGCAATAAATGGAATACCCACTCTCGTGGGCTATTCACAATTGGAATACTCACTCTCGTGAGCTATTCACAATAAATCCCTTAATCAACATGTCCTCTCTCGAGGTACAAGAATCAAGTGCAATTGTGGGTGCTCTAATTCATAGACAAATTTAGCAATGAAACAAGTAATTAGGATCCTTAACTACAAGCATCAAGAAATTAAGCCACAATTACAACACAAGTAATAAACCCAAATAGATATTTCATTCAAGCAATTAAAGAACTAGGCACATAGGTTCATAAACACTTATCAATCCAAAAATCCCAAAGGAAAGCTTAGCCTATCATGGCTAAAATAGATTCAACAAATATACAATAAAGTTTTAAAGTAGAAAAGAGAGGAAGAAATTCTCCCGAATGAAGCCTCCAAGCTCTTCTCTTTGATCTCTCTTCTCCAATTGATTTTTCCTCTTTGAGCTCTTTGAGTCTCTCTTCTCCAATTGATTTTTCCTCTTTGAGCTCTTTGAGAAGATGAGAGCTTCCCTTTCTTGATCTCCTTTTGTCCAAATCCGCAGCCAAGCTTAGGGTTCTTGATCTCCTTTTGTCCAAATCCGCAGCCAAGCTTAGGGGTTGGAGAGAAAATGATGCTTTTATAGTGGGTGGAGAATGAGGGGCAAAATAGACATTTCATAACAGCAGAAATTTCAGATCTGCGATTTCTCGACGCGTCGAGAGTTGGCAGAATGCCAAGATTTTGGTTCGGTAATATCTCGACGCGTCGAGAGTTGGCAGAATGCCAAGATTTTGGTTCGGTAATATCTCGACGCGTCGAGAGTTGGCAGAATGCCAAGATTTTGGTTCGGTAATATCTCGACGCGTCGAGAGTTGGCAGAATGCCAAGATTTTGGTTCGGTAATATCTCGACGCGTCGAGAATCCGTCTGCAACACAGTTTCGACTTGCAGCCTAATTTTGACCCTTTTCCCTTTTGAACCACACTTTGATGTCTTCATAAGAGTTGTAGCCCTTGAAGTCTTCTTTCCAATGGTTCAAGAATCACCTCATTTGGATATTTTTAGGCTGAGATATGGTCCGATTACCGAGGTGTCGCCATGGTAGCGGGAATTACAACTCTTTGGCTCCTTTGGATTGGCTTTTGCTCCCAAATGGTTCTAATGCACTTCTAAACACATCAAAAACATCTAAACCAAGCATTATACCATTTTAAATATGAAAACAAGGAAATAACCATTGGACACAATATTTTATCACACAATTTACTATAAACCCTACATAAAAACACAAGTAAAATCGGTACAAATGGGAGTGTATCAAGGGGCATTTCCAGCTTGGAGGGGAGTTCAATTCATTTTTTACACTTCTATATTTTAGATTAGAGAGCTAGGGTAAAAATCTAGAGAGAGAAGGTGGATAGATCAAGTTTTGGAAGAAGATCAAAGTGTGAATTGTGAATTGCATTACTCAATTTGGTAACAAGCTCTCTCAATCTTCATGTAATTCTTTCAATTTCAATTTGGTGAATTCATTTCTTTTCTTTGAATTGCAATTTGGATTTTATCAAGTTTCATTCTCTCTCCACCTTCTTGCTTTGAGATTGAAAATTGAATTGATGATGTTGATGATCATGCTTATTATTACCTATTGGATTAGGATTAAGGATTGTTGCACTCATGAATTGAGATTGTTGAATTGGAAATTGATTTACCTTTGTTCTAGCTATGTTGTGGGTGCGATTGTAGTGATCTTGTGGAATCGAGGACCCCGTCTCTCCAAGAATCTAAGATCACAACACTTGGCGATCGAGATATCGCAAGTGTGTGACGGCTCGATGCTCACATCTCTCGCCCTTTATCCGGAAGGATGAGGCCCGGAGGGGATTTGTAGACCAAGTGTTCGATGAAATTCCCCAACGGAATGAGGATTGGGAAACCGAGTGTGACGCCACTCGGTATAGTGCATTTAGTCCCTTTAGCTAGACCATTTGGCATTTCAATCCCTACCATAGGCCGAAAGTGCAAGACCCGACATATCCTAATCCCATCCGCTTTGTTTTTAATTGAGTTTACTTCCCGCGCCTTGCTTTTGTTAAACCAATGCTATATGTCTTCTTTGCTTCCAAGTTGTTGTGGTAGTTTAGTGTAGACCAGCTAAACTCTCCAAGTTGCCATCCTTGTGCACACGACACTCGAGGAACTTATTCCCCGTTTTAACATCTTCATTCACTCACCGAGAACTACTATTTCACAATGTCATTCTCATGGTTATTGGACTACCAATCAGCAATGAATTCCACTCTCATGGCAATACCAATTTGTTGGTCCCGATTGAGTTGGGGAGAGAGTCTAGAGGGGGGGGAGGGTGAATAGACTCGCTTAACTTTAAAATTTCTTCACGAATGTAAGTCTACCCAAGAGGTAAGCTCAACAAATCATTCAGAGTTTGAATGCACAATGGAAATAATTACTTAACTCTTTTTACACGTTCTTTGCACGTTTGGTTTGGTTGGTAAAATGTTATGTTTGTGCGTGGATAGTATACAAATTATAAAGCAATAAAAGAGATAGAGAGATAGAGAGAGAGAGAGAGGGAGTTTTTATAGTGGTTTGGCTATTAACAAACCCTACCCCACTCTTCTTCACAACTCGTGAAGGTTTGCATGCACTAATTAAACCCCCCTAGTAAAAAAAAACCACTAATAGATCACCCCTTGAACACGAACTTGACAATAAATTGTTACACCAGGTTTTTCAACTCCTACAGAGTTTACTCCGCTTCTTTCTACTTCTCCGAGTAGAGTGTACAAAGGTTAAAGAAATAGAGTTTCTTCTTCTCCAACTTAGACGTCTTAGCTTGAGTATATCAGAATTTATCTCTAGCCCCCCCCCCCCCCCCCCCC
>NC_044930.1:12479062-12493912 GCF_003576645.1 Ipomoea triloba
AATTTTTCTCTAGCCCCCCCCCCCCCCGCATCATTTCTTTCTCCACGTCAGTAGGGCTTCTTCACCCTGATCTTTCCCATCATTTTTTTTTTGCATCAGTTTGTTTCCTTATCAATCAAACGATCAAAAGCTTCCAAATCTCACTAGCAGTAGTAGAAGACAATGCATAGCGCTTAGACTCATCTCGCTTTGCGTTCTTTCCATATGAATTTTCTACCTTTTTCTAATTATATTCCCCTGTACTTCAATATTTTTTGGCAGTTTATATCGCTTGGTATGAGCTCGAAGATACTTAAGGAGACTCTACTTCAACAAAAGGTAAATGAGGAGGAAGAGGCTCGGTAACATAACCCTAATAGTTTAGTTTATGGAAGAGCGTATAGATACAATCGAGGATGATGGCGATGGTGATTTTGATAATTTTGTAGGGTTTTATTTAACTCATAGTTAGTATGTTGACTTCGAGGTTTGTATATGTCATTCAAGTTTCTATATTTTTCTTATACAAAGCTATAATCGTAAATTTATATTAGAGAATTATATTAATATAATTAATTATTAAGGCAAGTATAATTTATTTTGTACTGTGGACACATTATTTTTAATAATTTCGATTTAATAATATTATATCTTACTTATTATATATTATTAGTACAAAATAAATCATGCATGCCTTAATAATTAATTATTAATATTATTGCCTAATAATTATTTATTGTAATTCTCTTCACCTTTTTCAGTATAATATTATTGACACAAAATAAATTATACTTACTTTAATATATAATTATTTTTAAATTTAATTTCTTGATATTTATTAATGGTAATTATTCTGGTAATTTTTCATTTTTTCGTGTAATTATTATATATGGTAAATATATTTCAAAATTGTGGCAATTTCATTAATTATTATGCTAATTTATGGTAATATATTTTAATATTAGAAGAGAAAAATTATTATTATTGATATAGTTAATAAAATTATTATGGTAATTGCCACAATATTTGGTAATCTATACTATATATAAAAGCATTATCCTCCTGTAAAATTTCCCGCCCAAACGTAGGGGCATTTTAGTAATATGGTAATTATTATTCTAATTATAATTAATTAATATTATTCTAATCATAATATTAATTAGTAATTATGGTAATCATAATATATTATATATAGTATAGATTGGTAATTAGTTATTATTAATTATGATAATTCCTTATTAGTAATTGTGGTAATTATTATGGTAGTATATTTATATTTTATTGATTAATACATATACGTGCATTAATGTAATACCACTGAAAATTGTTTATGGTAATTAATTATTATGATAGTATATTTGTATTTTATAGATTAATACATATACATGCATTAATGTGATACCACTGACAAATGTTTATGGTATTGATTTATTTATTTATTTATTTATTATGGTAGAATAATAATCTATATCTATATCTATATAATAATATATAAAAATATATTAGTTATAATTGTATGGAATTCTATTAATTATAATTGAATTCCATATATATTATATTCTAATACCTATTTGTTTACAATTCAATTTATTTATTACCAATTACCAATTATTACCAAAAGATATGTTATTATTATGTTAATGGTGAAAACATATGAATGGTAATCAAATGAATTACCAATTACCAATTACCAATTATTACCAATTACCAATAATAGCTCTGCCTCTCTCTCTTTATGGCTATAAATACAAGAAGAAACACAGTTAACCACCACCACCAATTTTAATCTTTCTTAGGTCTGTTGTTTTTCGTTTGTGAAAGCATCAATGTACACAGGAAGAACCGCCATTCTTCATAAAAGTGTGACATATTTATTGTTTTTTTTTTTTTACTGTTCTTATCTTATCTTTTTTTTTTTTTTGTTACATTCATTGTAGGTTCTTATATTTTGCAATCACAAGCGTTGGTGTTAATTGTTGGTAGCTTCAATTGTCAAAAGGTAAACTAATTTGTCAAATAACTACAACTTTTATTTTAAGTATTAACTATTCTTTTTTAATTGATTTTTTTAACTATTCTTTTATATTTGAAATCTTATATTTACAGCTCTCTTGATTCTTTAATTACAAAAGCAGATATTTGGAGCCTAACAAAAAATGTGATGCAAAGGATAATGGATCAGTTAAGGGATGTGAAAGTTGAGAACCAATTAATAAAATATTTTCATGTTGAAATCATAGACATTTTATGTTTTTGGGCATTAAAGATTTCAAATTTTAAATTTGTGTAATTTGTTTAAATCTTAACATTTCATGGTTTTACATTACTTTGAATATGTAGTTGTTTTATTCGTTTATTCATATCATGTTCAGAGGTGAAATTATAGTTCAAAAAAAAGAATATTAAAAAGATAATTAACTGGAAACTAAACGGCACGGAATTTAGGCCATTTGAAAAAGTAAATTAATATTAAATATTTGATTGAAAATTGAACAAAAAAAGGAATTGAATTTCTTTTGACAATCAAATTATTATAATTATATTAATTATATTAATATTTATGAAGGAAAAAAGATAATGAATATATTAATATTTCATTGGAAATTCACTATAAATATAAAATAGCTTTCCCTATGTAAAAATTAGTAACTACCAAATGAAATATTAGCAAAAAATTATGAAGGAAAAAGAAATGAAAATGAATATATGAAGGGAAAAGGAAATGAATATATTCATATTTCACTGGAAATATAATCGAAAATTATATTATAGTTATAATTATATTAATTATTTAGAATGAAAAAAAATGAATTTATTAATATTTAACTGAAAATATATTGAACATATATTTTTATTATTATAATTATATTACTTTTTAATCTTATGGAAATTAATAATAAATTTTTATGAACGAAAAGAAAATAAAGATTACACGGGAATTTGTTATTAATATTTTCTTACTAATTGGCAAGGAATCGGGCAATTAATTGGCAATTATTATCAAGAAAAAGGAATGGATGGAAAGCAATATTATTAATTCTTTTGATGATGGAAAAAGGAAATGAATATACTAAAATGAAAATAGAATATTATGAAAAATGAAATGAATATATTAATATTTCACTGAAAATATAATACAACTTTTTCCTACGAAAAAATTAGTAACCACCAAATGATTGATTAGGAAAAAATTATAAAGGAAAAAGGAATGTAAATAATATTAATTCTTTTTATGAAGTAAAAAGGAAATAAATATATTCAAAAGGAAATGAAATATTAGGAAAAACGAAATGAACATATTAATATTTCACTGGAAATATAACACAGCTTTCTCTACAAACAAATTAGTAACCACCAAATGAAATATTAGGAAAAAATTATGAAGGAAAAAAGAATGGAAATGAATATTAATTTTTTTATGAAGGAAAATGGAAATGAATATATTTATAAGGAAATGAAATATTAGGAAAAACGAAAGGAATATATTAATATTTCACTGAAAATATAACACAACTTTTCATATGAAAAAATTAGTAACCAACAAATGAAATATTAGGAAAAAATTATGAAGGAAAAAAGAATGGAGATCAATATTAATTCTTTTTATGAAGGAAAAATAAAATGAATATATTTAAAAGGAAATGAAATATTAGGAAAAAAGAAATGATATATTAATATTTCACTGGAAATATAGCATAGTTTTTCCTACAAAAGAATTAGTAACCAACAAATGAAATATTAGGAAAAAATTACGAAGGAAAAATGAATGACAATCAATAATTCTTTTTATAAAGGAAAAAATGAAATAAATATATTCAAAAGGAAATTAATCTATTAGGAAAAATAAAATGGATATATTAATATTTTATTGGAAATATAATCGGCAATTATATTATTATAATTATATAAATTAAATATTAATTAATTAATTATATTAATAAATAGTACTCCATAATAATTAATATTTATTAATTAGAAGGTTGAGCAATCCCCTCACCAACTTTAGATGTCGTTGATCAAATTAATTAGTACACGTGTGACATGAACACTGCAGAAGGTCGAAAATATTTAATATATAATAATAATAATTTTTGTATATACAAATTGATATTCCTATTAACGAAAAATAATTAATTTAGTGTAATTGACTAATAATAATTGCCTAATAATTATTATGGTAATTAAGCTAAATATTGGTCGTTGAATTTATTTTTTATACTCCGTAATAATTAAAGTTAAATTATTTCTCATTTTCCATATTTATTTTTGTAATAATATAATTACTTAAGTTATATTAAATATAGATCTTTTAAAGATAATTGTAAACAAACAAGTCATATATTATTCAATTAATTGAGTGACACTTTTGCACTAATCTTATAATAAAATAAATGTACATGTTCAATATTAATTTTTTTAAAAATAATTTTATCTTTAATTTTATTATCTAAATAAATAATACAAAAATTTATCCGTGAATCGCACGGGTAATTGGAAAATTATTTGTTCTAATTCAAGCAAAGAAAAATCAGAAAACATAATCAATCCAACTAATTTCATCAATTGCTCTATATAATATTCAATGTTATAATATATATAATTGTATATCGATCCAAATATTCTTAAAATATTATAACAAATTCATTTCGTGCAACGCACGGGCGAAAATACTAGTTATAATTAATATAATTAACTTCATTGAGAAATATAATATTTCTTCTGTGGCAATATTTTTGGCAATTTCATTAAGTTATAATCAATAAAATATGAAATATAATTAAGGAAATGAAATTATAAAATTAACAAAATATGTGTTCATAAATATTCAAAAAGTTTTTAAAATACATACATATGCACTATGTTAAGAAAGATTTTGGAAGAATTTGTTGTATTGCTTCCTTGTCTCAATAGAGAAACAACAGGTAAATATATAAAGACTCAAAGGACACAATCCTATAGACACAACTCTACAGTCCAACAGTCATATTTCTACAGACACAACTATTGTGTTTCAACATTCCCCCTCAAGCTGGAGCATGTATATCATACACACCAAGCTTGTTACAAATGTATTCAATCCTATGACTTCTTAAAGCTTTAGTAAATATATCTACTAATTGATTATTTGAGCCAACAAAAGATGTAGTAATATCTCCAGATGCAACTTTGTCTCGAATAAAATGGCAATCAATTTCAATGTGTTTCGTTCTTTCATGAAAAACTGGATTTGACGCAATATGCAGAGCTGCTTGGTTATTACAAATGAGCTTCATGGACTTCTCTTTACAAATCTTCAGTTCAGTAAGGAGGTTTTTCAACCACATAATTAAGTTCACATGTTCCAAGGGCCATTGATGGATATTCGACTTATGCGCTTGATTGAGCAACAACATTTTGCTTTTTACTTTTCCAAGAGATTAAGTTGCCACCAAGAAAGATACAATATCTACATGTTGATTTTCTATCCCATACACCTGCCCAATCTGCATCTGTATACCCAGTAATTTCAAGGTTTCCATGGTCTTCGTATAACAAACCAGTGCCTGGGGATTTCTTAATATATCTTAAAATCCGAACGGCAGCTTCCTAATGACTTTTATGGGGAGATGCCAAGAATATAATTGACTAACAGCACTTACCGCAAAAGAAATATCAGGTCGAGTTACAGTTAAATAAAGTAATTTCCCAACCACTCGTCTATATTTCCCTAGATCTTGGATAAGCTCCCCCTGATTTGGTAGGAGTTTGACATTAGGATCCATAGGAGTGTCAAGAGGTTTGCAATTCATCATACCTGTTTCTTCTAGTATATCCAATGCATATTTCCTTTGTGATATGCAAATTCCTTGCTTGGATTGTGCTACTTCAATTCCCAAAAAATATTTTAATTTCCCAGGATCTTTTGTTTCAAAATGTTGGAATAGGTGTTTTTCAACAATTGTATTCCTTCAACATCATCTCCTGTAATGACAATATCATCCACATATACAACAAGATAAATTCTCTTACCATATTGATGTCTATAAAAGACGGAATAATAAACTTTGCTTCGATTTAAACCAAAATTTTGCACTACTATGCTGAACCTTCCAAACCAGGCACGAGGAGATTGTTTTAGACCTTAAAGAGAACGCTTGAGCTTACAAACCAAGTTACTCTCCCCCTGAGCAACAAACCCGGGAGGTTGCTCCATGTAGACTTCTTCCTCTAAATCTCCATGTAGAAATGCATTTTTAATATCTAACTGATGCAACGGCCAATGATGGATGACAACCATAGAGAGAAAGATTCTGACTGAAGCAATTTTGGCTACTGGTGGAAATGTATCAGTGTAATCAATCCCAAAAACCTATGTATATCCCTTAGCTACCAGTCGAGCTTTAAGTCTATCAACTTGTCCATTGGGTCCAACTTTCACAGTACATATCCATCAGAGTTAATTCCACTTTTGGTCCTAGACTTATTAGGGGTTTGACACTTTTAGTCCATCATAAAAAATTTTGCCACATTCTGACCATACTTATTAGATATTGGACACTTTTAGTCCTTCATTAGCTTTCCCGTTTATCCACCGTCAAAATGAAGGGTGTTTTTTTCATTTCACGTGTTCTTCTCAGTTAGCTCAATTTACTAAGGCAGAACATAATTTTACAGTATTAAGATTTGATTTAATGCTAAGAGGGAACATAACTACAAAATAACATGGAAACAGTACTAAGGCATAACATAAGTTTACAGAATTAAGATTTGATTTAATGATAAGAAGGATTGTAACTACAAAATAAGATGGAAACAGTTTGAAGTGTTAGAAAAATGAAGGTGCAGAAATATCATAACCACCTTGTCGTAAGAATGAGAAATTAGGCGGAGGAGGAGGGGAAAAGCTCTGGCTTCGAGAACAACCTTAACACCCACATCAAAATCGCAGGAAAAGCTCCCAATCGCAGCAGCGGACCGAATTACGAGCGAATCATGAACTTCTCTGCCGACCTGAGCGGACGCGATCGAGGAAAGAACCGAAACTACCGCAGGGACAGCGCCGAGCTTGAGGAACGAGAGCTTCTTAGTTCGATTCCCGATTATCTGCTTCTTAACCTCCCGAAGAGCCTTGAGATGAATCTCGGGGTTGGTGGATCTCAGCCATCCGATCAGGTCATCCATGCGGCTGTGATGATGCAATATCGGTGAGGCTGACGTCGGCATGGAGATCGGGAGTAAATCGAGGTGGAGTTCATGCGCCAATGAGAGGAAAAGGAATCAGAGGTTTTGATTTGTTGAAATTTTGAAATTTGTGGGTTTTGCTTCTAATGGGAGTCACAGAAGGTGGGCTGAACAAGGATGACGCGATTCAATTTCATCACCCCTCGCGCTGCGCCACCTGCAAAATATACCACCCACCCAAACTTTACGAAACCAATATATATATATCTAGATCAGAGATGAATCTCGAACGATTTCTGGAAAGAACAAAAATTTCTGCCGACGGTGAGAAGAACAAGTAAAGGTTGAGAAGAAAAAAAACATGTGAAATGACAAAAACATCCTTCATTTTGACGGGGATAAACGGAAAATCTAACGAAGGACTAAAAGTGTCCAATATCTAATAAGTATGGTCAAAATGTGGCAAAATTTTTTATGGTGGACTAAAAGTGTCAAATCCCTAATAAGTCTAAGACCAAAAGTGGAATTAACTCTATCCATCAGCAACCAACATTTGTTTTACCTGCGGGTAATGGAACTAAGACCCAAGTCCCTAATGAATGAAGAGCAACCATTTCATCAATCATAGCCTGACGCCAACCAGGGTGGGAAAGAGCTTCTTTAACAGATTTAGGAGTAGAGATAGAAGATAAACAATTGATAAAAGCAGTATATGAAGGTGAGAGACGATCATAAGAAATAAAGTTGTATATGAGAAAGGGGTTTCGTGATGACCTGTTACCTACACGACTTGCGATAGGAGAGCTTGTTGCTGGAACCGGGTCCGAGGGCAAAGATAGTTCGAGAGATGAATCAGTTGGGTTTTCATTGATTTGAACTACCGTTGGTGGTCGAGGGCGACGATGATAAGTTTATGAAAAGGGAATGAGATTGTTGTTTTGTAGCTAGGGTTCTGTAGGTGAGGGACTAGGATTTCTAGGTGATGATGGAGCTTAAGGTAAATGTATCTCAGTTCCTCCTTGAAAACTGGGGACAGGAAGAACATTAGGAAATGGATAGATGGGGGGCGGTGAGGTGGACGAAAAGAAAGGTGTTGATTCAAATAAAATAACATCAGAAGATACATAAAATCGACGCTTATCAGGGGAATAACTGGCAGGCGAAAACACTTATATGGGTGTAGCCTATGTGCTTTTTTGTACTAGTGAGAATACCCAACAAACATGCATTTTAAAGATTTTGGGGAAAATTTATCACTCCCTAGGGTAGTGTCCCGAATAAAATAGGTGCACCCAAAAATTTTTAAAGGAAGATTATGAAGAGGCTTATCGGGAAATAAAATATTATACGGTATCTTACCATGTAAAACAGATAAAGGCAGACGATTTATTAAGTAACAGCAGGAATGAAGGATAGCATCTGCCCAAAACTCTGGAGGAACTTTATAGTGGAGAATCATGGTGCGGGCTGTTTCAACGAGATGCCGGCTTTTTCGTTCTGATACTCCATTTTGCTGTGGAGTATCGGGACAAGAAGACTCATGAAGGATGCCTGCTGAATCAAGAAAGTTACATAATGGAGTTGTAAAATATTCTCCAACGTTATCACTTCGTAATGTTTTAATAGACACTCGACACTGATTTGTTATTTCATTACAAAATTTTGAAGAACATTAAGCACTTCAGAACGATTTCGCATTAGAAAAACCCATGTACAACGAGAGAAATCATCAGTGAAGGTAACAAAATATTTAAAACCAAGAATTGAATTATAACGAAAAGGTCCCCAAACATCAGTATGGACTAAGGAAAAAGGGGAAACAGCTCTTTTATTAACCCGATTAGGAAAAGATGTTCTAGAATGTTTGCCAAGCTGACATGCTTCACACTCTAGGGTCGATAAGTGAAACAAACTAGGGACAAGCTATTGTAATTTATTAAGGTTGGGATGTCCTAGTTGGTTATGGGCATGGGAAGGAGGAATGGTAGTAGTACAAATTGTAGGAGGATTTGGGGTTGGATAAAGTCCTTCTGATTCATACCCCGAGCCAATCATCTTCCCCGAACGACGGTCCTGCACAATGACAGAATCAGAATAAAACGTAACCGTACAGTTTAAAGATTTGTATGCTTATGGACAGAAATTAAATTGAAAGGACACTTATATAGAGAATCTTAGAAAGAGGCAAAGTAGCAAGGAGGGGAAGCCTTTCCAATTGTAGTAGCCATACTCTTTGACCCATTACCAAAAACAATATAATAGATGGAAGGGACTCAGACTTAGTGAAATGAGAAAATAGGGATGAGTTACCAGAGATATGCTCAGAGGCACCTGAATGGATAACTCATGGTCCGCTCAGGCTAGATTGTGATACAAGGGCAGTATGAATTCCTTCAGTGTAGGCTGCTGCAGGAGTTACACAGGAAGCTTTGGGATTAGCTTTAAATCGAACAAACTCTTCATATTCAGCAGCGGAAATGGTTCGAGAGTTTGCTTCTCCTGGTTGAGATTGAGCAACACTTGCTTGGGGAAGTACGGGTTTCCCATGTAGTTTCCAACACAGATCCCGTGTGTGTCCAGTTCGATTACAATAATCACAAAATTTAGTGTTTTTCTGTCCACCACGATCCTTAGGTCGTCCACGACCCCCTTTTATGACTAGAGCAGATTGTTCGGTAGTAGATGTGTAAGTAATTGGAATGGATGTAACCTGTAAGAGACGTTTGAACAACTCGGTGGTTCCCGGGACTGTGTTGCTTCCAAGAACTTGATTTCGAAGGCTTTCAAATTCTGGACCTAAATTGGTTAAGAGAAGTATTACAAAGAATTTCTCACGTTGGATAAGTTGCTCTGCGGGTGTACTACCAATAGGCATGAGCGTACCAAATTCAGCAATCAAACTTTGGGTTTTGCCAAGGAATGTTTCCTTATCAATACCATCTTTCTTCAAGTGAACTAAATTATCAACAATATTGTAGAATTGAGAGACATCATTAGTGTATAGAGATTTAGCTTGATTCCATACCTCGACACATGTTTTAAAGGGCCGAAATAGGGGCAACAACGGTGGAGAAAGAGACTGCCAAAGGAGGCTACATAGTTGAGCATCTAATCTTTGCCAAATTGCCTTTTCATTTTCCGATCCCATATGTAAGTGGTCAGCAAACCCTTGGCCCATAAACCATAACTCTACGGCATCCGACCAAGATTGGTAATTTTGAGAACCACATAATTTTTCAGAAGTGATCACCGGGCTTCTAGACAAATTTGGCAGAAGTAGGTAAATTACTGGCAGGAGAAATAGTACCCGAGATATCAGAATTTCCGTCGGAGGACATTGCGACCAAAACAAAGTCTGATGGCACAGGAAGAAGCACGGAGAGCCGACGAGCAAAATTGGAGAATTTCGCCGGAAAAGGTCGCTGGAGAAAGGCTCATGCGCCGGCGTGTGGTGTCGGAGCGCCAGCAACGTGGTGGCGCATGAGGGCGTGTGGAGGAAGATCCGGCGACGGGGATGGGTGGGTCAGGGTCGCCGGAGACTGTAGAAGTGATTGGTAGCACTGATTTGTCGAAAAAACTCACCAATAGCAAGTAATTTGAGAGAAGCATTTTGAATGAACAGTAACTTTACAGTTCACCGAAAAAAAAAAAAGGAATTCAATTTTTGGCTTATGATACCATGTTAAGAAAGATTTTGGAAGAATTTGTTGTATTGCTTCATTGTCTCAATAGAGAGACAACAGGTAAATATATACAGACTCAAAGGACATAATCCTATAGACACAACTCTTCACAACCCAACAGTCATATTTCTATAGACACAACTATTGTGTTTCAACACACTACATTAATCATACAAAATTTAAATGCTAATTTTTTAATTTCTAAATGTAAATTTTTAATTATAAATCTATACTATACATAAAAGTAAAAATCCTCTCATTTCATTCTCTCGCCCAAACGTTTGTAATCAATTAATTAAATATTTTATTGGTTAAATAATTAATAAAGCTTATTTGGTAAGAAAATGTAAAATAGAAATTAACTAATATCTATTAATTGGTAATATTGTTTCTATATTCACGATTCAATACTATTAATAAAAGTAAAAATCCTCCCTTTCAACTTTCCCGCACAAACTAATATTATTAATTAATTTGTAAAAAAATTAATAAAGTTTAATTGGTTACAAAATTTTATTTCCCAAATTCTGAGAATAATTAAACCATTATAATTGTGAGAATATATAATGGAAATAAATTATGCGTAATTTTATAAGAAAAAAATAATTTATTAATTATTATTTACACTAATAATAATAATTCGAATACTTATCTATACCTCAATATCTATACTACTATTAATAAAATATAATATCATCCTTTGTGAAATTCCCGTTGAAAGCTTTAAATTATGTTTTTTTTTAGTACTACTGAATCTGTTACAATGTAGTATCTGTTCATAGCTACTTTCTCAACCTACTGAAGCACAAAGAGTCAACAGTTGCCTCCACTGAGGCTTGAACCCATTCCCGTTGAAAGCTTTAAATTATGGTTCATAGCTACTTTCTCAACCTACTGAAGCACAAAGAGTCAACATTTGCCTCTACTTAGGCTTGAATCCACTCCCATAATCCATGTGAGAGTGTAAACTGGGACACAGGGTGCCACTAGATCACAAGGTCTTTGGCACTTTAAATTATTTAAACTTTAAAGAAATTAATTAAACATGGGTTGTTAGATTTTTTATAATAATTAAAATAAATTCATTCAATTATGGAGGAGAAAGAAAAACTAAATGCGATATGGTGAAAATGATACTTAAGGTATAAAAGTATAATTGAACATATATTAGTGTAATTGACTAATAATAATTGCCTAATAATTATTATGGTAATTAAGCTAAGCATGGGTTGTTGAATTTATTTTTATAATAATTATAATTAAATTATTTCTCATTTTTCCCATATTTATTTTAGTAATAATATAATTACATAAGTCATATTACATATCGATCTTTTAAAGATAATTGTAGACAAATAAGTCATATATTATTCAGTTAATTAATTGAGTAATATTTTTGCATTAATCTTATAATTAAATAAATGTACACATCCAATATTAGAATTTTTTTATAATTTCATGTTTATTTTTATTATCTAAATATTTCCAACGCACGGGCGAAAATACTAGTTATATTAAAGATACCAATTAAATAAATAGTTCTACAATGAAATAGTACTTAATTGCGCACAAAACCATACGGATAATAAATTCATACTTTTTAATAATTAAATACTTTATGCAAGCCAAAGACCTTGCGATCAAGCAGTATAGTTGTGAGTCTCCCAAGTGAGAGGTCACGATGAGAACTGAATATTGTATTGATTCAATTGAACAATTACAATGATGAGGAATACGAGATATATATACTAGGGGAGTCTCAGGTAGAGTAGGATAGCTAGTCCTAACGTGACTCAAACTCAGAGAGTCCTAATACTCCCCCTCAAGCGCAGGGTAAACTACTAACCTGAAGCTTGTCCCTAAGAAAAGAAAATCTAGGACTAGGCAAAGCTTTTGTAAAGATATCAGCTAATTGATCTTTTGTGGAAATAAAGTTAACCTGAATATCTCCATTGGCAACCCTATCTCTAACAAAGTGGTAGTCAATCTCCACGTGCTTAGTTCTTGCATGAAAAATTGGATTCGCACACATATAAGTAGCACCAAGATTGTCACACCATAATTTGGGAGTAAGGATGCCATCAATTTTGATCTCACGCAGCAAGGACATGATCCATATGACCTCAGCACAAACATCAGCCAAGGCTTTATACTCAGCTTCCGTGGATGATCTTGCAACTGTCTTCTGTTTCTTGCACACCCAAGAGATAAGATTGATGCCAAGAAACACTGCATACCCACTAGTAGATTTACGGTCCTCAGGACAACCAGCCCAGTCAGAATCAGAGAAAGCATGAATCTCTCTAGAATTTGACTGAGTTACACGCAAGCCGAATGAGAGGGTGCCTTTGACATACCTGAGCACTCGTTTTAGCTGCTCCCAGTGAGACAATGTTGGAGCATGCATATGTTGACACAATTGATTGACCGCAAAGGATAAGTCTGGCCGTGTAATTGTGAGATACTGGAGAGCACCAGCCAAACTCCTGTATTTCGTTGGATCTTCATATGAATCTGAATTAAGCAATGGAGTTTTCGATGNACCACCGCAACTATTGCCGCGAAGAAGAATTGCCTTGGTTGCTATATCCTTCACAACAAAAAAGGATGGATGAAACTCAAAAAAGACTTTATTATCTTTTGCAAAGCGTTGCACAGATAAAAGAGAGGAAGACAAACCAGGAACATGTAAAATATCAGACATCCTAAATACTTTAGACGGGGTAGAAAAAGAAGCATGACCAGTATGACTAATAAGCAAACCTGTACCATCACCAACTCGAAGAGCATCACCACCAGTGTACTCTTCAGATGTAGAGAGCGCAGCAATATCAGGGGTCGCGTGATTTGTTGCCCCAGTGTCTGGAATCCAAAGATGCGAGTCAGACACAAGATTCGGCGCATCCTCAGCATATGTTAAATGAGCTTGGAGTCCACGGCCAATTAAAGAAAAACAGGCTGGTGCAAGATGACCATAATTGCCACATAATTGGCATTGAGGCTGCCAATTACCACCACGTCGCCCACGTGACCTGCCACCGCCATGCAAGCCACGTCCACGCTGCACACCACCGCACTGCTGCTGTTGGTCGGCGAAAACAGCACCGCCACGTGACTGATTCCCACCGCGGCGATTCGATCCGCCACGCCAAGACCGCGACCGACCTCCACTACCACGCTGGCCAACAAAAGCCGCAGCTGCAGGGGCTGGAACACTGCCATAGCTATCACCGGTAGCGAACTCATGCGAGCCAAGGAGATCGGCGAGTTCGGGAAGACGCACCGNTGGGCGAGGAGGAACTAGAACCCAAGTCTGATTGTGTAAAAGTGCATTGAACTCCAGATCCATTGCCTCTCGCCATTCAGAAAATTTAACTGCCTGAGTGTAGCAAGTGGGCTCGGTAGGACAGGCCTGAGCAGAGAGAGCCAAAAGTGGNTTCCACCATAACTTGCGCACGAGCAATGTAGTCGACGGCGGATGCATCACCTTGGCGTATTGTTTGCAGCTGTCCAAGAATATGCATAATCCGAGCTTGACTGGAAGAAGCGAGAGCCTGCTCAAGCGCCAACCAGAGATCACGCGACGTAGTGCAACCAATTGCGAGGTACATAACTTCCGACGAAAGTGAAGAGATTAACATGCTAAGGACCGCCTGATCTTGGCGCACCCATGGAGCATGCAGCGGGTTGGGTAGAGCAGCAGCAGCGGAGGAGCCTTCAGAAACGGGAAGAAAACGATTAGGGCAAGAGTTCGTGCCATCAACGAAACCCATGAGGTCGTGCCCACTAAGAAACGGAATAACCTGCGTCCTCCAAAACAAGAAATTCTTGTTCGTTAGCTTAATGCTAACATAGTGATGCGCAGCAGACAGAGAAGCGGCTGCTGNTCTCGTCAAAGTGTACATGTCTGCAGATATAAATCTTATTAGGCATTAAGTCCATGCATCTGTACCCCCTAAAAGACTCAGGATAACCTAAGAAGACACAAGGAGATGACCGATACGACATTTTGTGACGATTATAAGGA
>NC_044930.1:12493935-12500544 GCF_003576645.1 Ipomoea triloba
GATGAGAACTGAATATTGTATTGATTCAATTGAACAATTACAATGATGAGGAATAGGAGATATATATACTAGGGGAGTCTCAGGTAGAGTAGGATAGCTAGTCCTAACGTGACTCAAACTCAGAGAGTCCTAATAGTCACAAGTTTGATCCCCGTGGTAGCGTTGATTTTTTGTGCTTTGTGCTCCAACAGTCAAAAAAAAAAAAAAAAACTCATGCAATGCGCTGTTCCATAAGCAAAATATTTCAATCTTTATTCATGTGATAATCCATTTGTTTATACATATCATAGAAAATTGATCTGAGTCCTTAAAAATATGTATGAATCGCAGTTGATCAACTAGCAGTGACAGCCATTTTCATCCCTCCTTGACAATGAGCATTCACCCCACAAATATAGTAGCTAGTTTCACTGCTCAATGTGACGCTGTCGTGCCCCGAGTTCAGTGTAGTTCCAGATGCTGTGCCAGAATCATAGTTTTCCTGGCTCACAATCACCACATTGTGGACACTAGGGTCGTAGTTAAAAACTGGAAAAAAAAAAAAAAAACAAAATTTAGTTGCTAATTGATTAATTAATTTGATGTAAAATATGATTGAGAAATTATTATACCGAGAACATCGCCACTATTGAAGGATTTGCCGTTTGGCCAGTCGCCAACTCCAAATTCCCACCTTCCATTATCTCCAACAGTATAGGTCTCTGAATCAGCCAAACCGCACAACAACATTGTTATTATGGTAATGACTATGATATTACCATGTGCAGACATCTTTCCAACAAATAAAAGACCAGAGTTTCTTTTGTTTTTGAAAACAAAGACCAGAGTTTCTAGTACTTTAGACTCAAATTGCTTTTCTCTTCTTGTTCGTTGTAATTCTAATGCTAAAGCTGCTGGCGTTTTTATAGTGCTCTTGTACACCAAGGATATCAAATATTTGTCTAGGTCAAAGAGGTAACACATTATTATGATTTTAAAGAGTTAATTACCGATTTGGTTCCTCGACTATTGAGATTTCACCACTTTAGTCCTCGACAATTTTTCTTGCCCAATTAAGTCCTCGACTTTGAAAAAATTAACCAATTTGGTCCTCCATTTATTTTACCATTTGATATCCGTTAAATCGAGACCAAATTGGTAATTTTTACTATAGTCTCAGTCAAAATTAATTACCGAAATGGTCCTTGACTATAGCAAAATTACCAATTTGGTCCTAATTTAACGGTTGTTTAACACCAAAATAAACGGAGGACCAAATTGGTTAATTTTTTCAAAGTTGAGGACTTAATTGAGCAAGAAAAATTTTCGAGGACCAAAGTGGTGAAATCCCAATAGTCGAGTGACCAAATCGTTGATTTTAAATTAACTAGATCAAAGTCAATTACGTTACCTGAAATTAAGTGGCAAAAAGTGAAGGAATATAATGCAATTGTTATTTGCATTAAATCTGGTATAGATTAATTTGTTGAATATGAAAAATTATTATGACACTTGTTACGAGTTACATAATTTCAGGCAGAATTTATTCCGCTTTTAGTTATTATTTATTCAACTATAATGGCATTTCCTCTTTTTGTCATAAAATTTGATTTGTTTTACTTTTACTTTTCACCTTTAATAAATGATTTAATTTTAATAAAAAAAATTAATATGTCCTTAATTAAATGCAATAAGGTAAAATTTGGTGAATTGTTAATATGTCATCAAATGCCATAAGGCTTATAAATTAGGTGAAATTGTTGAAAACTGAAGGAATTATATAATTTGTATAGTAAAAGTGGATCATTTTTCTAAAAACGAAGACAACAAGTGAAAGAAATCAAAATTATTGGCCAAAAGTAAATGTTTGAATATATTGTTGGGTAAAAAAAAATGAAATAGACAAGTGTACAATAGGTATTAGGTTTTGAAGTTAGATTGACTCAATTGAAATAAACTCTTTAAAATCACATTTAATGACAATAACATTTTCCTTTTATGTTTATGCAAATCAAAATTCAATCTAAAAACATGGGCCGCTTACTAAGTGAAAAATTTCTAAAACTAGAGAATTGGAGAACAGAAAATAGAAAACTTGTTTACTAACACAGTTTTCCATTCTGAAAACATGAAACAATTTTCCAATTTTTTAGAAAATTGGAAAACTATTAAAAACTGTTTTCTAAATGGAAAATAGAATCATCTATCATCTATATTTGGCTACATGTCACTATAACCACATTCTCATCATTATTTATTTACATATTTATTCGTTATTGTGATTACATTCACTACCATCTTCTTTTACTTATCACCATATTCTATCTTTTCTACTTGCATTACTTATTTAAACATAACTTAATTGCTTACCCATAAAGTTAGACATTATTTACATTATCAAAATTAAAAATTGAGCTCTATATCAAGTTTTAGATTGTAATTGAACTTGATTGATTATTGGTTCAGATATTTTTAGTTAAGTTATCTCATAATACAAGTTTGGCCCGGATATTAGATATTGAAATTTCACATATATTAAAATTCAAAGTAAAAATTATATATCTTACATATATGTCATTCAAGTGAATATACCCAAAAATATTATAAATATTAGCTCAAAAAATATTAATATTATCTAAACTAAATTTTTATTAATAAGTTATTGGTTAGGGTATATTTTTAGTTATATTATATGCATATATAAATTTGATTCGGATATCAAATGTAAAAATCTTACATATATAGAGTTAAATGTAAAAATTATATTTATTATATTTAAACCAAACATATATTAAAATATTTTAAATATAAGGTCTAAAAACCACTCGAAAGGAAACTTGTGTTAATTTTATAACGTTAATCTAAAAAATTAAATTTGAAAAAAATAAGTGTTAGTAAAGAAGTTTTATAAACAGAAAAAAAGAATGAAAACTAAAAAAAAATTAGAAAACGGTTTTCGTTAGTAAACGAGTCCATTCAATCCAAGTTATATTCATGATTTTATGTCTATGTTTTTTGTGATAACCTTTTTGTACATTGTATTTTTAGAGTTATATCATACCAGTACAATTTTGTAGACAAAAATACATCTACTGTTATAACTTATGTTATCTAAATTTTCCATTATTGTTACCATACACATGCATCCACCATACATTTTCTTATATTATTCAATCATAATAATATAATATATGTAGACATTATATATTGGAGTAATATAATAAATAACTTTAATTTCATTTAGGGTTGTTTGAAAATTATGAAAATGACTTCTAGAAAATGGTTTCTAGAAAATGAGTCATTTTCCAGAAAATATGTTCATTTCTAGTGTTTGGTTGCATTCTGAAAAAAATATTTTGGTGTGTTTGATTCATTTTCTGAAAAATGAGTAGAATTATATAATTAAACATTTTCCAGAATAAATTTTTTTTTTTTTGGGTTTAAAAAAAAAACTTAATCTTGAAATGGTTGTAGTTGTGCTGTAGGAGGGGAACCAAACTAGAACCCTATGTTGATATTGTTGTAGTGTTTGGAAAATGACTCCACCAAATTTTGGCGGAAGTCATTTTCCTCCAAAATAACCTTATTTTTCAGGCACCCCCAAAAATTGAAAACTTGAAAAATGCTTTTCTAAAATCATTTTCCGGGTTTCTAAACACAACCTTAGATTTTAATTAGTAAGGATTATTTAGTTATTTTCTAAAATATAAATATCAAATTTATAAAAATAGTTTACATTATTATTATTATTATTATTATTATTATTATTATTATTATTATTATTATTATTATTATACAATAATATAAATATAAAAAAAAACTACATAAAAAAAAACTTATAAGAGTGAATAAATGTTATTAACCTTGATTTATATTTATATTTGTATTTCTATGCTTATTGAGTTGTATTGTACACTACGTTACAGATATTGTATTATTATTTTATTGGATAAAATTATCTTATACCATTAAACTTCCGTTAGTATATATTAAATGTTACCATAATTATATTTAGTTATTTACCATATCTATAATTATTACTTTAACAATTATTAATCATATCAGAATTACTAGTTAAATTATCAACTATACTTTTGATATAATATGAATTTTACAATTATGAATTTTTTTTAATATGTATGTATATGTATATATGTATGTATGTATGTATATATATATGCATGCATACATACATACATACATACTATTATTTTTAAAAATATTTCAATATAACTAAAATGTTAATACTAAGTATTAATATTGGCATCTATTTTTGCTCATCGTGCATAAAAAAGACTAATGGAATTCTTATGCGTACATGGATCATAAATGTACAATTTTGTTTATTTTTAAAAATTTATATTAAGAAAAAAGGCAGAAGCATCAAATTGGTCCATCTACTACTCAGTACTCACAAATGCTCAATTAACCCTTGATCTAAAATAAGATCCAATTTGCATTATACATAAACTTCCTAAAATTCTTGCATTTACCACTTTTCTCATGTTCTATCTAATTTTGATGACATGACATTTGGTTAAGTTGATGTTGTTGGCAAAATAATTTTTGTTGACATGGCATCCAATAACATTTTATTTTGTTTGAAAATAAGAACCCCCCCCCCCCCCCCCCCCCCCCAAAAAAAAAAAAAAAAAAAAAAAANAATCCCCCCCCCCCCCCCCTTCCCCCTAAAAAAAAGAAAAAAAAAACTAAAAGCACCGATTTGTGTTCTGAATATATAAAAAACGCGAACTTGAAGAGTTGTTTCCCCCTCCATCAGTACTTCGAGAAAAGCGAGTCGAAGAAGAGGAAAATGAAAGCAAGGAGTGATCTGTGTGTAATCTCTTTCTCTCCATAGCTACATTTTTCAATTTTTAATTTATGCTCCATTTATCTGGTCTTCCGATTTCCAGTTTTGGAGTTTAGTGCTTTAATTTTAGCTTATTATAGACATGTTTCAAATTCTATAGACATAGAATGATAATGATATATTGATATTATATTCTGTCAAAAGATTATAAAAGCAACATGAAGGTGAAGAAAGAAGTCGAATATGAAGAACAGATTGATAGGGTTTGCTTGATTTTACTTTATAGCCTTAATAAATTAAATGTCAACAACCTTCTATTTAATTAAATTTCCATGTCATCTGAATATGGACTGGCAACCTAATGTAACCTGAAAAAAATGGTAAATGTAATAATTAATTTTAGAAAGTTTGTGTATCAAACTGAAATCTTATTTTAGATCAAGGAGTTATTGAGCACCTTTAAGTAATAGATGAAGCTATTTGACCATTCTAAAAAAAAAAATGATTTTTCAATTAACGGATGAAGCTAAGGCAATTAATTGTCGCTTTCTTTGCATAGTAAGAAAATAACCATTTTGGTTTTCTTTTTTCCCCTTTAAAGATATCCATTTTATCATTTGAAATCATCATCACATATGAAATAAGTATGCATAAAAGCGTAGTGAACATTACATTAGCCATAACTTACTAAATATGTAAGATTAGGATACAATTACACAATATTATTAATTGGTTTAAGAGTTAATTATATTTTTTATCCTAAATTAATAAGTGTACGTCTACTTTTAGTTTTTATCTTATATATGTTGTCGTCTAGTGCACCAAGTTGTTTTCCCATATGGGAGGTTGTGGGTTCTAGTCTCAGTGGAGGCGGTATTGACTCTTTGGGCTTTAGTAGGTTGAGTCGTTGAAAATGTAATATGAACAAATACTACATTGTAACAGATCAGAGTCAATAATACTCAAAAATAACTTACTAAATATGTAAGATTAGGACTCATGCCACAATATCAATGAATGTCTAATCAGTGTATATGATTTTTTTAAAGATATAGAACATTTGTAAATAATGTTCTATTACCAGCAAGAAAGAAGGAGGATTTTAAGTGATTAATAACTTCATATTTATATCATTTAAACATATTTGTTGACATAGTACAAAAAATGGTCATGCTACAAAAATATTAGGACCAACTGAGATGTTCTAAGAAAAAAACAAAAAGAGAGAGAAAAACTAAAAGTGGAATGACACATATAAATCTATGACAAAAAAAAGGAAAAAAAAAAAGTAACACTTAGAACTAAATAATAGATCGAAATGCCCTTGTATTTAACGTTATTTAAACGGTTTTGTTGATAGAGGATCATATATGATCATGCCACAATAATACTAGGATCAAATGGGATGTTTTGAAAAAAAATACTAAAAGTAGATTGCCACCTATAAATATAGGACACAAAATAAAATTGACTCTTTTTTCAATTAGAATACTTAATTGCGCTATTCACTAGATTTTGAGAGTAAATTTACAATTTTTCTTAAAGATAATATTTGATTTATCATTCTTAGGGATGGCAATGTGCCCCGTCCCCGCCGGGGATTCATGTCCCCGTTTGAAATGGGGGCGGGGACGGGAAAAATTTTCGAGGATCGGGGACGGGGATGGGGAATTTTTTTAATTCTCTGCCGCGAACGGGAATACCCCTCCCCGCCCCATCCCCGAATAATATATATAATTAAGAATTTTATATATATATATATATATATATATATATATATATATATATATATATATATATATATATATATATATATTTTT
>NC_044930.1:12501486-12575002 GCF_003576645.1 Ipomoea triloba
ATATATATATATATATATATATATATATATATATATATATATATATATATATATATATATATATATATATACTTTTTTAAATTAAAATAATAATTTTTAAAATTAAAATTACACTAATTTAAAATATTGACTAAAAATTGACCGGGGACGGGTGAGGACTATTTTCCATTCCCCGTCGGACATGTGGTCGGGGTTTCGGGGACAAGGACGGAGAGTATACTCTCCGCCCCCGCCCCGTCCCGTTGCCATCCCTAATCATTCTGCTTATATTGAAGACGTATACAGTTATAGACTGTTTAAGTATTCAACCATGTTCATAGTTTACAGAATAAACACAACCTATTATTTTCTAGTAAAGTGTTAAACAAACATTCAACTCCTTGCACTAAATCAAATCTATGGCAATTCCTGCCTAATATAAATGCCGGTGGTTTGTCCGTAAATCGATGCGTAACATACTTACATTTGTAAGTAAATAATTTGTTAACTATATTAGTATTCAAAAAAAAATTGTTAACTCATTGTTCTTCTTTTTCTCTCAAATTTCAATCATGTGACTAGTTGAGCTGTATCATTGAAGTTTATAATATGTTAATTTATCTAAATAAATTCAAAGCTAAATGTTCATAAATTGTATTTGACGTTTAATCATGATTATAATATATAGTTTTAAGAGATATTTGATTGAAAATTAGCAAGTTTTTATTATGAGTTTAAGGTATTGATTTGATAAACATGTAGTCAGCATATTATGCATGTACATGCACGTAACATTTTGTGTACTTCCAGTTAATAAATTATGTATATGTAGTACCAACATTGTTTATGATTGGGTGAAAAAAGTAGTGTCATTAAAGGCATCAGTTATGTAAGCTATGAGCAGCATTGTTTTGGACTAGAGTCCACAATATAACAATTGGGCTAGCCCGTCACTAACCCAATAAATAAATAAAAAGCGAACAATGTCGGGTTGGACCCATTTTCAAATGAGTAACAGAAGTGGTAACACAACCCGCTTATTAATTAGAATATATTTTTAGAAATATTTTTTTTTATAATACTAGAATTTAACCTTTAACCTCAAACTTAAATATAATGCATAAATATTTTTTAAAAAACTCATGTGTTATTCAATTATGAAAATATTTCTACGTTTGAATCAAATATTTATCCATAAAATAATATATTCCTTTCATACATACCAAAGAAAATAGAGTGATTAAAAACATGTTTGAAGATGAATGAAAATCATAAATGCTAAGACATTTGTATTCTCTCATATATGAGAGGTGTTTATTATATAGACTTATTAAGATAATACCAATCCTGTGATGCCATCCATTCCTTATCACCTAAGATCAAGGTGTGGCAAAAATATCCTAATCAAAAAACACAAAAATAAACCCCAAACCAACCCCATAATCATACCAAATTCCATCTCATGCATCATCAAACCTTGTTCTTTGGAGAAGTGATTCACGAGTTCATCACTCGAGGATCCTTATCAATTAGTTTAACCAAATTTACTGTTGATAATTGTCCTACTTAAAAGGTTCAATCATTTTTTCATATTAAATGAGAAAACGGTTTGGTATAAGAAGAATACTTACATAAAGTTATATCATACCGAGAACATCGCTCGCCTTAACAAGGCCAGCCGTTCATTTCAAAGCCCCATCTGCTACCTCTGACGTAGGTCTGATCTCTGCATTAGCAAAACTACACAATAGCATTGTTGTTATACCAATAACTACAATACCTTTCTATCCATACAAATTTCAAAAAATAATTGACGAGAGTTTTCTAGTATTTAGACTCAAATTGTTTTTCTCTTCTTCTTTATAATTCTAATGTTGAGAATCTAAGGGTGTTTTTGGTTGGTAGGTTTTGATATAAGGTATGAGTACCAAAGTGATTGTTATTATTTGGTTGACAAATTTTTAATTAGAATACTACTATGGGTATGAAATAACCCATTAATTGAAAAACCCATAACCTTATTAAATAAGGGTTTCATTTCCCTTCCTCCTTTTTTCCCCAACTATTAATAATCATTATCATTCCACCCTACTACCAAACATGCAAAATACTTCCACCAAAACTCATTACCCTTACCAAGTATTTGATACCCATACCGATTCCTATACCCATGTGCGAACCAAACACACCCTAAATCTTTTTATACTTCAATTCTCTTGTACACTCAACATATCAAGGATTGCCTAGGTAAATAAAGTAATTCATTAAAATTTGATTCTATTTAAATGGGCTAAATTAAACTCAAATACCTCAAATTAAGCAAGTTGTAAATAAATAAATCTAGTGTCATTATAATGAGAGATATTTTATATCTTCCTACAATTGTTAAAGTTTATACTTTTAGTTATTCGATTATAATTTCATTTTCCATTTTGGTCATTGAATTTGATTTGTTTCTCTTTTTAGTTGTTGACACTAAGAAGTATATTATTTTTAGTCAAAATTTTTTTTTAAAAATGTATTTACATGCAATAAGATGAAATTTGGTGAAAATTTTAAGAGTGAAGGAATATTAGTTTCATTAAAAGTTTAAACATTTTTTAAAGAAAAACACTAAAAGTAATAAAATAAAATTTAAAAAAAAAAAACCAAAAGTAGAAATGTGAATATAGGTCAAATGATAAGAAAAAAAATAGAATAGATTCTTTGGACGGTCATTTGGCCTCCGTTTGGAAATGCTTTGAGAGGCCGATGCATTGACAGAAATGGCTACTGGATGCTAAGAAAATCTTTTTCTTGGAAGCTCGAAAATAGCGAAAAGGCTCGGTAAAGATCAAAATTCATCAATTATATATTTAATGTTGTGTTTGAAATTGGTAGAAGAAATAATTAAAAAGAGAATTTTTTTTTTAAAAAAAAAAATGATAAGAGCTTAAGGCTCTGTTTGGTAAATGGTTGTTGGCTGATTGGGTTGGCTGTTTGGGTTAGAAGGTATTATTTGTTGATAATATTGGCTGATTGTAGAAAGTTGTTTGATAACTTGGCTGTTTGCTGATGGCTGTTTGGTATAATTTCTTTTCTCAAAAAGCTAATTGAAAATGCTGCTTTGAGTAGCCTTTTGAATTTTAGTATTTTGGAATTACAAAAAGCTTATTAACCAAACAACTAATAGTGGTTAAATAAGCCAAAATTGACTGATAGGCTGATTATTTACCAAACAGGGCCTAAATATAATCTTATGATCGACTCAAAATATTTTTTTTATTTTTTATTTTATCTATATATATATTAAAACAGAAGTGCTAGCTTTCCCGCTCATTTTAGTCCAAAAATTTTGAAATCGGTCAACATAATATTATATAATAATTCCTTATCAAAAATTATAGCCTTCCTTATCATTCCTTATTTATGGCTAAAATTGACAAAATATTCAAAATATGATTCCATTCCTTATTATACACGGAAATTAAAGAAATATTTTATTCAATTCCATTCCTGTATGGATTCCTTAAACAAAATAGTTTAACCTTGCATATTTTTAATATATATATATATATATATATATATATATATATATATATATATATATATATATATATATTACTATATGATGTATATTATAGTATTCAAAAAAAATATTACTATATTATGTTAATGTACGTAATTAAATTTCTCTCATTTCTCTCATGATAATATTCAAAAAAAATTGAACAATCAAATTACTATATGATGTATATTATAGTATTCCAAAAAATTATTATTATATTATGTTAATTTACGTAATTAAATTCCTCTCATGATAATATTCAAAAAAAAATTCCAACAATCAAATTACTATATGATGTATATTATTGTATTCAAAAAAATATTACTATATTATGTTAATGTACGTAATTAAATTCCTCTCACGATAATATATCATGCAATTCAATTATGGTTCAAAATATTTTAATCTTGCGTATTTTTTTATTTTATATTCATAAACAATCAAATTACTATATGATGTATATTATAGTATTAAAAAAAATATTAATATATTATGTTAATGTACGTAATTTCTATAACAATATATATATATATATATATATATATATATATATATATATATATATAAACATAAGTGTTATTTTCACGCTTATCCTAAAAAGAATACTTATGTTTTGAAATTTGAAATTACAATCATTTTTACCTAATTAAATAATTATAAAAATGACATATATGTTAATTTAATTTATAGTAGTAATTACCTAAAATATTTATTATACCATGAATCATGGTCTACTTTTACAGGGCGTTTGGTTGGAGAGAATGAATTAGGTGGGAAAGGAATTGCAATTCCATGGGAAAAGAATAATGTGGGAGTTTAAATTCCAGTGTTTGGTTGGAGGGAATAAAATTACTAGGAATTTCAATTCCAATGTTTTGTATACATGAGAATTGAAAGGAAATAAGTAGTATAAAGTCCAAAATGCCCATTGTTATTTTTGTTGTTGTTGTTGTTGTTATTATTATTATTATTATTATTATTATTATTATTATTAAATGACAAGTACACAAAAAATATAACATATTAAATTCAAATACCACTCATCTACCGTATCTCTTGAATTAGATATATTGTAATTAATTTTCATGCAAATACTTCATCAAATGTATGTTAAGTTTCATAAGTTTAACATACATCAAAATTAATCCAGGAACCAAGATGTACATAATGTGCTTTTCAAAGTTTAGGCAACTCAAAATTTGCTTTCAAAATTTCTGCATATAGAGATTCACACAACTCACGCCATTCCATCACTATTTTGAACAATTCTGCATATATATTTTGAATAGATAGGCGCACAAACAGAAAATTTTGCTTTTCAAAATTTAGATAAATACGTTATATACACATATCAAATTTAAATATTTAAGACTTATGAGAAAACAAGATAATATTTGGTATTAACTAAAAGAGAAGGTCAGACATCAATTTTAGGTTAAAAAAGAGAAGGGTAATTTTGTCTCAGGAGTATCTTTTTTTATTCCTAAAATCCATGGAATTGAAATCCCAAGGGGGGGCATGGGATTCTAATTCCATGAAAATGAGGGAATTGTAATTCCGCGGAATTGCAATTCCCTCCAACCAAACGAAGGAATTTAGTTACCTTCGGAATTAGGTGGGAATTAAGTGCGAATGGAATTTAAATTCCCTCCAACCAAACACTCTGTTAACGTACATTAAACTAATACTCAGTATATTCTTTTTCAACTTAAGTTCAGTTTTTTTTATATACAAATAAAATTAATATATAAAAAATATATTATTAAGAAGTTCTAATTAAAAACTTTTTAATAACACCTATATTAATATTTTATTTAAATGTATTAAATTAGATACGATTATATTAAATCACTATATTACATTCATTTTTAATATGATATTGGTTAAATTTTAAAATGTTGTAGATTGATTTTTTACAATACTATTGCAATATATAATTAAAATTAACATAGACTTACATAATAATTTATATTAAAACAGGAGTGTTGTTTTTCGTCCATCCTAAAAAAATGATTAATTTAATTTATAGTAATAATTACCTAAAACATTTATTCAACCATGAATCATGGCCTACATTTAAGGTATACTAAACTAATACTCAGTATATTCTTTTTCAACTTAAGTTCAATTTTTTATATACAAATAAAATGAATATATAAAAAAATCATTATAAAGTTCTAATTAAAAATTTTAAATAACAAAAATATTGGTATTTTTATTTTTATGTATTAAATAAACATACAATTATATTAAATCAACCTAATTACGTACAACAATTGAAATAATTCTTTTTCAAACTTTTCATGCGCATAAAACTAAACTTTGGTTCAAGATAAAACAAAAATAAATCTCATTGTTATTTATAATTATATTTTCCACTATTATATTGCTATATATATATAAATCTCTATTCTTTTTAAAGTTATTAAATAATAATAATATGATAATTTAATGGAAATAGAATTTATAAAAAAGGAATAAATATATATTCTATTAAAATTTAAAAAATTCTAAATCAAGATAGATATGTCAAATTTAATTTATTCTAATAAGAAAAAATTAAAATCTTCTATTCAATTTAGTATTTTTTTTATTATAGATATTTTTAATTTCATTTGTTTTATATTTTGAATTTTAATTAAAATTGTTAAAATTAAAATAATTTAATTTGATTCGAAGATATATATATATATATATATATATATTGCTAAAAAGAGAAAATAATAACTATAATAGATATTTTTTTTGAAGGAATAACTATAATAGATATATATAGATATTGAATTATTGTTGCATGTCAAAAGTTCACCCAAAAAAATTGCTGCATGTTAATTTGTTTACTTCATCTAACTTTTAAAACTAACTAGAATATTATTACTACTATATATAAATTTCTTCCTACATAAATGATGTTAAGTTTTAAAATGTGAAAGGTAAAATATATCATTATTATGATTCTAACATTCTATTAATAACAAATATAAGTATTATTGCATTAATTTAAAGGTTTTGTACTACAAATGCTCTAAAAAAATTTATAAAATACCATAAATTATAAAATTTTACAAATATAAAATAATAGTTATTATTTAAATATTATGAGCCCAAAAAAAATTAATTTACATTAATAACATAACTGAAGAAAAACTAACATAAAAATAAACTAATTGAACTAAATTACATTTGCGGAGTTTTAAAAAAAAAAACAATGTTATTGGGTAAATGTCTCACATTTAAATATAATGCTATTAAATTAATTGAAATTCACATATTTAAGAATGATGCATCATCTCGAAATCTATCAATTTAAAATAATAATAATAAGAGATAATAGAACTAAATGAAATAAACTTTCAATAAATTAGTTAAAAACATATCATAGATATACAAATATTGAACCACAAGTCTATCATACCTATTATTCAAATGATGATCTAGAGATGTTTTGATTGTGTTACATTTATGGGTTGAAAAATATTTAGAAACAAAACTAAATGATTTCTAGACATCTATTACTATTTATGATAACAAACAAAAGTTTAAGGCAAAAACTTGTGTGTGACCGTCTCATGACCTCAATTCGTGAGACAGGTCATATCTGTAATTAATGAGGTCAAAGATCCGACTCATTAATCAAATATTTGATCCATTAATCAAAGATTCGACCCGTTTTATAGATTGAGACTTGTAAGACAGTCTTACACAAGTGTTACTCAAAGTTTAAAATATCAGCAAAATAGATTTTGACACAAAACTCAGATATCAATGTAAAATTTTAAAATAAGAATATTTTTTCATGCAAGAAAAAAAATATAATATTTATCAATATCTATATAATAAAAAAAAATTATCCATTTCTCTTTTTATCCATTTATGTAGACATATATTATATTTATTGTATTTTGTACAAATGAAAATATATACACTTTTTTTTTATAGAATTTTGTGATTACTGATGTAATTATACACGTTAATTACTACAATAATTACATATAAAAAATTATTTTAAAATATATCTAAACTCATACTCTTAATTAAAAATTCAAAAATATTTAAAAATTTGTCTAAATATGTAATATAGATTAGGGACTACTTTAGTCCATATAAATTTAAAAATTAAACTCTTTTAATTTGTAAATGTAATTTTCTTAATTATAATTAACAAAATATAAAATATAATTAAAAATAAAATTATAAATTTAACAAAATGTGCATACATACATATACTTATGCAATATATTATCATACAAAATTAAAATACTAATTTTTTGATTTCTAAATTTAATTATTTTAATTAAAATATATCAATATAAATTATAATTATAGAAATTATATTATAGAATTTGCATATATACATATTAATAAATATTATTTGTATATACATTGTATTACACAATCATTAAGAAAATGCGTCTAATTAGAGTTTAAAATCACATATACAAAATTTAAAATTTATATATTTTTGAATTTCTAAGTATAATTTTTTCTTAGTTATTATTCATATCGTTAGAATTATAATATATATGAAATACGATTATGAATAATTCAATTTAATTATGTAAATTTTTCTATATAAATTTATATAAATATGTACATGATTAGAGATTATATTAATCATACAAAATTTGGTATGATAATAGATATTTGACCAAATATATGAAAATTTAACTATATTATTATATTGTACATTTTAATATATTTATATTTTAATTTTTTTTATTTAAATTCATAATAATAAAAAAATTTCCGTGCACCGCACGGGTAAAACACTAGTTTTTTTATGAAAAGGGAGGGGGAGATCGAGAGGCATACTCCTATGATCCATGAGACTAATCTGGTCCTTTCATAGGGTCATAAACAAGGAGGCAGGCTAGATGAGCTCCCAATCAACTTCAAACCATGGACATAATTAGCCTGCAAGGAAAAATATGTTATATTTTCACTCATTTAACGTCATCGTTAACAACTTAATGATTGTTTCTTTCTCTTGTAGATCATTTAATTATTTCCTTCTCATCCACCCAACATCTTCACCGCACCCGCCGCGTCCAGGTCGGGAAACGCCTTCACCTATTAAGTTCTGGCAGCTGGTCGTAAGGCTCGCCAAGATGGATCAAGCCAAGGTTAAAGTACCTATGAGGTTCCAGTACCAAAAATATTTATTGATACTCCTTGGAGTCAGAAGTGCAGGAGATCTATTGGTGTAAGAGATAATAATCATAATACTAGATCCAGTGAAGAAACTTTGTCACTTTTGAAATATCTTGAATAATTATATCCTGGATGTTCGACCAGATGGCGAAAAAACCCTAGTAAATTTATAGGTCTATCAAACAAACATAATATTAAGGATGCAGAACAACCAGATCTACATATCTTTGGGAAATGACAACAATCTAGTTGATTTAGAAATTGTCATGAATTTTATAAATCTAGGAGAAAATTATTATAAAAATATTACAGTTTTCGACAACACAATTGCCTATATAATTGCTCAATTTATGATCTGGATCAAGAGCTAGGCACTAGAAGTGTCATGGCTATTTAACATATAAAGAAGCAACTAAGGCATTAGCTCAACTCGCTAAAATAAATTCTTTTTATATCACGTACACAATTGAATGTTTACCATGATGATTACAAACGGGTGTTTTTACATAAGAGGAATAAGGATAATAAGGTGGTGTGATAAAGCGAGTTTTGTATCCAAGAGTTCAAGCAAAGACCCATAATTGATTTGAGTAAAATATATTCTCCCACAATAGATGTCATTAAGTTTCGCTACTTAATTTCATTGGCAATAAATAACAAATTTAGATATGCAGTAAATATTTATTTCAAAAAGTCCCTGAATGATTTAATTTTCTCAAAATGAGAAAAATCACAATGTGTATGGTGTTAAATTATGAAGGTCTTATGTGTCTTTGAATAGTTTGACTGAGTGTTTTTCTCCTGAAGAAGAGATATGCAAATAATATGTGCCATTATGTGTTCATTAAGGAATTGCTAATGGAGTTATTTATTTGCTATCTTAGTCTATGCATAACTATTATTGAATCACATATAGAGCTTGACAACATTAGCTCATGCCGAAAGACGGAACTTTTGAAATGAAAGACTTGGAAAACCAAATATCGTTTCAACTTGCCGATCAAGTATTTTCCTTGAAGGAGTTTTATATACTAGCTTACTTGAAAAACATCTAGAAGATCTTTTATACGAATAAGTATTATGTTTTTATCACACTAATGGTTGCCTATTAATCTCTTGAAGTATATAAGAAATTGTTTAGACTCGAAGAGGATAACTTAAAACCAAAAGTCCATTACTTTTTTTTTTTGAATGCGCCTTCATAAACTACTTTCTCAACCTACTGAAGAACAAAGAGACAGCAACGCCTCCACTGAGGCTTGAACCCACCACCTCCCGTATACAGGGAAGGGTTTGATGCCACTGGACCACAAGGCCCTTGGCAAGTCCATTACTTGATTGTTGGTGGAGCACTATATTATGACCAAAAGTTCCATAATCGTATCATGCATGATATTATATTTACAATGAAATTGCTAGCAACATTTAGCGCTCCTTCTACAATGAAATATTGAAATAGTGTTTAGCACATCCCCCGGTATCTTCGAGTGACAAAGAGTTTGACATTTATGCGAGAAACCAAGATACGATTTGTGTTGCAAAAACTATGCTTAGGGTACCATCGAGTGAAGGTGTTTCCCTCTAAAATTGCTATTGCACTAGTTAATCCAACATTTCTATCACAAGTCATAGTTATGCATTCTTGAAATATTTACTTTTATGAAAAATTTGATAATCTTGCATTTGTAAACGCTAGGGTACCGAATGATACTTTGATAAATTTTGAAACATTAATTTAAAAATACACATTAGGCATCAAACTGTTCGCGCAAAGCACGTGTAGTAACTAGTAACAATATATGAGTGTGGTAAAGTGGTAGTTAGTACATTGTTTATGCAAGATTAATTTTAAATATTTATAAAATACTATATATATGAGTATTTATTTATTTATTTATAAAAGCTAGCAGTATACTATGTATATATGTAATACACTATATATATAATTAAATAAGGGATGCCACCACTCTTTATTTTTACATGTATATGTGTAATGTATGCAGTATACTGCTATGCTTTTTATATATATAGATTTAAATGATTGTTAGTTGATTGGGTTAGCTGTTTGGGTTAGAAGGTATGATTAGTTGATAATATTAGCTGATTGTAAAAAATTGTTTGATAGATTAGCGGTTAGCTGATAGCTGTTTGGTATAATTTCTTTTCTTATAAAGCTAATTGAAAATGCTGCTTTGAGTAGCCTTTTGAGTTTTAGTATTTTGGAGTTACAAAAAAACTTATTAACCAAACAATTAATAGTGGTCAAATAAGCCAAAATTGGCTGATAGGCTGATTATTTACCAAACAGGGCCTTAGTATTTTAAATTTTGCAAGTAGAATTTATATTTTAAAAATCTGTTATTATTAAAATTTACATTTATTTAGCATTTTGACTAGGAGTTGACGTGGGATGGGGAACCCCCGTCCCCGCCTAATCCCCCGTGGGGACAGGAATGAGGAATATTTTCAATTTCTCGTCGGGGATGGAGTCGCGTGGACTCCCCGCCCCCGCCCCGCCCTGTTGCCATCTCTAGTTTCATTTGATAATATAAAAACAAATGTGAGACAGTATCATCTGAAATAAACTATAGTTTCATTTACAAAACTCCATTAAGATGTGACGGCAGCCATTTCTTTACTTAAAGAAACTGTGCCTTTTTTTTAGACCATGGACCATGATATAAGTGTTCAATATACTATATGTGGGCTCTTGGGCCTTTAGTTATATATGGAATAAAAAATTAATAAAAACTACGGTGGGATATACTTAAAAATTCCAAATTCAGTAAGCCCAGAATTGCTGGCCTGGATTCAAATTCGAACCTCATTTTACCAAACCAGCACTCCGTACAACCTTTGCAGCTCTGCATTCAAATCGAATGAAACGGAAACCCATATCAAAATTTGCTGGCTAATGGCGATGATCTCTCCGTCTCGTCACCAACAACCATGTAAGTCAAGAAATCTTCTCATAGATCCGTATACTGTCAGATAACCATCTTTTCTTCCCTTTTTTCTATTTTTATTTTTATTTTTGGAGATTTTCCCCCCATTTAAATATGAGAGCTTTAGCATGTAATTTCTGCATTTGATACATCCGATTGTGTTAAAATTTCCGTTATTTGATACCCATTCTCTCTTTTGTTTCATTTTCTTAGTATTTCCCACATACCATTTGAGCTTGTTCATCTTTTCCCTTTTTTATTTGAATATTTTTCTTAAACTTTCCTCCGCATGCTTTTGCCGTTAATCTGTTATTTTGTAACTCTCATCAGGAAATTCTATAAGAATTCAAGTATCCGACATTTCATTTGCAATTTCTTGGATTTTTATTTTTATTTTTATTTTTTTAAAGTATTATTATGATTTTGATGCTTCTCAGGTTAATTTCATGGCCATTTCTTTATGTAGATCCCTTTTGATTAAAAAAAAGTAAAAAAGTTTCAAAATTCGTGCTGTTATTTCATATGTTTATGCATATAATGCTATATGAACCTTCAAGATAGTGGAGAAGGCAAAAAGTTTAGGCTTTTTGTGGTTGCTGCTTATGATAACTTTGTTTATTAGCATAAAGTAGTCATTAGCCATTAGCCATTCTATACAAGTTTGGGTTTAGTGCCAAAGTAAAACTAGGAACACAGGAAGAAACATTCTTGTTTCTTTAGTTTGAGTGAATAGATAGTGTGTTTTTAATCTGAGTTTGAAATTTGAAGTTTTGGTAACTATGTTGCAGATAGTGAGATATCGTAGCGCAAGGAGCAGGGCGTGTGATGTTTTGTTGCTTCAAATGGCGTGCTTGTGTTGCGTAGTAACATTACCGAAGGGCTGTTTGAGATGAGATGATATGGATTCTAAAAGAGGCGATAGAGACGTTGATTTGGAGAGTGGGGGATTGGTTCGGGAGAGTAATGAAAGTGAAATTCAAGAGGCGAGCGGTGATCATTCTGGCAGATTGTTGCACAGATCTTGGAGTGGAGGATTGTTGGGAGAGCAGATAAAGAATGAATCTGTTTCACATCAAGAAGGTTTGCATTCGAATGGGAAGGCTACGACTGCAGATGACATTTCGGTTAAGGATAATTCAGAAATAACCGAGGTTCAGTCTACTAAATTGAAGGACAATAAGGGAAATCCCCGAGGGAAGAAATCAAGTAAAGAGAAGTTAAAGAAGCCAAAGCCTTCAAAACCGCCTAGACCTCCCAAAGGTCCCTCATTGGATCCTGCTGACATCAAACTCGTTAAGGAAATCTCGGAGATGACAGTACGGAAGCATAAAAGGATGGAGCGCCTTAGGTCATTGAAGAAAATAAAGGACAGGTCGTCATCAAAAACTAACATCGTAGCAATGGGGATCACGATTCTGTTCTTCTTCATAATTATATTTCACGGTACAAATGCCCTCGAGACCTTGAACCTTTTAGTATCTCTCTAGTATAACACTCACTCACATTTGCTTACCGAAATTAGTACTATGGATATTTTGTACCCCCATTCTAGCCTAGCTATGTGCCTACAGCCTACCTGGTTTAACTTCAACTGATAGTAGTATCGTTTAGTGTTGCCTTTCGTCGTAACTATGAATCAATGATTTTTGTTTTGTTTATTTGTTTTTTAGTTAAAAATTGTTGATTGGAGTAAGAATGGCCTGCCCTAACAGCAGGGATATGTTTTTCAGATACTTTGCCCATCTGAATATCCATTCTCGTACGCATTGGACCATAACTTAATGGATTGAGCAGAGGTATGGCTTTTAATTTTCAGGTGTCTGCCTTTTCGTAGATGATGCCTCTTCCGTCTCTCCAAATACTATATATTGAACCAGTGAACTAAGCTCGTACGATCTCTCGACTTGGAGACGAGCTTGTTGGAGATAGGATTCTCGAAGGAACAACGTTGGAAGATTTTAGGAATTAGCAAATACTACAACCATGTACAAATGTCACTTTGTAGAATTTGTAGGTTTTAAACCATTTGGAGCGAGTGTAGAGAGACTTTTACCCAGCCTGCATAGGAATCAGTTTGAAACCATTAACTAATTTCTGCTTTTCCAATGATCAAATTCAAATCCAGAATTTTTTTAATTTCATCAAGGCAATTATAACATATTCACAGCTCATTTTCTGTTGATGCAAATAAAGGGCCAAGATGAAGAAGTAATCTGTTTCTGTGGTTTAGACCAAAAGTGACAATTCATGAAACCAGAATCACAAGTAAAGCCAAAGCATGATGTCCAATAATGCATGCTTTCCTTATCCAGATTTACTAAAGAAAAGGTCTAGACTCCCTGAAAAACTTAAGCTCTTACTCAAGCTCAGAGCAGTAAACATTACAAAGCGCATTCGTCGAATAAACTTATGCGTGGGGCCAGTTATCGGAAGCGTTGTTAGGATTTCACAGGCTCCGCTCTAGGCCTCCATAGTCCCAGTCTATACTTGTGGGTGTATTTCAGTATTAGCTTCCTCTGAAACATCAAAAAGCAGTGTCATTACAGTGGGCTGTGAAAGTGAGTAACGAATATAAAAATTAGCAATAAAGGTACACATATTAGCATTGAAACATATACTAATTTACCTTGGAAGAAGTTTAGCTCTAAAATAACTAATAAAACAAATCATCAGAAGCTAGCAACCACCTCCACTGCAGTAAAAAATGATATCCTTCAGCAGTGGTTCGGTTTCTTTTCCTGAGAAACTCATGTGATTTCTTGCATTAGCTAGCCTATTCACAACTAATCAGTGGCATTCCCTAAATAACTATTTTTGTGATATTACATTGAAATTTTTCCTGAATCTTACGGAGTACATTTTTATTAAAGGGCCTCTTTATATTTTTTTTGGGTAAATGAGTTCTATTCAAAAGTATAATCTGACTTCAACAACCATGGGGACTGTATACCTTGAAACAAAGGCTTTAATACTTGGACAATGAGAAACATGAGAACACCATGGACAATCAACATAAACATGGAAAGCAACACAAACAAGTGCCTTCCAAAAAAAATGTCAGGAAAATGGTGGAATTACAGACATTATAAGACAAAAGGCCAAAAATATATAGGCTCAATACTATTAATTGCTACAATAAGCAAGCGTATTGGGATTTTTATTTATTTTTTTTTTTTTTTGCATTTATGTTAGGATGGAAATTGCTGCTATTTTGAGGGTCGTTATCTCCTGGTGGAAAACTGCCACAATTTATGGTTCAGCACCTCACTTTTTGCCAGACTACTCTTATTCACTCATTTCCCGACATAATGTTGTCTTAATTTTTATAAGGGTTTCTACTTGTTCTTCATTGAATCATGGCATTTTGAGCAGCTAGCCACATAGATGCCACAATTTCTCTTTGAAATTTGAAATTTGAAATTGATCTGTGATAAACATAATTTTTTGCCATACTTTATGCTCTGTATAATGCAATGAATTCAAACAGTATTTCATCTTCAACCTTTAGCTCAGAACTACAGAATATTGTGACATTCAACAGTAGATCTTGAAAGATCAACCATTCAGGTTAGTATCATGATCCAAATTTTAATACTGGTGATATATCAAAGTAATAATTTTTTTCAGTTTCAGTATAAACTTGTTGCTTTCTTTCTTAACCCATACCTAAACATTAGAGACACAAGACCTGTTGTCTACACTTAATGCATTATATGGAAAATGATTATTTGTAACATTTATAAAACATTAAAGTCCTTCCATGAGGGATACAATCTTTAGAGACATTCCTTTCAGACTTCAATCAAGAGTAGTCTTAGAAAATATTTCAATACACTACTTGGAACAACCACCGGATTCACGGTCAAGCTTGAAGAAAAGCATGTGTTATGGCTTACTATATATTCAAAAATCACAATGACCTTTTGAAATAAGATACTTGCTCCTGAATTTTGGTGTATATAAACAATATATACTCCTTGCAGGCAACCCATATATTCCTGACCTAGCTCATCAATAAATTACCTACTTACCTAAGCTAAATTTTCAACTGGAAACATCGACGTCCATCAACTGGTCAATTAGCATTTTTTGCAAATTTCAGCACAGATTTGAATTTAGCAAAAGGATATTATCTATTTGTTTTCATGTACCTTATAAATTACTTTCTATCCAACACAAAGGAACTACATAAATCCCAAAGTCATGGGCAGTACAGCACTATTCCTGTTACACCCTTGTTAGTTTAGGGGTGCATGTGCATAAGAAATAAAGTCTAAGGGACCAGAAATAGTAAGCCCGTTATCAATATTTGCATCAAATCATTCTATTGGTAGCTACATTAGTCTGAAACTAGAAGCCTGTGATTATCCTTACCCTACAATCTCTTTGGGACACACTGAAAAAATTTAGATAGCAAAGGCAAATAGGCAATATGAAATTCACAGCAGCAAGGACAACTACTGATAATCAAAAGATATTTGTAGAACTCCCAATTCGAAAAGCATTCTTGTAAGTAAAATACTAAGACTTTGAAAGAGGAACCAACTGATTTCTACAGGGGATTATAACGTCCTACCAAATTACAAGGGGAAAAAAATCACTTAGTTACCCTAGTTGCAAAGCTGGTTCAGAAAGAAAAGAAAACCAGAGATATGTCAAATTTCAGAAATAATTATCATGGCCCAATACAATTCCAAGGACACAATACAGAAGATTGACAAAAAAAAAATGTAATTTATACCAAAAACAGAAGCATTACAGGGAACTTACATGCTTTACGGGGATGCCAAGACGCTTGAGCCTAAGAGTTCGAGTAACCAGAAGCTTCTGGAAATCTCCGATCTCGGACTCAATCTTTTCGGCATGGGTCTCTACCCCTTTCCCCACTCCGTTCAAGAACTCTGGAATCCCCACCTTCACTGCAACATTTTCAAATTACCCAAAAACATAAGCATATAGCGAAATGAAGAAAAGAAAAAATCTTTATCATGTATTGATTTCCAACAAATCATACCTATGTACTGATTGGATTTGGAAGAGAAACTAGAAAACCCTGCGAAGGGTGACACTGCAGCATTTGATGGTATTGGTATAGGAAATCTTCTGTTGAGGGAAAAGAATTGCCTCCACGCCATGGGAAGAAATTTCAATCTCTGTTCACCACTCCTCTAGGTTTTAGGTTCAAAACCCTCCACCTCCTAAGGGTTTAGTTGACAGATTTGGATTTGGGTAAAAACGACACAAGCCCTCAACTATTACATATGTATATCGTAATAAGGGTTTATAAAATAGATGAAAACTCTATTACAATGGGTAACACACAACCTCCCACGTGAGGGAGTAATTTGGTGTCACTGGACCACAAGGCTGAAAATATGTTTATTTTAATCATTACTAAAAATTTTATATCAATGGTTAATAAAAATTTTAATTTCAATAGTATATGTTTACTAGTTTTTGTTATAATTGTAAGTTTAATTAATTATTTTTTAAAAAAATCATTATTTCAATTTAGCTATATTTTTTACTAACAAATTTTAACTTCAATGAAATGGAGTAATATATTATTAAAGAATTTGAACAAAAAAATGTGCATAATTCAATTTGGTAGAATACAATCTATACTTTTATACTGTATATAAAAGTAAAATCCTCCTATTCCATTTTCCCACCTAATCCGCCCTTTTTGGAGTTTTGGTTCAAGACCCCCATTGCTTTCTCTGTCTAAAATCCACTAAAGAAAGAGGATTAAAAATGGTAGCAATTCGATGTCGTTGAACACCGCGTTGCCACCACTGGTACAATCACACTATGACAGTAAGCAAGGGAGCAACTCTGCTGGGTCGGGTGGCAGTGGCGCCTTGATATTGGTGCGCAAGATGGTAGCGCGAAAGCTAGAGGAGCGTGAGGTCACGTTGAGTTCGCCTGGTAACTTCTTGGTCGGAATCCTCAGCTTGCGGCGAAGTTCGATTCAAGAAAATCGTCGCCACTTCACATGGTGTCCGTCAAAGGGGGTTTGGAGATTGTAAAACTCTTCCTTTCTGCTAACCTAGAAATGTACTTTGCGGCCTTGCAGGTGATTGAGATGGTAGGAATCCCTCCCACCTTGTCGTCATGAAAGGTGGGGTTAAAGTCATGAAAGAGGTGTTGGGAGTTCAACTGGGGCCAGTTTGACAAAGGACGGTTTCTGACAGGGAAATAGTTCTTCTCCTTTGTGAACCACAATCATATGAAAGCTCTCAAGAAGTCAATGTCGACTGCAAAGATAGAGATTACTGAGATCATGAATACAACAGATGCTAATGGAATTTCTTGATATAACTCCAATTTCTTGATTGAACCAAAAGGGTGGATTTTGGTGGAACCAAAACAAAATGCTTAAGAGATTTTTTTTTTTTAAAAAAAAGGTGATAAAACGATTTTACCCTTACCTAAAATGAAGTTCTACTCGAAAAAGTACTGAAAGGACCAAAAGTGTTCATAATTTTAAAATCTGAAATGTTTAATGACAAAAATGGTAGCCTGAGACAAAACATGGAATCGTCACAAAAGACGAGAGACCTCAGCTGCAATTAACTCTTTCATTTTTTTTTTTTATAATCAACTAAAAAGATTATACTTTGTAAGAGTTAATTCCAACAAAGGTCCCTTATCTTTGGTGACAATTCTAAATTTAGTCTCAGGCTATCATTTTTGTCATTTAACATCCCATACTATCATATTTTGGATTGTAACACCCCCAACTTAAGGCAATATTTAAGACAATTTAAGCTTAAAATTCAACCAAAAGATAATAATTTAACTCTAGTCACAGCGAAAGCAATAACCAAATATCTGGGGTGTTATGCCACATCTAATTTCTACTAAGCTAGATGCTAAGGCTAGGACCACAAACTCAAAATCCATCAAAGTCATAAGTCTGAAATCTAAAATTATTACATCTCAAAGTTGTCTTACAAAACCACATAAACTAGCTACAAGAGAGGAAGGTAGAACTACTGGCATGCTAAACGCGTTCATGACGGATCTACTACATATCTGAAATCATAAGTTAAAATAATTAGCGAATATTGCTAAGTAAAACCCCACTCCAACCCGTAAAGCTACAATATATACATCTCTTATCCACCATAGGTTCTGAGACTGACATATAGAATATATACACACCCACTAGTCAATGCTAAGGAATGTTTTCAAAAGACTCTTACACCACCATAATAACGATAACGATAATGGCTCACGAAAGGCGATTGGACCTCAATAATGAAGCACAAGTTCCGTACCTCACTCACAGGAACATCAAGATAAGTCATAATCATGATAGGTAACAAAGAGTACTTAGATAGTAAGATAGAAGCAAAGAGAAATTCAATCCACAATATATCAATCCACCACGTAATCCACTAATCCACACTAGAACTTTAAGTGTATAGACCCCCTATTGGGATTACAAGCCCAACGGGTTAGTTACTATCTCTTACACCCAGGATTCATTTCTACTAGGTGTCCAAAATCCACCAGAGCCAAAGGCCAACAAATCTCAAACCAATAGTGTCATAGTAAGCCTCACACGGTTCCACATGCCAACTTAATGATATCAAGAAAGATTTAATAACAATGAATATAGCTCTCAACAAAGAATGTCTCTCAACAAGGAATACATAATATATAGGATTTCAAGGGAACATACATACAAATGAGAATTAAAGGTAGCAACTCAAACTCAATCCAAGAATAAGAACTCCAAAAGAATCATAATCAATCCAAGGAAATAATACAAGAGTACAACGGGGTAACAAATACTCAATAGAGTCAACGATATCAACAAAAACATAAAATTCCAATACTCACAAGATACAAGGATAATCAAATGATAGGATTCATGAATGAATAATATTCAATAAGAAGGAATAAAAATTATTCCCATCATGCCATCACAACAAACTGAAACAACAAAAGAAATTATTGTACTGGAATAAACCACACTAGAACAGTGAACAACACTAAACAAACGGAACAGCTCGGCGAGACCAGAGAGTCCGCCTGTCACTACCGCGAGAACAAATAAAAGAGGGCAACGGGAGAGAGTTTTCCGCCACTTGGTTCCACCAGTAGCCTTGCGAGGCCAGTTCACAGGCGTGCCAGTCCCGTGAGTCAGTTCCGCTAGGTAAAAAATGCAACGAGAAGAACATTTCAAGAACAACACTCAATAGACGAAATAGGCAACTATACTCAGATCTTCCAGAATACAGAATATACCAACAACAATAGGCTATCAAGAGTATAATAAATGGCACTTCAAAAATACAAGAAACTCCAAGATCAAAACACAATATCAAAGATATACCATCACAGTAGCTCAAGAATACAAGAATACACATATTATCATACAAGAGTGGAAAATGGGTTTTATTAGACATAGGGATTACCTCTTGAAGCTATCTAAACAATCAATGACTCTTTCAAGCTTAGCCTAGCACATCATCCATCTCTTGATCATCTTAGGGACCCCCAAAACCCAATAAAGATAGAAAAGGAACCATAAGAAAGATGAAAATAGAAAGAGGAAAAAGGAGATGCAAGATGAGTTCTCACCATGATCCAACTTGGTAAGATATAAAAGATGAATCTTTGTTGAATTCTTTAGGATGATGAAGGATGAATGTTTGGTAGGGTTGATGGTGGAAATGGTGTGAGAAGCGAGGGGAAGAGAGAAATATATACATACACTTATATATAAGCATTAGGTTAGGATGACTTATTAAATGGGCCTCTTAGAATTATAAGGCTTATGAGTATATAAGTAGGGAATTAAATTGGGCTTCAAAGGATAATAATATGATAAGAGGTAAAATTAAAGTCCACAATATATGGCAAATTATACCGTGCACCACGGTGCACATAGCAATGTGCACCACATACGTAAACGACGTCGTTTTGAGCATTGTAAACTAACCGTCCCTTTTTTTGGAAATCACGTTTCCCGTTTCGGCCGGTCTGTGTATTTATGTTAATATTCTGTGCATTCTAGGTAATCGTTCTGTGTATTCCAGGCAATCATTCTGTGTATTCTAGGCAACCGTTCTATGTATTCATGTTAGTAACACATGTTGTGATGTGTTTGTGCATTCAAATGTTTAGGAGGATGAGTTCTATGTATTTTGTGTCAATATTCTGTGTATTCATGTTATAAACAGAAGTTGTGATGTGTTTGTGCATTCGAATGTTAAGAGGATGAGTTCTGTGTATTTTGTGTCAATATTCTGTGTATTCTGGGCAAACATTCTATGTATTCTAGGCAAACGTTCTGTGTATTCTAGATAATGATTTGTATTATAGATAATGAATTTCCTGGAGTCATTCACGTCCGCGTCCACTAATATTGAAACGACGTCGTTTTGGACCAGGGTGCACATTGCTATGTGCACCGTGGTCCACTATATAACGATTGACAATATATTGTGTCGAATGCCTTATAAAATACTTTATATATATATATATATATATATATATATTTAATGGAACTTAATAAGAATTGTGTTAAAAATAGAATATTCTAGGAAATTATTCTTGTCAAAGAATTTAGGCCCACAATTTTTCTTGTTTACTGCGTAGATTTTTTTCCCAATTTTCGTATCTTCAACCGTGGATTGATTTAGTCCATGATTCTGTGAATCATCTACTATAGTTGTAGAGATAAAATAAAAAGGGAAAAAAGAAAAGAGAAAGAAGCATCTTCCGTGTTCTAACCACTGCGTTGTTATGCTTCCAGTGCCCAATGAGGTTGAAGCTTGCCCCATCAGATCACCCAAGATAGAAGTGAATTGTTTCCCATTTGGAGAGTTATTGACCTTCTCCGTCAACATGCACTAGACATTTCCAGGGTTCGCAAGGTTAACGTGGTCGAGAGACATGAACATGAAGGGTGCTGGTCGGAGACTCGTTGAGCAGCCAGACACCAATTACACCTTGCAAATCTCACACTCCCAATTTTAAAGACAAAATGGATTACCATGAAGAACAAATTTTTCGTGTTTAGACCTAGCAATTCGTGTATACGGGTTCGTTAACGGGTCGACACGAACACGATAAGGCTAAACACGAACACAACACGTTAAGGTTAACTGGTTCAAATTCTTAACACGAACACGATTAGTTAACTGGTTAAATGGGTTGACACGAAAGACATATTTTGTTAACAGGTTTTGATTCGTGTCGACACGATATAACACGAAACTCGTTTAAACCCGCTAAACTCATTAATATTTTTTAAAAGAAACTAAAATTTAAAGTTAAGTTATATAAAAAATAAATAAAACCTACAATTTAATCCATCAAACAAACTAAAAAGAAAATTCAATTTATAACATTCATAAAATGATAAAATAACATCCAACAACCCAACAATCATAGTTAAAGAAGTCCATACTAATTTTTAGAATAAAATTGAACACAATAAAAATTTAGTTTTCAGATTGTTGAACATCAATAATTGGTGTAAGATCTTGGGCTAATGTAGTAAATTTATCGTTAGTCATGTTCATGACATCTTTTGTAATTTCATTCACATGGTTGCAAAAATCGCGCCTAGGAGTCGGTTGGCGCTAGGCGGCGCCCGGCCGCGTCGAGGAAGGCCGAAATCGGCCTCCTCCGCGGCCGGGCGCCTAGGCGGCCGATTAGGCGGCGCCTAGGCCGCCTGTGCCGCCTAGGTCTTCGACCGACTAGGCGGCGCCTAGGCCGCCTATGCGGCCGGCAGGCTGGTGTTTTTTTTTTTTTTTTAATTGCAAATCTTAAACATTTAAACTATTAATGTTATAATGTATTAACTAATACTCTAATGGTCTAATAAGTAATAACTAATAATTAATAACTTAATAAAATAAAAAGTACTACGTAATAACTAAATTAAACTAATAAGTAATGCACTAATAATTAATAAATAATAACTAATAACTTAATGCGTGTTAACTATTTAACTATTAAAGTGTAAAGACTTACAATATTAAACACTTTACAATTATTAACACTTCAAATATTTTTTAATTTAAAAAAAAAAAAAAAAAAAAAAAACCTAGGCGGGCTAGGCGCTAGGCGCCCCCCAGGCGCCTAGAGGCACCTAGCGATTTTTTCAACCTTGTTCATTCATGACAATGGTTCTTACCTAAATGACAATGGCTATTAGCGGTTATAAATAAGTCTGTGTAAACGGGTTTACACGATAATATTAACGGGTTAAACGGGTTCTTAACAAGTTTAACGGGTTGATCGGTTAAGACACGAAATATAACAGGTTCTTAACCGGTTAACCCGATAACGACAAATGACATGTTAAGACTAAACACTAACCCGCATTATTTTCGTATTAACGAGTCATGTCCATAATTGTCAGGTTTAAGAACAATTCCAAAAAGCCTCATGATGATTTACTGTGGTGCGTTGTGGGCATTGTAACATTTATGTATCTTTCTCATTGATATCTTTTTCATTGATTTTTAAAAAGTTATCCATAAATGCATATTTAATTCACATAATGCATAATATAAGGAGTTAATTCTAGAAATGGTCCTTCGACTATTGACTTTTACTAATTTTCGTCCTCGACTTTTGATTTGATTAAAGTTGGGCCCTTAACTATTGATTTTGTACCAATTTTGGTCATTCTGTTAAATCTATGTTAAATGAGTGTTAAAATTGAGGGCAAAAATGTAAACCCAAATATCCACCATTCTTCTTCACTTTGTTTTTCCTCCTCCATCGCAAGATTATATAGAGAACAATGTGAGTCAATATATTTATTTTTTACATTTTATGTTAAATTGTTTCAACTTTTAAGTAATCAAATTTTTTTCTTGTATTTTATTTTTGATTTTTTTTTGTTTACTGCAATGTAATATATACTCTGTGATATTTTTTTATTTTGTAAATTCTCTAACTGGATGTGGAGTGTTATTGTATATTTTATTGTTGTATTAGGTGTATTTTTATTTGTTTTGTTTGCTTTATTCGATAGCAAAAATGATACAAAATGTGAATAAGAAAGGTTAAAATATTTGTTTTTACATTTTTTCTTTCAATTTTAACACACATTTAACATAGATTTAACGGAAAGACCAAAATTGGTACAAAATCAATAGTTAAGGGACCAACTTTGATCAAATTCAAAGTCGAGGACAAATATTTGTAAAAGTCAATAGTCACCATTTCTAGAATTAACTCTAATATAAGTATAGTGTCCTAAAGTGTATAATAAAATTAATAATGAAGTTAATAATAATTACAAAAATACCACCATACTTTTTAAAAATATGATATGATCTATTCAATTTTTAGAGATATAAAACTAATAATTTATTAAGGACATTATAATAAATTAATTTATATATCCTAAAATATAATTCTTTAACCCAACAAGATAATATTATATTTACACAATCTCAACCAAACATACAAACTAGTCTCGCATCCTCAAAGTCTAAGGGTGTGTTTGGAAATCCGGAAAATGATTTCTGGAAATTATTTTCTGGGTTTTCAGTGTTTGGCAAATGAGGGGAAAATAAGGTCAAACGGAAAATAAGGCTTCGGTCAACGAAAAAGGAAGGCAATTTTCTGGAAAATGACTTCCGGAAATTTTTTCCGGAAGAAGACGTTATCTGCTTTGCAGTCGAAGTAGTCGCCGCCAAACCAGTCGCCAACTGGTATTTCGCAAACCAAAACCAGTCAACTGGTATTTCGCAAACCAAAACCACTGGGACTGGTTTCGCACGAGTCATAAACACGGTTGGGCCTGCTTTTTAGGTGGATACAAAAAGAGGCCGGTTTTGAAAAGGTAACAAAGATGGGCAAAGTACTTTCATGGAATGCATGTTTGCTTAAAAACAAATGCATTCTGCGAATGCATGTTAGCCTTTCTTTAAAAAAAATAGTTAAAAGGTAGAAAATGAGTGTAGGATACGTGTATGTGTACAGTATTGTAGTTTAAATGAAAAAAAAGAAAAAAAGATGGTATATATATGTATAAGGAGAAAAAAAAATAGTATTGTCCTCATTAAATGATTGTTAGTTAATTAGAATGTACTAATTATTACATAATTATGAGGAAAATTAAATATAATTAACAATAATGTGTAATTAGTGTATAATAATAATGAGAACTAAATGTTTAATAATTACATGTTTACTACAATTTTTTCTACTTATTACGTAAACAATTAAGAAATAAATAGAATAATAATATGCTTGCAAAAAAAAGTGATAAATTGTTGTGTTCATATTTATGATTCATTTAACAAGTTAAGTTCACCGTACATGTTGTCGTGAATGTAATATTCTACCGACCATGGATAAATATTTTCAACACTACAATTACCAATCAACATCATTACTACGATGTTGTCTTGTGTATTGAATAATACAACACTTTCTGTTGCGTCAATTTGGAAATATGTGAATATTTCCTCCCACAGTTGCGTGAATAATGTTTCATCGAAGTAGAGCTCTAATTTTCGATTTCCAACAATTATTGTTAAAGTGTCATTGAAGACGTCAGAAAGAGCACACTGTTGAATGAATCATCTATTCCATACAAACAAATATATATATATATATATATATATATATATATATATATATATATATATATATATATATATTCATCCCAAAACAAACAAAACAAAAAAAAGCAGGCAATTTTCATACAGAAAAAATAATAATAATAACAGGCATCGTTCCTATAGAAAAATAATAATAATAACATGCCTTGTTAACGTTAATAATAGAATGAACAAACTTGATTCAAGAAGGACCATAACAAAGCAACTAAAAGAACAAACTGAATTCATTCTTTAAAACAAATTGGATTCAAGAACTTTAATAGAATGAACAAACTGGATTCATTCTTTAAAACAAAAAACAAAACAAAACAAATTTCATCATATTTGAAAATAAAAACTAGAAATTTCAAAACAAAAAAAAAAAAAAAAAAANAAAAAAAAAAAAAAAAAAAAAAAACACACACACACACACACAAAAACACTGACCTCTGAAGAAAGCGGTGGCCTGCGGCGCGGTGGGCGGCGACAAGTTCGGCGGCAGGGCGGTAGGCGGCGGCGCGGTGGGCGGCAGGGCGGTAGGCGGTCGCACGGTGAGCAGCGGGTAAGTTTGGGGACTCTGGTAAGTTTTGGGATGAAGTTTTACCGTTTAGTATTGGGATGGAGTAAAATTAGGGTTGTTGGTCTTGGACCCACTATTTAAGTATTTTTATCCTAATATTTCAAAAAATAAATACATAATTACGTATTTATTATTTTGTATTTACATACAGTATTCTTTTCGTATTCTCTACAATGTACAGTATTTTAATTTGTAACAAATATTATAAAAGATAATAATGCATTCTGAAGATGCATGTTCAAAAAAGTAAACATGCATCCTACAGTGTAGTATTGCCCATATTTGTATCCCAAATATTTCCGTCCTATTTTTGTATCTCACCTAAAGAGTAGGCCCAACCGGCGAAACCACCCGGTTTCGCACAAACCAATCGAACCAATCGCCTGGTTTCACACAAACCAATCGCCGACTAGTTCGGCGGCGGCGTTTCTAGTTTTTTTTTTCTTTTTTTTTTCTTTTTGTTAATTTGTTGTGATTTGTTTTTGTTAATTTGCTATATTTTTTTCTCTTTAAACCAAAAAAAAATCATTTTCTTTTTCATTTTCTGAAAAATGAACCAAACACATAAAAACAGATTTCTAGAATACATCCAAACACCAGAAATGAAGTTACTCATTTTCCAAAAAACATTTTCAGAAGTCATTTTCCTGCTTTCCAAACACACCCTAAAATTACCTTCGAAAAAGTAATTCTATTACTTAAAGATAATCTCAAAGTGCCATGAACCAAATCCTCCTTAATTACTTAGGGATAGATCAGAATTTGCTAAGATAATCTCACGATTAATAATCAATTAAAATAGAAAACAAAATGGAACATGAAAGATAATAAGTTAATAACTAACAAAAATTACATTGTTCAACGAAACTACAAGTCTACAAGAACAGGAGCTAAATTACATAACTACCCTCACCCTCTGATTCCCCTGTAGGCCTGCACATTGAGAGGGCGTATAAACTGTACAGCAGGATAACACGTGCGAATCACCTGCTGAGCCGGAAATCCCTATGACGTTCTCAAAAGCAAAAATACTCAAAATTCCCAAAACTTTCTGAAGATTCACCGGAATTGTGACTCCGTCCAACGGCGTCGTCTTCTACATCGCAACTCCCATACGTTGATTAGATCGTGCATCCGTATGAGACAAAAAAGAAGATGAGCATGGAGACAAGAGCGACGGACTCGACGGCGGAAATCAGGGACCAGACCACCGAATCGACGAAGGAGACGGAGATATCTACGTAATTCACAGCCGCCAGGCTACTCCACAAGGCTTGAGTCCCGGTAGGAGCGAAGAATCGTGGCCAGCGCATGAACGATGTAGGCATAGAGAAGCCAGTGTGGAGCCACCGGAAAGCGGACGCCTCAGATCGTCTCCGCCCCGTCTCCGCCATGTCTAAATCTCCTTCGCCGTTCTAACTGTGTATGTGTAATGTGTGAATGTGTGATAGGGTTATATGTATATATATATATAGGTGGCGTCGGGGTAGTTCTGGAAAAGTGCGAGCGCTTTTATATGTAAATTTATTCAAATTATTATTATTATTATTTGCCGCTTATTAGACGCACTGACGCAGTCACGCGATGCTTACTAGGCAAAGATATTAATTAAAATGAGATTTTTAACTGTAAATATTTTTAAAATTTAAATAAAAAAACATCAAATTTCTTTGCTATCATCCCTCTCAAATCCAGAAGATTTTATAGGGTGTTTGGTTGGAAGGAATGAATTAGAGGAAAAATAAATTATAATTCGGTAGGAAAAGAATAAAGTAAGTGAAATAGAGTAGAATTCAAATTACAATTGTTTGATATGCGAGAGTTGAAATGAAAAGACTAAAATACCCTTGATAATAGTAATAATAATAATAATCATTAAGCGTGATGTTGTAATTTCATATCGTTTTCTTTTTTCATGTTGCACCGAAGCCCTATGAATTCCAATTTCTCAAATGGAGAAAATTGCAATTCAATGGAATTGCAAATCTCTCCAACCAAACAACGTAATTGAGAGGCTCAACGAATTAGGTTGTAATTACAATTCAATTACATCCAACCAAATATGCAGTTAAATCATTAATATATAATTATATATAATTGAATTATTTTAAGCTAATTTTAATTTTTTTTAAATATTTTTTAAAATTACGGAGTATTAAGAAAATGCACTTTAGTAATAATGTCTTGTGAAGATGATAAATTAGGTAGATGTGTAATAAAGTTGCAATGTGAATTTTCAAATACTTGAGAATCATACAATGTGATACTCCTTTGTCTCATTTGTCTCATTTTTTGCGTTTGGTTCAATTAATAAGATTTGACTAGTTTTCAAAAAAAATAAGATTTGACTAAATTTATTTATAAATTAGTTATTTATAATATTAAGTTTGATATTAGTATATAAATTTATATATTAAATAATTATATTAAATACTATTAAATAACAAATGCATTTACAAATTTTAAGAAAATATTTATATAATAAAAATTTTATTTGACTAATTAATAATAAATATGACATATAAATGGATAAAATTTATACTCTGGAATATATATAATCAAATTACTCATTAATTCATTAATATAAAAATTGCGCAAATTATACTGTGGACCATGGTTAACAATGCATTGTGGACTATGGTTATGGCTGATACTGTAGTTGTGTTGAACGGATACTGCAGTTGTATTAAAAAGATACTGCAATTGTGTTGAAAAGAAACTGTAGGCGCGCGGAACAGAGGCCGCTCATCCGTTCAACACAACTGCAGTATCCGTTCAACATAACTGCAGTATCAGTTTAACACAACTGCAGTTCCAGACGGATGAAACGGTATCTGTTCCGCGTAACTGCAGTTTTCTTTCTACACAACTGCAGTATCCGTTCAACACAACTGCAGTATCATTTCAACACAACTGCAGTATCAGTCATGACTCACGGTCTATAATGCATTGTGGACCATGGTACACAGTATAATAATTGTAAAAATTTTGGGGGAAAAAAGAAGAGTTTGATGTAGACACGGCCGCACCAAACGCCTGGTCCCAATCCAAAACACCTGAAGTTTAGCCGTAAATTACTACACTTTTTAGTCGCAAATTATATCAGTTGTATATAGTTTTTAAAAGATGGACATTTGTATTGTTTTATTACCAAGAAAAAAAATGGGAATTTTGAGTGGTAAATAACTTCATTTTTAATGCTATTTAAACATATTTGTTGACGGATAACAAAAAAATATCATGCCACAATAATATTAGGACCAACTGATATGTACTGAAAAAATGACTAAAATTAGAATGACACATATAAATCTATGACAAAAAAAAAATATTAATACTTAGAACTGAATAGACTAAACTGTTGATTATATTTAACGTCATTTAAATAGTTTTTTCAATGGATGGCAAAATAATCATGTCACAATAATATTAGAAACAAACAGGAATGTTTAAAAAAAAAAAAGAGACTAAATTTCAAACACAATGTAAATACTAAGACTAAGTCTTTTAATAATAAGATGACAATTTCATCAAACACAATGTAAATAGTCGAAATAAAATATTACAATCAGATATCAAGAAATTTATTATTGTTGTTGGTGGTATTATTATTAGAGTTAATTACATTTTTGGTCATAAATTTATAAGTGACAAATCTACTTTTAGTCATTTTTCATTAGAACATATTTATTTGGTTTTAGTATTATTGTGGCATGAAAATTTTTATCCTCTGTCAACAAAAATTATTGAAATGTTGTTAAATACATTCGATCTTTTTTATACAAAGTATGTTGACCCGCTATATTTTTTATATTTTTTTAAAAAAAAAATCATAATTGAAGAACAAAATGCTTTGTATTTAAAGATATTTAATCAAAATTGAATTTTCTAATAAAAAATGACTTAAAATGAATTTTCACTTATAAATATGGCAATTTTGAAACAATAATAAGTAAATTGAGGATTTTGTTTTACGTGGACAAGAAGTGGAGGGGTGGTTGTCTGATATGTAATCTCTCTCAAATCATATGTGTGTTGGGTAATAATAATAATGCCTCCCAACTGGCATATGTTCAGATTTGGCATTTACTCATTTCCCACCAAATTTCAAAAAAAATTCAATTTTTAAAAAGTCAATAACAGGGCTGCCACGTGCTGTGCATTGCCGGAATGACAGGATTGAGTCTGACCTCTTCATCGTTTCTTCATTACTATCAATATATACTCCCTCTGTCCTATTTTACATGTCCTATTTATTATTCATTAGTCAAACCAACTTTTTCTTCTTTGTTTATTTTCTTTAGTAATTTCTTATTATTTTTAAATTTAATTTTTTGTATTTAATAGTACTTTTAATGTAGTTTCTAAATATATAAATTTTATATATTAATGCTAAACTTAATAATATAAAAAATTAGATTAAAAATTACTTCAATCAAGCCTCGTTAAACGAACCAGACAACCATTTTGGGACGGAGGTAGTATTAGTTATGGGTCACACACTCACACTCACATAAAATTTATTTCTAAAAGAAAGATAAAGAATTAATCTCAATCATTTATTTTAAATTAGTTTATTTTTCAAAAGGTTAAATCCCCAACCTCAAGGTCTCCACGCTCCGGACTAATAGAGAATCTGAATGGATGTAAATAATGGTAACTCAGCTGAATACAGATGTTAAATTTTTACTTTTTTTTTTTAGTCTTAAATTTATAAGTGTCAGTTCATTTTTAGTTTTTTTTTTTTTTTTTTTTTTTACACATCCTCATTTGGTCATAATATTATTATGACATGACCATTTTTTGTCTTATGCCAACAAAATTATTTAAATGACATTAAATACAAGGGCATTTTAGTTTATTCAGTTTTAACTGTTAAGTCCTTTTCCCTTTGTTGGTCCTAGATTTATATGTGTCATTCTACTTTTAATCCTTTTTTTTTTAAACATCGACATTGGTCCTAGCATTATTGCGACATGACATTTTTTTTCCTCCATCAACAAATATGTTTAATTGATATTAAAAATGATCTTATTAACCATTTAAATTAAAAATCCTCATTTGTTCTTCTTCGTAATAAAAATGGTATAAATACACAAGTCTGCTACAAAATCTAAAAAATGTGCAATTACATTATTTACTATCAAATAATGTACCTTCAGTACAAAAATAATGTACCCTAAAATAATGTACTTTATGTACAAAAATAACGTATTTTTAGTATATTAAAATTGTACTTTTTATTTATGGTCCACACAGTTGTGTGGACCATGGTCTATGCAAGATGGACCTAGATGGACCCGGGTCCACCTTGCAAGATGGACCTAGATCCATGTTCACAATTTAAAAAAAAAAAAAAAACTCTATGTTCAAACTTTTACTTTATGTTCACGATTTTAGAACTTTATGTTCACAATTTTAAATCTTAAAATGCAAAATTACATTACTCAATATTCACAATTTTTTAACCCAGTCACAAAGATTCAAAAATTGTGTTATACTATTGAATATAGAGTTATGAAATTGTCAATATAGATTTCTAAAATTGTGAACATAAAGTTCTGAAATTGTGAACATAAAATTCTGTAATTGTGAACATAGAGTTCAAAAATTATGAATATAAAGTTTCAAAATTGTGAACATAGACTTAGGTCCACCTTACCCGGATGCATGGTATAACAACTGAGTCTTGACCCTCTTATACTCGACTCTTTCAAATTTCAATTATCAAATCGTGAAACATAGTCCAATCACAAAGTGTACAACTAATATACAAATTTATTTTTAACATTAAAGTTTAATATTTAATATATTAAAGATTTATTTTTTTTTTAAATTCATTTTCAGTGTACAGCAGGTTCAATGGTTAAAATGAACTTTATAACCATGTTGCACAATATAATTTGCCCTATTCTTCTGCAGATCCCTTGGTATAATCAAACTACAGAGTATTAATTTATATATTAATATAAAAAAGAGAAAAATAGTGGAAAAGAATAGTTATATTGATAGAAACGCGGTGTATCTCCTTTGTTATGACTCAAAACTAAAAGCATATCATTTCATTTTTCACACAAAACCAATCCCATAAATAATTCTTTGATGCCAAGTACCCAAAACAAAACCCAAAAAAAAAAAAGGAGAAGAAATCAAATTAAAACAAAAGCATTAAATTGTAAAAATCCAGCAATAAAACAACCTTTGGGCAACCAACCAGAAACTTTTGCCAACTACAAATTTGCTAACCAAGTAGAAAGAAAGCCAAACCTCCTGCTGCTGCTGCTGCATATCTCCCTCCCCTTACTAGCCAAATTTGAAGCCACCCTCAGGGACATTAGGCTGGCTGTTCCCAAAGGTAAAACCCTGCTGATTTTCATCAACACCATCAGGAAGATTTTGCTCTTCGTCTTCGTCACCCCAGTATTTCTCCAAGATTTTCACAGCCTTTTCATAAATCTCAGTGTTGTCATGAGTTTGGAGATTCTCAATCTTGTCCAAACCTTCGCATTCATCAATCATTTGTGCATAAATATTGATGCCATCATTCATTCCCAATTTTTTGTCCGCCTCACCTACCTTTAGAATGTTATCAAGCCCCTCAAGGCATACCGTAACAATTCTTGGATCAGGGCATATCAGGAGATCACAAAGTGGCTTAATGCAGCCTTGATTGGCCAAGAACCTAAAACAAGTTGAGCAACCACCAGAGTTGAGTTATGAATCTCATCTCATGAATGCCACATGAAAAATCATACAAGAGTTGCCCAATGATGCAAATTACACACATATATATAACAACTATCTATACCTAATCTGTTCATTGGATCCTCCAGATGTGGCATTTGATATGGCCCATGCAGCCTCTTTCTTTATGTCAAATTCTGCATGTTGAAGGAGGCACACCAAAGGAAGAATAATATTTGACTCAATAACAGCCTGTTAAAAGAAAATTAATAGAAGATTACAACATGCGTTAGAGAAGATTACCATGAAATTTTATATGGGAGAAAAATAGAAATACTTCACATACAAGTATTAGCAACTATTACCAATTTTTAAAAGATGTGATTTTATCAACTTTAGTATTGGGGGCTAATATATGTTCTATACATTAGAACCTTGAGTCAGTTATATAAACTAGGTTCATAGTGCAGCCAGGAATTTTATCTACTTTGGTACTGAGGCTGATCGATTCTATATTAAAACCATGACTCAATAACCCAAACTTGGTTGATCATCTTAAATGCATTAAATGCACAATAGCCTATATGAATAAATAAAATATATCAAGATTAGAAAATTAAAACTGGAATGGTTTTATTGGAAATTGTTGAAAGTTGAAAAGAGATTCCTAAATAACAAGTTTTAGATCTTAGAAGATATTATAAAATAAAAATTCACCATACAAGTCGCTAAATAGAATATTTCCACAATGGCAAGAAGCACAAATGAAATCTCAGCCACATACCTTTATTTGAGCTTTATTTCCAGCAGTGATATTAGAGATTGTCCAACAAGCTTCTTTCTTGATGCTCTTCTTGTGATTTTCAGTAAGGAGCCGATAAAGACACATGAGGACTTGGTTGTCAATCACATACTGAAATATACAAAAATAAAAAATAAAAAATCATTCATTGACAGGTCAGGAACCAAAACATGGCATTCATGTGATAAATACTCCATATTAAGAAACAGATAAAATAGAAGGCCGCAAGGAAGCAAAAGACTAAGGGAATGCAACAAATAGGTAAATGATAACAATGCTAAGGACATAGCATAAGGATAAGATGGTAATAGGATAGAGCACAATAATAAAATGGAGATACTATTTGCATGCAAGTTGATACCACGAATCCACGATACCTGTGTTTGAGTATCATCACCAGTGACAATATTCCCCACTGTTCGAAGAGCAGGTATGAGAACTGAAGGCGAATGATGACTTCATGGACCATGTTAAAAAGAAAAAGAATAGAAGTTAGCATTAAAGTCCACCAGGGTTCAAATACAAAACCAACCCAGGAACTATTTCTTAAGTTTATAAGTTAACAGTTCAGTCATGGTAGAGAGCATGGTGAGCTGGATGGCTTAAAGGTAAAATAGAAAAAACCCAAGGTGATGTTAAGATATTTGTAAGGAATAAGGAACGTACAGCAGAAGCTCTACAAGTCTTGGACAAACACCTGCCTCAATTACAGCTTGTATTTTTTCATTGGGACCATCAGATAGATAAGAAAGAGCCCAACAAGCATCTGTCAGAACTTCTTCATCATTCAAATGGATAAGTTGCTGAAGCACTGGCAAAGCAGGTTTGACCTGAATGGGGTCAAAAAAAAAAAAAAAATCTTATATGATTATAAGTGTACATACACCCATATCTCTATATATATACAAGTATATATAAATTTACTTGTCATAAAATAGGCCCAGTTACCATTTATAATAGACAAAACTAGATAGCAAACTTGAAGTTGATTTGTGTCCAGTCTACCAACCTGCTCAAATGGCGTTGCTGGCTTGCCTCGACAGAAGTTCGATAAAGTCCAGGTAGCATTTCTGAGCATAGAAAGCTTTGAATTCTCATTTAACTGAGCTAGCAATGGCAAGAGTGCACCTTGACTGAGAACCAAATCCCTACAGGTTGGGGAATCACCAGCAACATTACCCAAAGCCCAGACTGCCTGTTTAGTGTATGGGCAAAGCATACATCCATTAATAACAAAAACAAAAACAACAACAAAGGACCAGCATATGCTCTAAAAATTAGTAGGCACAAATTTCTTTTTGAATGTTGATACTTTGAATGATTTTGTCATTCTAAGTTTAAATATAATATAGATAATAAGTTCCATTACATATCCAGAGATGGAACATTTATTAGGAAATGTATTCAATATCAAAAGGCATCAATTTCATTTTAAATCCAGAAACAAACTTGTGTATTAATAAAGATAGTTACCTGCTCACGGACATCGTCACTGGGTGAACTAAGAAGCTGTACAAACATAGGGACAGCACCCTGATCAATGACAACTCGTGTATGTTCCGATGTCCCAGATGCAACATTTGTCAAAGCCCAAGCAGCTTCAAACTGTTATAAAAAGGCAACAAAAGTAATGAATTATTTACATAGTAATGCTAATCACCAAAAATAAAATACTAACATATACGCACTTGCAATTGGGGTAGGTCATTCCTCCCAAGAAACTGTACAAAGCGTGGGACAACTCCAGCTCTAATGACCTCATCAATTGGAGGGCTCCGCTCTACAAATATATAAACAACAGATAATTTAATAATTATGCTGGAAAAATAGAAGAGGAAGAGTTTCAGTCCTTAGAATCAAAGATACCAATGGACAACAGCTTCCTGAATTGCGTAGTTGCATCAATCTGTACAGATGGATCCTCAGACCATACCCCTTGGACCATCAATGGTATACTTTCCAGCTGACAGAGAAAAGAAACACAACTAAGATAAGAATAAACGTAGACTGCAAGACAAAGGGGTAGCACCATCCATGTGTTTCAGTTACAAAACAGGCAATCAACCAGCAATTAATGAATTACAGTTGTGTAGACAAAAAGAAGTATCATAAAGTAGCATGCAAACATCGATAAAATGCACAAGAAAAACAATGTTTTATCTTGAAAGAGATTTTAGGATGAAAATTAGAGGTTAGTTACCAATTGAAAGTGCTGTATCTCTCCTTAATCAAGGTGAGATGCACAAAACAAGTTTATATAAATAAATACATTGGAATATAAAACAAAGCTGGCATTCATATAGTTACACTTCCCACGTTGAACTAAGATACATTGTTTCACTGTAAAACCACTGAAGAACCTCTGTGTGCCCAAAGTTCATGATCTCAATGCTGTTGAAGTTTAAGCTATGTGGTAACCTCTGTGTGCCCCAAAGTTCATGATCTCAATTCAACACCCCCACCCCTTCTGTCTTTTCCTCTAATTATAGTGAGATGCTGCCTAAAACTGGTAAATTTAAATGTATTGTTGTTAAGGCGGACTTTCAAGGCAAGGTGCCACTGACCACCTAGTTGCCTAGGCGGCGATGAGGATATATATAATTTAGCATTTTAGCATATAAACATATTCTCAAATCTCAACAATAAGTACTAAAGTATGCAAAAATTTAGCATTTCCAGCATGGGTCTTTAAATTTAGCCTTCCTTTTAGGATCCTTTGATGGATCATAATTGGGATTATTTTCAATCTCAGCCATAACCTATCAGACAACAAAGTAAACAACCACTAAGATGAGGCTGGGAGGGGGGAGTTAGCATCTCAAGCTCTCAGCTACGTATTATTAGTAGGTTTTTTTTTTAAGGCGAGGCGAGCTCATTAGGCGACCGGTCTCCACCGATCTGACACCTAAGTGACGCCTTAACAACAATGTTTAAATAGGTGCAATAATTAGAATTAAAGAAAGTTCTCAAATGGAATCAATGAAAATGACAAGATTATGAAGTTGGAAAGATTAGCTTCAAGAGGCTCACAAATATGTAATCCTTGTCTATATGTATGGTATATCACACATTAAATAATTGTCAACTTAATTGATATTTCATGACTCGCATAACACTTTAAAATTGCATGACATCCTGGTTGTATCTGAACCCAATAAAACTACATAACTCTTTTTTTTTATTTATATAATGCTCCCTTTGTCGCATTTTGCATGTCATGTTTAATATTCATTGGTCAAACCAACTCTTTCTTCATTGCTTGTTTTCTTTAGTAACTTTTAATTATTTTTAAATTTGATTTTTTTTTTTTGTGTTTAATAGTACTTTTAATGTAGTTTCTAAATATATAAATTTTATATACTAATACTAAACTTAATATTATGAAAAATTGAATTAAAAATATTTTCAGTCAAGCCTGGTTAACCGAACCAGACAAACAAAATATGACGAAGGGAGTATACACATGAATTTTCTCAAATTCCTTTCATTCCCATGCCTTTTTCTAAAAATGGAAACGGGACCTATCAACCAGGGGCGGAGGGACAATAGGGGCAGTGGCCCCCACTGATTTTTTTACTAGGAATATATTTATTTATTTCTACCTTCTACACATTCTACCACTCCCTGTCTTCTTCCTTCATCAGACCACAACATTCTGTCATTCAAACCTAAAAAGTTTGCCTTCAGCCTTCTTCCACTTTCAAATTTCAGCAAGCAGCTGCAACATTCAAACTTCAACAAGCAGTAGCAGCCAGACTCTGCGCCACTTCATCTTCAGTCTTTACAGCCCGCAGAGACAGCAGCAGCCCACAGCGAGCCAGCGACAGCAGCTCCACCTCGAGCCCTCAGCGAAGTCAGCAGCTCTGTCATTCACTCATGAGTCATGACTCATCCAGCAGCTGCTCCTCAAGTTCAAACCCTTAACCCTAAATATTTTATGAAATTTTATTATTAAATTTTCCAAAATTAATTTGTTAGATATATTTATAACATATTAATTGTCTAATTGTAATTGTGAATTAGTTGGTAATTATAATGTGTCATGATTAATTTGCATTTGAACCGTTTTATCATTGATTGATATTTTGTCATGGACATTTTTGAATTGCTTGAACTTTGTTCCCACTTCCCACTCAGCTTTATCCTTGGCTCTGCCCCCGATACGACATGTATGTATAAAAATGGGTCAGCGCACAAAAGATTTTAGTACCCAATATTTTGGTTGGATCATTTCTTGCCCACCCTTAAAGGCACACAAGCTCTTGAACTTGTGAACCTCTATAATACTTTGCACTTATTTTCAACATACATCTCACACTGAAGTGTGAGGTGCTAGAGAACATTGGGCATTAGTGTTCATTGTCCTTTAACTACTCTGGCATTACTCTTTTGTTAACTATGCTATACAATAATCAATGCCTGAAATTGAAATATTTATTTTCCTCTTTTCCTAAAGGAACATAAATAAAGAATGAGATAGAGATGATGAATCTAAATCAACATTAATTATGTGACATGTCCACCATAAAATCTTCACATGGTACAAAAATCACAAATGATAATGGGGTTGAAATCCATACCTTGGAAATCCTATAGACCAACGAAAAGATAGATACACCTTTGGATATCATATTAGAAATGATAACTAATACATGTTATATAAATTAGTCCTTAACAAACAAGAACAGAAAGGAAACAGAAAACAAATAAAATGGGTTATTTTAAGTGATATGTTTTAAAAACAATAACATTTTTAATGGGATCACAAGCAATAGGTGATTTCCAATCAAACTCTCTTTCACCATTGAGTCTGATCTAATCTTATGTATGACACTATTTGAACAACCAAGGACACCTCCTCCCTCTTCAAAAAAAAATCCCACAAGCAAATATGAGCGATCTAAAAAGAATATGGAAAAGGAGTTGGCGTAAGCAACACCACGTATAAAAGTAATCACAGAAGCAAGTCGATAATTAGTGAAGTGATGCAGTGAGGACATTACTAAATTTCACGAAGGGCTAAATCAACAAAATCATAATTACAATTCCCAATCTACACTCAAATCTTGAAAAAATGATCAATACTAATATCATCAATTCATACCCGTTTCTCGATAGCGGCGGGGGATTGAGTAGCGTCGGGGAGTTGTTGGGACTGAAGGAGAAGGCCCTCGCGGCGCTTCTTAAGAAGGTTGTCCTCGCGCTTGTTCTTCCTGATCTCCACCATGTTGTCTTCCCTCCGCCGCCGCGCCTCGTCCGCATCCACCCCAGTTTTGTACGACTTCTTCCGGGCATCCGCCCGGGTGCTTGGCCGCAAAGACATTTTTTTCCGAATCCGGCTCGGTTTAGGTACGTACGTTCACACCCGCCGCGCAACTGTTCGACGAAATGTCGAAGAGAGTGAGTGGGAGGGCACAGTTGTGTTACGAGATTTGGTTGATTGAGAACGTAGTTAGTGGGTATTAAACTTGTGATTTGGTTTTGTGGTCTTCACACTGAAGACACGGTATGGGACTACGGGAGTGCTTCTTTTGGTCTTTTCCGATCTGGTCTTTTACATTGAATCTGGGCGGATTCATAAACCTCTTTTCCACCTTTTCTAATTAAAGCCCCATTTGGAAACGGTGAGATTATACTGATTAGAGTTGTTAAAACCGTGCAATCAAATTCAAATAATTATTATGTCATTTTAGTAAACTACCATGTTATGAAATCCTATAGATGGTAATATGTTTGAATTTTAATAGTGAAGTCTTAAAACTTTGTAAACAATCTTGAGTATTTCAAAAAAAAAATTATTATATCGTTTTAATTGTACTATTTATTTTTTTAAAATAAATGAAAACACTGCTCTTTGGGCAATTTTACTGAACACCAAATACACGTCTGCGAGGAATGGATGTTGCGATGGGACTGGATCCGCAAGGTGTTCAAACGCTTGGAAAGGCATCATGGCCGCTAATCACCTGGTTGAGGCGGGCACAAAGATGTTGGTTCGAGGTGGCGGCAATACTCGGTTTTGGATGGATAGATGGCTCCTTCGTGATCCTTTGTCCAAATACCTTCAAGCACCGATAGGCCTTCCTGATCTTTACGCCAATGTTCGCGACTTTTGGGAGGAAGGTCGTGGATGGAAGTGGGAAATTCTCGGCGCGCTTCTACCGGCAGAAGTTAAGCTTAAACTTGCGGGTTTTATGCTCTCAGCAGAGGATGAAGCTGAAGACGGCATTGGCTGGGGTCTTGAACCAAGTGGCGAGTTCTCCATCAGTTCTGCGTATGCTCACCTGGACGATCAACACGACGTAGCTGACACTCGAGATTGGAAGAGTATTTGGAGACTCAAAGTCCCCCACAGGATTTGTTTCTTTGTTTGGCTTGTCGTTCATGGAAAAATTCTTACAAATGTTGACCGGGCAAGGAGGCATATTACGTCTAATATCTGGTGTGCATCTTGTGCAGGTCAACAGGAGGATTGCGAGCATATTTTCCGTTACTGCGATCATGCCGTGGGAATCTAGAAGGACGTGTTTCGTCCGAACGTGCTCTCCCGCATCAGCCACCTTGGATGGGACGAGTGGATTGCGGCGAACCTGCGTGGCGATCTTCGGGTGGGGTTCGAATATGGCTGGCCGGAGCGCTTCGCTATTAGGCTATGGTGGCTTTGGAAGTGGCGAAATGATGGAGTTTTTAATGGAACATCAATGCCTATGGACCAGAAACTCCGGTGGATAGCGAGGCAGGAAGCTGACATTTGTAACACTTTCGCAAAGCGTAGTAATATAGGGGTTCCATCCAAAAGTTAGGAAGTGTCTACCGTGGCTTGGGAAAAACCGCCGAGGGGATGGGTCAAACTTAACGTTGATGGCAGTGTACAAATAGCAACCAACACTGGGCTTTCGGGGGGTTTTGCCGGTTGTGGCGGCGTCATACGAGATCATAACGGTAACTGGATTAGGGGATTCGTAGCCACCATTGGCATTTGTTCTATTGCGGAAGCGGAAGTCTGGGGGGTATACCACGCTTTGAGGATGGCTGCTCGGCTGGGGTATCAAAGGATCATTCTAGAAACAGACTCTAGATCTACAGTTGATATGGTACAATCATCTAGCACAACTAATTGGGGTTTCAACAATTTAATCTGTCGTTGTCGTGCTATTATGGGGGTTTTCCGCGAGATCGACGTGCGTCATGTTTATAGGGAGCAGAATAAGGTTGCCGATGGTCTTGCGAAAAGTGCTCTTCAAGGCCATGCCGATTATGATGAGCTCCATGCGGTCCCAAGCAATTTGGCGAGATGTTTTGAGGACGATGTTCTTGGTGTGCACTTTAGGTGGCGTATCCCCATTACCGGGGCTGATACAGTTTTGTAATTTTCTTTCGAGTTTTTGGGTAACCCCCTCATCTTTTGATCAAAAAAAAAAAAGGAGACATGAACTCATTCCTTAAAAAAAATAGTACAAACTCTCAACAAAATCAACTAATAAGTAATAAGAAGACTTTTTTTGCACTTCTACAATTCAGCCATGTTTTGCTACCAGCAAATAGCGAGCAATGGATTGTGTTAATGATTTTGATTAACAAATAATATTAGAGAATTGTAGATGAATTTTTTTTTAATCGTTTAACATTAGAGATTTATATATAAAAAGACCTATAATAACATACTTTATAATAATAATATTATATAACAATATTAAAAAAAAAATAAAAGACATTTGGAAAATCTGTGTGACTCTCCCATCGCACATCAATTTATTCAGTAAAGAGGAGTCTCCCGACTCTTCTATAAAAGGAGCATATTGCTCCTCTTTGATTTGCATACGTTCTATATTGCTTATTTTTTTTCAAAATGCTAATCCCAATGGCATACTTAGTACGATATAATGAAATTAAAATAAATATGTCATTTTAATTGTACTATTTATTTTTTAAATTAAAAAAAAAAACTATTCCAGTCACAATTTAAAAACATAAAATCAAAAAAAATTAAGCATAAGGTGATACAAAAATATTGCCCAAGATGTTCTCAAATTCAATGAATAAAGAGTTACCTTTGGTGCACACAAGATCACCCTTGAGCCCCGATTCCACGAAAGACTAAGAAACAACCCTTAGCATGCCTCAAGTTCCTCAAGAACGCAATCTTCAAACAACTAGAGTGGGTTCTCTAGCAGTTCTCCTGATTCTATGAATTGATAGGTCCACAATTCCTAAAATCCAAGGTTGGTAGAATGCGGGTCTTGACTCGATAGAGCCACGAGTCAAGAACACTATTCGATAGGGTAACGAATAGAAGAAAGAATTTTTACACAAGTGTAAAGAAAACTTAAGGAGTTGTAATTGATTCTGAAAATTCTTCTTACCTTCCTCAAAAGAAATACACACCCTATATATACACATGCTATGAGACTTCAAGAGTTATCAATAGGAAAATTACATCAAGGAGATTAAAAGACATCAATAGTAAAAATACATCACTATCAAGGAGATTAAAAGACATAAATTATCTAGGAGATACCAAGAGTCTTCCTAATATGTCAAAGCTTGTCCATGTGCCTCAAAATCTTATTTGGATGACTTATTTCAACTTCTTTTGTACCCTCCCAAGCAAAGTCACGAATTTGGACCTCTTAGATGGTATTTTTGGGCTCTTCCAAACTAGCTTTAATGCAAGTAAAATAGCCTAAGTATCCACCATCATCACTTGGACTCCTTATTGGACTTTCATGACTCTTCCACCAATGTTGCACAAACCTAATGTATAATTTTCTTAAGAGTTTAGTCTTGGACCTTGTAATGAGACCAATAAGGACTCTTAATGGATCATGTGTGGGCTGGTTTGCATCATCATCCCCTTCTTGAAAGAGATTCGACCTCGAATCAGCATCTTCAAACAATGACAAATTAGCAACATTGAATGTAGAGAAGGCATTGTACTTTCCACGAAGATCAACATTGTAAGCATTATCTCGAATCCATGATATCACTTGTAGAGTCGTTGCTCACGTTGTTGTGGATCACCCTTAAAGTATAAAATACTTATCTCAGGAGCTTCGTAGTTTTGTGAATTGAAGAAGAAGGGTAATCCAAGTAATAAGGTAATGTTTGAGAACGAAAACAAGAACTAGAACAATAACAAACAAAGAAGAATAAAGGGACAAGAAATTTCAAAAACACTGTTTTAGTTTAGGAACAAAACTACCAGATTCTGCCAAGATGCTCACGGAATTTTCTATGTTTATTGGAGTAACTTTTCAACGCCAACTTTTTAAGGCTATTTTACTTGCATTAAAGCTGATTTGGAAGAGCCCAAAAATACCATCTAAGATGTCCAAATTCGTGGTTTTTGCTTGGGAAGATGAGGATTGTATTATCTGAACTAACAGTACAATAGGAATACAAGGTAGATATAAGTACAACAGTAGAGTCCAACTAGAACACCAATAATATATTCCTAACACTCCCCCTCAAGCGTAAGGTTGGCTAGAACAACATTGAGCTTGCTCCGTAAGAAAGAGAATTTCACGCCAAAAAGAGCTTTCGTGAAGATGTCTGCCAACTGATCCTTGGTGGAAATGAAATTAACCTGTATTTCCTTCTTGGACACTTTATCACGAACGAAATCGTAATCAATTTCCACATGCCTCATCCTCGCATGAAACACCGGTTTAGTACACAAATAAGTATCACCTAAGTTGTCACACCGCAACTTAGGAGAGGAAGACAAAGGCAAACCGAGCTCCTTCATAAGCGACACCAACCACGTTACTTCGGTAAACACATCCGGCAAAGCCTTGTACTTAGCCTCCGTGGAAGAACGAGCGACAGTACGCTACTTCCGACAAGTCCAAGAAATCATATTAGCTCCTAGGAAAATCGCAAAACCACTGGTAGACTTGCTATCCCCCGGATCACCAGCCCAATCCGAATCAGAAAAGGCATGCAACTCAAGAGTATAATACCGAAGCACCTACTTCAGCATACCCCAATACGTCGAAGACCATAATAAACAGTACCTTTAACATACCGAAGCACCTGCTTCAGCATACCCCAATACGTCGTGGTGGGTGCATGCATATGTTGACAAAACTTATTAACTACAAAGGCAAGATCAAGACTGGTTATCGAGAGGTATTGCAAAGCGCCCGCTAGACTCATGTACTGCGTCGGATCAGCATATGGCGTCTAAGACTATTCTTCCGTCCAAACAAGGGAGACAAGCGTGGCTAACGCCTTACAGTCAACCATGCTTGCACACTTCAAAATTTCCTTCGTGTAGCGCTGCTGAGACAAGAGCATACCATCACCATGAAGAATTGCCTCAATTCCCAGAAAAAATGAAGGACTACCCATATCACAAGCCTTAAACTCATGACTCATGTTTACCACTAGCTCAGTCACGCACACACACATAATCAGAACCATCGGCTTTTTGTTTGGTACGAAAAACTCACTTCCATCCAACGACATTCATACCGGGTTCTAGCGGGACCAACCGCCAAGTATTGTTTTGTAACAAGGCATTGAACTCGAGGTCCATAGCCTTTCTCCACTCAAGATATAGCACAGCTTGAGAATAGCACGTGGGTTCGAGCACACCAACCTGAGAAACCAAAGTCGATGGACCCCGTGACATACTCTGTAACGTCATCGGATGAGACCAAGGCTGCCCGCGATGAGACTGTCGTGGTCGAGGTCGAGCAGGCTGAACCGACAGTCTAGAGACAGTCCGCGGTGAGCTACTAGGCGCATCCCGCTCTGGTGTAACCTCATGCAGCGACATAGAGACAGCAACACCAGACATATTCGACACCACACGCACGGGCCAGAGCTATCCACTGCCACAGTAGTAACACCCTATGGTTCCGGTTGCTTAGTATTGGCCTGCACATTAACACTAGTGGCAAAAGGAAAAAACGGTCTCATCGAAACGCATATGCGGTAGATGAGTACCTTATTAATGGTTAGATTCAAACAACGGTAGCCACGAAACGACTCAAGGCAACCTAAGAAAACACAACGTGCCGAATGAAACTGTAGTTTATTTCGATTATATGGACGTAACAAAGGAAAACACAAGCAACCAAACAAGCGTAAAAAAAGAGTAAGAGGGACGCGACTTGTGTATACGAAAGTGAGGATTTTCATTATCAAGAACTCTAGTGGGCATTTTATTGATTAAATAGACCGCAGTTTCAAACGCATAGTCCTAGAAACACTAGGGAACATATGTTTGAGCCAGTAAAGCCAAGCCAATTTCAACAACATGACAATGCCTACGTTCTACCCGACCATTTTTTGAAGGAAACTAGATCTGACTCTAGTTGATTGAAGATTGCATTATCAATGTACTTGAAGCTACAATGGGATTCTTCTAAGTCTTTGAGGATTTGGGACTAAGGGTTTGTCGTGAGGTCTAAGGTATTTTGATCCATCTCTATCATTACCTTGGGAGCTATCTTGGGACAATACTCCATCTTTATTTAAACCTTGGACTAGGTTCATATCAAGAACCAATTTCTTCTCCTTGATAATGTGAAAATAAGGGATGAAGAGGTCGAAAAAGCAAATAAAAGACAACGAATTGAGAATGCTGAGGCCGAGATGAGGATAACCGAAAGGCTGAGGAATCCTTTTTCCATTCGAGTTGATGACTCTGAAAGGCAAATGGTCCAGCATGTCACTCCTCAAGATCTAGCATTGAAGCACGATTCAGAACACAAGTTAGGGATGATTCTTATGGATGTCTTGAAGAAGCTTGATATCTCCCTACTTAATGGTAAAAAGCCCGGCGGCGAATGCATCATCTAGTAGAAATGCGGAGCCTTAGATGGAAATACAATGATCGAAGCATTTCGAAACTATTTTCATATGAGAGTCACTTCCTTCTATAGACCGCATATGGTTGAAAATGATGTTTTAGCCACCAGACGAGCAATAAACAAGGTAATAGATTAATACATGGAGAGATTGAAGAAAGATATTGAAGAGAAGAAGAAGAGGGATGAAGAAGACTGAATCTTCATGTAGATCTTTCATCGTAATATTTTCTTGTATTTTGACGCACTCAAATTGTAATATTTTGAAATGTTAATGAAAATATTTTTGCGTGGTGCATTGCATTGACTTTATTTACTTTATTGTAGTTCTAATTTCCTTAGAAAATTTGTCAAACTCATTTATGGGTTGGATTGGATAAAATGTTATCAATTCGAGATGTAAACAGCCTCATAATATGGGTATAGGTTTTGGCATCATAAAAAAAGAGAAAATTATTCGAAAAACTTATAATATAGATTTTGATGATACCAAACATGTTAGGAAAGTTTAGTGCCCATTTTATTTAATTTTCTAGACTTAGAATTTTCTGCTCATCTGAATCCTTCAAAAGGAAAGAACAGTGACTTGAGTGGTTACAATTCTGGTGACTAAAATCGAATGGTCACGATTCGGAAGAAAAGAAGGATGAAGACTTGAAGATTCGAAAACCTAAAGATTCGAGATGAAGACTACAAAACCAGAAGGTTGCAAAGGCCGAATGGTGGAAGGACCTACCTTACCGAGTGATAGGGACTAAGGGAATAGATGGTAAGGACAATCATTTGTAACCAAGAGGTTGCAAGCCTTAAGGTTCGAAGCTCAATCATTTGAATGGTGAGTGTTAACGACTCGAAGCTAACTGTCAGTTGAACAGTTCGAAACCTTAAAACGCCGTGAAACTCAAACAAGAATGTGATCAAAGCAAAAGGAGTCATAGGTCCATATGCCAAAGATAATGTGATCAAAACAAAAAGGCATGTTTAGTAGAAAAAAGAGGTCAAACAGCTGAAAAATCAAACATAAAGGCAACCCTCGAATTGCACATTGATCATTACACACTAGTAATAGCCATTTGAAATGGATTTCCCTCCAATGGATTCATTTCTAAACACTTATAAATACCTTCATTCAAGACCATTGGTCATTTTAAGAGAAAAAGTTCAAGTGTTTGAGGCTTTCAAAATCAGTTTTTACGTGACCAGTGTGGGAGAGATCAAGCGCTACAAAGCAATATCTAGAAATAGCATTGAGCTGCTCAATACGTGAAGATCAAGATCAACTCACCACAAGCCAATTAAGCTCTTAGTTGGAGATTGAAGATTTCTTTTCTTCAAACTTTGTAAACTCTACTTAGTAGAAGTAGAAAGAGGCGGAGTAAACTTGTAGAAGTTAAAAAAACCTATGGAACTCAAGGCCAACTTGGTGTTCAAGGCTTGAGTGTCCCCATTGTACTAAAAGATCATAGTGCAATCCTCTTTTGGAAGTTAAAGGATAGGAGTGGACGTAGACTGGATTTTAGCCGAACCACTTAAAAATTTTCTCTTTTTTATTTTACTGGATTATTTATCATACTTAGGGATGGCAATTCAACCCGCCCCCGACGGGGACGGATTCGGGGAATTATTTCGGGGAACGGGGGCGGGGATGGGGAGAAATTCCCAATCCCCGGTCCCCGCCCCGTCCCGGATTCCCCGATTTTTTTATTATATATATATATATACCTTAAAGGAAAGGAAATTAAATTCCAGTTTATACTTTATGATTTTCAATAAGCTAGCAGTGCACACCTCTTGGTATCAAGATATTGAAAATGCAGTACACTTAACATTTAACATTGCTAAATAAGCTGATAGTACACACCTTCCCAGTTTATAGTTTATACTCTATGATTTTCTTTAAACAAGCTGCCATAGATTTTCTTGAAATATACAATGCATTTGTATGTATGTTGATACTTAACATTGATTTACAGTATGATTTAACATTGCTTTACTTTATGATTTTCTTTAACATTGCTCTATATGTATGTTGATAGGAGCAAACTGATAATTGTTTTACTGTATGCAGTGTTGCAAAAATCCCGCCTAGGCGTCGATTAATCCCCGCCTAGGCGCTAGGCGCTAGTCGACCGCCTAGCGTATCACATTAAATGGTGGTCTAGGCGGCTGGCTGGCTAGGCGACTGCCTAGGCCGCCTAAGCTCCGCCTAGGCCGCCAAAGCACCGCCTAGGCCGCTTAGGCGCTAACCGCCTAGGCGTCGACTAGACCGACTAGGCACCGACTAGGCCTTCTAGGCGGTCGATTAACTATTGTTCTTTTTTTTAATGGGTCGTTTCACTCAAAACAAAATCGTTTTGAGCGAAATATTCATAAATTGTACAAACTTTAGATATTTTTTAGGTTAATATTTAATATTTTAGTATTAACTATTAAAGTATTATATAATTTATAATTATTAGTCTTTAAAAAATTAAAAACACTTAAAAAAAAATTTTAAAAAATAAAAAATAAAATAAAAAATACACGGACGCCTAGGCGCCGATTAATCCCCGGCTAGGCGCTCCTCGAGCGCCTAGCGATTTTTTCAACCATGACTGTAGGTATTAGTGTTGTACTGTTTATTAGCTCAAATCAATAATATATTAAATTGTTTATACGAGCTTAAATCAATAATATATTAAATTTTAAATTGACAACATAAAAAAAAATCCCCGCGGGGATTCCCCGTCCCCGAAAGATCCCCGTGGTGACGGGGATGGGGAATAATTCCCCATCCCCGCCGGGGAACGGGGAGGGGACGGGGAATGGGGAGACAATTCGGGGACGGGGGCGGGGATCCCATTCCCCGGCCTCGCTCCGCCCCGTTGACATCCCTAATCATACTATAATATGCTGAAACTTTAACTTTTTCAAAAAACAAACATTACGTGCAAAACCACTTTAAAATGGGTTAAAACTATTTCCGATGTGCATACTCAATGAATCGTTAATTTGTAAAGAAGTGACCATTCAGATCATCTGAACGAAACGTTAAAATTTTCAAAATCTACAAGTCTATTCCCCCCCCCCCCTCCCCCCTCTAGACTTGTACCCCAACCCTTCGGGACCATCAAATATTATTATTGTTGTTATTGCTATTACTGTTGTGTTATAGTTACCATTACCATTACCATTACCATTATTATTATTACTATTACTATTATTATTATAGGGAGGCCTTAGAGGTGGGAATTACAATGCAGAGTTAAAGACTTCGTTGACGGAATAGTTGAAGTTGTACAAATCCAAGGAGGAGAGTTTTGAGTCATCACACGACGCGTTCCGATCGACATTTCCTCAAGGGTTTGCTTGGGAAGTGATGGGCGTGTATTCAAGGCTGCCTGTGGTGAGCTTTAAGTTCAGACACTAGGTTTTTTCGAAGGACCTTTCAAGGACCATTCTCCTACTGGAGAATTAGTTCAATTTTATCGTGTTGGAATCATGAAGGTACATTGTCTTTCTCAGCAGTGTGGGGCTTAGTGTAGTTGGTCTCATTGGGAACATGTATGAAAAAATGACTCAAAGAGTCAAAGATACTGGAAGGTCTAGATTGGATATCTTGTGTGCACATTAAAACTAGGATGTGACTAGTAGACTAATTGTGTTACTCACAATTTACATCCGCAGAGAATCTAGGGACGGAGTCCTGTGGACTTAAGATTAATCCGACGAAACTAGGATCACTTTTTTGAAACCAAACCCCCGGCCGGGATCACTTGTTTTTTTGAAACCAAACCCCCGAAATAGATTACTATAGAAGAGAAGAAATCAAGTCAGGAGGGACAGAGTCTCAATACAAAGTGCTAGCCTGAGAACCGACAGCAATAGCGAGAGTATGAGCAATAATATTTGACGATCTAGAAACTAAACTGTGACAACTTTTTTTTTTTAGTATTACTGACTCAGTTACAATGTAGTATCTGTTCATAGCTACTTCTCAACCTAATGAAGCACAAAAAGTCAACAGTTGCCTCCACTGAAGCTCAAATCCACTCCCATCATCCATGTAAGAGTGTTAAATGGGACACCAGATACCACTAGACCACAAGGTGTTTGGCTGATGTGACAACTTAAAAAAGAAGACAAACTAGGATTACTTGTTAAAAAACATATATTATTAATTATTATTAGAGTTAATTCCATTTTTTAATCTTAATGTGACAACTTAAAAAAGAAGACAAACTAGGATTACTTGTTAAAAAACATATATTATTAATTATTATTAGAGTTAATTCTATTTTTTAATCTTAAATTTATAGGTGATAATTCAATTTTAGTCTTTTTTTATTAGAACATCATCATCTAGTCCTAATATTGTTGTGGTAAAACTATTTTTTATCCACCGTCAACAAATCGTTAAAATGTTGTTAAATACAAGAATACTTTGATCTTTTTTATAAGTAAGTTGACTTGCTATATTTTTCTTACATTTTTTCTTTAAAATATTCATAATTGAAGACCGAAATAGCTTGTATTTAACGAAACTTAAAGAATTTTATTGATAGAGAACCAAAAATAATCATGTCACAGTAATAATAAAACTATAAATGAATATTTTGAAGAAAAAAAATAATTAAAAATAAATTGTCACCTATAAATTTAAAATCAAAAAGTAATTAACCCTTATTAGATACAAGAATATCTCACAAGACATCAAGACTTGAAAATGAAAACAAGACAACCTTGTACAATAACACAAACAAGATCAACTCCATACCTGAGATACAAAAATGGGAGATGATTCTTTTAAATCATCATTCGCAAGAAACACTTAGATGCTGATCTGATGGGGCAATTGAACCCCCCAAATTATGATTTTTGCTTCCATACAGATCATGGGGTATGGGCAATGGGTATATACCGGCTTGTTATAACTACTACAACACAGAAGTTTTGCATCTTGTGTGCCCTCTAAATCAATAGCTCATTATGGTGAGATTCAATTCTTGGAATGGAGCCATATCGACATTCATCCGCTAGAGCCAAAGTCAACATCTCGGTGCAGAATTTATCGTCTGGTTTGAGCCATAAAGCCTGCATCACAGTTTGAAAATGAGGCTGAAAGTAGTTGCAACTCGCTATTGAGCATTTTGTCAATGACACACCGTATATAAACCATTCCTTTGATTGATAATGACGGTCCATATATAATAATTTCCTTAAGACATTAAATATCTTATCTAGATGCAACTCACCTTGTGGTAGTAAGTAATTGCAGCGGAGAACTTTTCCTGCGTTAAGGAAAGAGTCAGCATCGTAAATCTATGGCGTTCAAGATGTCAAACCAAGCAACTTTTCCTCCATAGCATGGAGTACTTAAAGTTACCTGCAGGTGATAAGTGTATGCAAGTCCGGCATATGTACTTAAACTTCTTGTTGACAATGCAAGAGCTTTTTCATAGTATGTAATTGCCTCGTTGTACCTCCTGAAAAGAAAGAAAGAAAGAAAGAAAAGAAGATTTGAAGAATGCCTACTGGAGAGAGAATTGAAGTAGGGTGAGATAAGAAGAGCTTGAAAATGTTAACGCAATATATGAATTCAGACAGGCAAACATGAACCTTAACACTTCAAAGAACCAACAAGGGAGTGATTTACTCTGAAGCACTATCAACACATTCGAATAATGTGGAGTGCAGATGACAGAAGTTTACTTACTTTAATTTTCTCAATGCATGAGCAAGATTGACGATTGTTGGTTCCCACATCTCACTCAGGTTAGATGGGATGTGAGCCAATGTCTTCTCGAACCAATGGACAGCCTTTTTATACCTGAATATGTCAGTGAAACAAAGAAGAAAATAATGTATTATGGTAACAATAGAAAGACATTTGTGAAGGGAAAAGTAATCAAAAGCCAAATATGTGAAATGGAGGGAAAATTTAGCGCATAATTCTCACTTAAGTATGAATAACTATGCAAACTGATTTATTTATTATTAAAAAAAAAAAAAAAAAACTGATACAAAGATGTTTCAATTTGAACAAGACACCTTTTTTATAAGTTGCAGATAAAATACTATTGCATGTCTGGATTTTCTGGAATACATATTTGAACAGGGTTAAGGTTCGTACTCATTCATATGATAAGCAACAACTCCGAGTTCATTGTATACAAGTGGATCCAAGGGGCATATTGTCTTTGCCTGTATAAAAAACTGCAGGGAAGATTTAATTACTTATACCATAGAAGAGGAAACGAGTTTCAAGCAGGAAACATATATACCAAGTTTGGATCCACGTCGATAAAATTCACAGATTAATGTCAATTACCTGCTCAGCAAGTTTGAAGCTGTGGGTTCGCATGTACTCCATTCCAATGTATAGAGTGGGCAAATGGCATCTGGAATAAGAGAATATTAGGATTCAACCTCCAAACACCGAAAGCAAAAATTCTATCTAAACTTGGGTTTCAATTATAGATGAGATTGAAGACCAATGTTATTATTATTGCTAAACTGGTGCATCCATAGGCCTACATGTCCAAACATCCACCTTAGTTGATTTTCTTTCAATTTAGCCTCATCGGCTCATTGAAATAATAATAATAATAATAATAATAATAATACTTTCAACTCATCTAGCATTCCCCATATACTGCCTGATTTGTGCAATTACCCAGGAAATAAGCGAGCAGCAGTACGGTAGGCAGACATTGCTTGGTCTCCCTCTTCTCGAGCTGCATAAGCATTACCATAACCTATCCAAGCTGGAGCAAATGTTCCATCTAAACTAGTCGCCTTACTGTAAATACAAATTATAAAATTTATTTAGAGAAAAAACGATAGCCAATAAAATTAGACACATATAACCCCATATGTAGTACAAGTGCCAAAGCTTTTAAATTGCAGCATTGATTAAGAATAAGATTTCTTTGAACAACCACATTGCTTTCAATCCTCAGTGGCAGGACAGTGCCAAATTAAATTTTAAATAGAAAAATCTAGGTAGGTAAAATTGATACCTAAAATAACGGCGTGCTTGTTCATACTTCTTTATACAATAGTAGTAACAACCAACTGCAAACCATGACAGTGCCCTAGGTCAAAGAACACACTGGCGAGTTAACAAGATTTTAAAAGGATGTCCAAGAACAAGAATATAGATAACAAACAGCAATGGTTCCTTCATTTTAAAAAATGGAATATATGTGCAGCAAAGATGTGTTCAATATGTTTACTAAAAAAAATATCCTGAACAGTCTTCTTATCACTTTCAGTGTCATGCATTGATGTAATGGCATTCCATATATACAAAAATGACAAGAATAATGTACAGGGAATACAATATGGAAAGAAGTTAAAGATGATATACTGATATGTTCAGTTGTTCACTAAGAACGCAAACTTCAATTGAAAATTTAACAGTGTTCAGGCATACTCACTGCTGAGGGTAGTCCTTGACTAAATTGCTTGCCATGACATACAGCTCATTTGAGTGCCCCAGTTCCATGGCAGCTGCCAAATGCACTAAGGTACTCTTAAGATGGAATGGATCCTTCTCAAGTAATCTGAGTTACATAGTGATCGTGGAGCAAGGGAGAATATGTTATCTAAGTAACATTAATTATAGAAGCACGTAAAATGTTAGTAGTATTCCTTTGAATCAGTTACCAACTTACGTGGATGTTAGTTCAAAACATTTTTGATATTCAGAACACTGATGATAATACTCAGCTTTGCAGGCCAAAAGATCAGTATTCGTCTTGAGTGTGCACAATAAGGATTTGTCTAATGGTTTTATACTTGGACCATCCTGTTCCAGTTCCCTAAATTTCGCTTCCACTACATTCTCTTTTTCATACTGCAAAACATTATGATAATAATTCGTTCACACATAGAAGCAATAAATAATTGAAATGCAAGAGGAAAGACAACCATTTTTTATGCATCACCAGAAGACATTACAGGTCGATACAGCTGATAACATAGCTCATATGAAATCCTTACCTTCTTTACCAAGCAAGAATAGAATGAAGAGAGCCAACCATCTTCAGCACCAAACTGTAATGATGAGAGTAGGCTTGCCTCTGATAGAGTGCAGCAATTAAAACAAATGAATGAACTTTATTTCACAAGCAAATAGAACAGAATGTTATAATTTTGAGTAAACTGGAGTCTCAAAATGACTTTGCTCAGATATTTCTGCAGTTCCTATTTCCATATAAAATTACACCAATCTTTTTAAGCACTCAATCCCAGCAATAAATTAGAAAGTAATATAGATTAAATGATTAATGAATCCTCACCTTCATCACAAGTGAGCATATGATTCTCTACAAGGCATGCCAAGGCCTGTAAAAAAGCAAGAAAAATATATTTAAAAATGAAAGATTAAATACATTTGTATATTTGTTGTCCAATGTATAGAAAATAGTTTCAGGATTTGCAATTCCATTCAGTCAGGAAAAAGCACCTATAAAAATTTGGAGAATCAATAACCAAATAACAAATCAAGCCGCACACCTCATAACACAAAGGATCAGCTTTGATGGCAGCTTTGTACCTGCATAAGTCATAGAAACAGACAAACAGTTATGAGTTATATAAAGATGAGTTAATCCCAATAGTATGTGAACACATGTACAACAGGAAAAGGATAACAAATCGCATAATCATATATAGATGAGAATATTGAAAATAGAGAAGTTACAACTTACAAAATACTATATCAAACAAGATAGTGTTAGGAAATTACTATACTTACCATAGCTGAGCTTGTGCACGGTTCTCCAATGCTTCAGATGCCTTGCCCCTCAAGAAGCATATTGCAGACAAAATCTGCCACAACACAAACACTAAATTAACTGGATAATGGAGAGTTTTCAAAAAAAAAAAACTGGATAATGGAGAGGGTATACATCAGAACAGACTACAATTACAATTGCAATTCACAGAAAGAAAACCAAGGTGAACCTCCTCCCCCTCCCAAGGAATTAACATACATTGATTTCACGATCTTCACCATCCTTGTCCAGGTACATGCTACTACAATCCCCAAGTTCAGTAACATTTCCATGTTCATCCACATTTGCATTACCAAGAACTAGTTGGCATTGATCCCACTCTTTCAATTCCCCCTAATGATACAAATTCATAAGTAAAACAGAAGAAGTTACAAAAATACAATAGATGCTGAAATTAGAATCATGAGTCACAATCACTTCAATCTTATCTAAGTAACATACACAGAAATGCCCCTTTTATAAGAAAATAGAAACTTAGGAACACAAGAAAACCAAATTCATCAAAGTTTACCCACAGTCATGTTGGCAAAGTTTATTACAGATTATGGTATTTGTCAAGTTACTTTGAAAAAACGGCTTAAATAAGCTAAAGTCTTGGCAGAATTCAGGAATGAGTCATCTTATTTTCAAAAATAATCTAAGCTAAACATTTAAAATGTAGATTATTTAAACTAAAATCCTAGTAAGAGATTAAATCATCTTCACCAAATGTAGCCAATATATAGAACATAGAGAATATACACAAAGAAGTTACCAAATGAAACAGTCAGTTTAGAATGAACAACTTGGGTATCTAATAATTTGCAATTGCCAAATTGAATCATATTACCAAATATTGGTCCTTTAACCCTGCGTAGGAGTAAAGCACACGAATTTACTCCTTTTTTTTTTCTTAGAGAGATAAACCTATGAAGTTCACTTCCAAATGAATGAAAATAAAAAAGGTGAGAATTCCAAAAAATTGAATGTGGAACAGCACACATACCAGGCACTTAGCAGCAAGATAACGGAAGCGGAGATCACGGAGAACAATTTGGGAGGCATTGAGGAGGTGGAATGCACGGCGGTAGTGTCCACCGAGGTAGAGAGCTTGCGCTTGCATGTAGATGTCTGTGGGGTCTGACGTTATCGCCGCCACTTTATCGGCAAAGAAGATTGCTGACGAGTACAAGTGCTTGCTCATGCAGTCCCTCACCACCCCTCTCAGCCTGTCGATTTCTTCTTCCCTCATTTTCTTCACCGTTTCAGCTCAATACCTACTCACTCTAGTCTGTATGGGGTGACTGGCAGTGGTGTATGCAGGAATTTTGTTCAGTGAGGTCAGAAAAGTAATGAACACTTTTGAAAATCAAAACAATTCAAATAGTCAATTGGCATTCATCAAGTTAATCTATTGTAGAGTTAGAGATGATAGGCGGAGGCGGAGGCGACGGCAGGGGAGGACGGGAGACGGCGGCGTCGGCTTCTGGTTCTGCTTGCTTCGTCGACGACAATGGAGGACACGTCGCAGAATCGCAGGGGAAGCAGCGGCAGCGGCAGCGGCGTCTAGGGTTGGAAGACTAGCGAGGGATTTTAAGTTTAAATTTAAATTTTTAATTGTTAAAGGATTAGTTTTTTAAATAACAATATGAATTTAAATATAGATTTTATGAATTAGAGATGAGTTAATTACTAAATGATCTCTTATCTGTAGTGAAATTATCAATTTCATCCTTGATTGTTTTTTTGTTTTTTTATTTTTGTCTCGTTAAGTCTCTCAACTTTAAAAATCTTAGGGTGTGTTTGGAAAGCAGGAAAATGATTTATGGAAAATGAGTCATTTTCTAGAAATCATTTTCCTTTCTTGTGTTTGGCTGCAGAGCAAAAATCTGTATTTGTGTGTTTGGTTCATTTTCCAGAAAATGAGGAGGAAAATGAACAGAATTCTATAATTACGTATTTTAGTATATTTGTTTAAATAATAAATATAACAACATTTATAATAACAATTTTCAGTATAATTTTCAGTGGCATCAAACCCTTCTCTTTATACGGGAGGTGGTAGGTTCGAGCCTCAGTGGAGGCAATACTGACTCTTGTGCTTCAATAGGTTGAGAAAGTAGTTATGAACAAAAAAAACAAATGACTAATAAAATATCAAAATAACTAACCAAAATATTACAATTAAAAATAACAAAGCAAAAATAACTAGTTGATCATCCCATCCAAATTTTACAATCCAAAATAAGATATCAAAATAACAATCTAGCAATCCAACATTAAAGTCTTACAATCCAAGATAACAATCTAGCAATCCAACATTAAAGTCTTACAATCCAAGAGAAAGTCATAAAATCCAACCATTAAAGTCTTACAATCCAAGAGAAAGTCATAAAATCCAACATAACCAATATCTAACTCAAAGATGAAATAAAGCTCTCAATCATAACCAATATCTAACTCAAAGATGAAATAAAGCTCTCAATTCACTTTCTCTTCAAGCTTGAACTCTTCATAAAGCTCTCAATTCACTTTCTCTTCAAGCTTGAACTCTTCACCTTGAAAATTCTAGCTTGAACTTCGTTTGTCATTAGAAATTCAAATGCTTTGCACAAGTCATCCTCGTTTGTCATTAGAAATTCAAATGCTTTGCACAAGTCATCCTCGTGAAAGTCTAGAAATTCAAATGCTTTGCACAAGTCATCCTCGTGAAAGTCAGCGCATTCAAATGCTTTGCACAAGTCATCCTCGTGAAAGTCAGCGCATATTGTCATCACTTGTTAATACAATTCACTTTCATCAATGACACCGGTGCTCAATGACTTAATGGCTGATGCAATGTTACCAAGTTGCTCTGCCATTTCATCCACTTTCAAGTCAAATGACTTTCTCTTACGCCCTGATTTTTTAGACGAAGTAGCAGTTGATATAGATGTTTTCCCCCTAGTTTCTTCGTCATTTTGGTTATGCAAGTTTTCAGGAGTTATGTCATCCACTTCATTGGTACCTTCTAACTCAATATCTACAAAAGATTTTGCAAACCTTCCTACAGCACAATCTCTCCCAACAACAATAGACATTTCATCATAATACTCAATTTTTTTTTGAAGGTAAACGTAGCTATTCCATTAATTCATAACATAAAACGTTGACATCAATGATCAATGAAATGGTGAACCATTCCTTACAGTCAGACATAGAAACAACTTTTCTAACTATGCTATAGAAAACTTGAATCGCAGACTGTTTTATAACTATGAAGCTATGTTCTTTCAGGGAGCTTAAAGCTTCATCAAAGATCTGGGTCTTCGTCATCATTCTTTTTTGCTCGCCAGGATAAGATCAACACTTGTCGAAACCAAACTAAACGATTTATGCTAATGAAAATGAAAAGCTCATGAAAGTAACGAGAGGAAAAAAACTCGTGAAACTAACGAGAGGAAAACACAATAATAGAGAAAATAAAAAGTGGGTAAAGTCAAAATAGGGTTGGGAGTTCAAGACTGCCAACACAAACCCCAATACCTACCTACTATTATTTTATTCAAAGGGAGAGAAGACGGAATAAGAAGATCTGTGGCGGTGGTCGGAGGCGGACGGAGCTGCGATGGTGGCCGGGGCGGAAGAAGAGTAGAAGGCGACCAAAACTGCCGGCTCAAAGCTCCATTAGAGCTCCGGCCGGAGGCCGGCAGTGGAAGCCGATAATACTCAATTTTTCTATTCAATATAGTTTCATACTTGGGAGTTGCCTATCAATAAAAAGCAAAAATACATTAAAAAGTATGCAATATTAAAAAATTTTAACATTAGAATTATATTTTTTTTTTAAAAAAAAACATTACCGATATAAGCTCCATATAAGTTGATGAATCGCGCATAATCATTTTCAACGAATCATCCTAACCAACTCCACTCAATTTTTTCACTTGGCAAATCGTCATCCACGTGTTCTTCACTGTTTTCAAATGATTTTCTACATGTTTGGATTCACATGCAACATTGAATTGTTCAGAAATAGTAGAAGCAACACGGTTGAATGAGGAAGATCTAAAATTGTTAGTTGGATTGTTGGGGTTGTTAGCCTCTTCAGCTAATATCTGTAGAAATACACCCTCTATTGGCTTTGTCCACCTAAATTGCTTAGAAGTGTCAATTCTCTTGCCTTTATTCATGATGCTATAATAAATACAAATAATTTTGGAATTAAAGTATATATCATATTTAACAATAAAACAAATATCAACTATAAAGTAATCCAAGTTTAACAATTAATAACATTCAACAAAGCAGCACTAAGAAATGTTTAACAATAAAACAAGTACCAAACATAAACTAATCCAAGTTTAACAACTAATAACATCCAACAAAGTAGCAATAAGAAATGTTTAACAACAAACTAGATACTAAAGTCATTCCACATTTGTTCTGCAATTTCATCCCTCTTTGCATTCCACAGTCTAGCCTCGTGTCTTTCTTCACTTTGGGTATGAGATAATGTCAACAAGCTACCATCATCATTATCAACTAACGCTTGATTAATTTCATAATATGGTTATGAATTATGCAACAAGCTAAAACTATATCCACTTGTGTCATAAAATCTCAAAATGGTTCGGCATCTAATACACGGAATCGTTTCTTCAAAATTCCAAACACTCTTTCAATAGTTGTTCTTAAGGACGAATGACGAAGATTAAATAGTTCTTTCTTATTCTCAGGACGATGACCACTAAACTCCTTCAAATGAGATCTAACACCACGGTATGGAGTAAGTATCCCATTCCGGATGTCATATCCAGCATCACCAAGATAATATTTTCCTACAAGTGTACACAACTTGATTACTTATATGTGCCATATATAATATATTGTAACATAATGAAAAAAATGATAGTTGTATTATTTATACCTTCTGGAATTTTAAATGTATTAGGACGTGTGAGTGCATCATTCAAGACACGAGAATCGTGTGCACAACCTTCCCACCTAACAAGCACATAACAAAATCTCAAATCAAACGTGACGGCAGCAAACACATTTTGTGTTGCTCCACATTTCCGTCCGCGAAATCTTCCTTGCACATCAAGTGGCACAGAAGCACAAATATGGGTTCCATCTATTGCTCCTAGACAATCTTTAAAGTATGGATAAAATCGAGGATTGCTAATGATTTCATGGGGAGTTAATTCACTATCCGGTAATACTATGAGTTTCTTATACAAAGTTAAAATGGCTCTCAAAACACTTCCCAGGGACTGGTTTGCGTACCAGTCCCAAGGACTGGTTTGCGCAACCAGTCTCAGGGGACTGGTTTGGCCAATTCGACGGGACTGGTTTCAAAAACCAGTCCGTGGGACTGGTTTCACAAATTAGTCCGGCGAATTGGTTGTGAAATCAGTTTCCTTTTTGCTCAAAAATAGGCAAATGTTCTTAGATCTGAGAAAATCTACATGGAGAGAGCAAGAAAAGTGAGAAAGAGCAAGAAAATTACCTTGATAGGAAGCCAATAGAAAGAGCAGATGAAGAACAGTGAGATGTAAGAGTGCGAGAGAAGTGAGATGCGAGATCTGGACAGTGAGTGCAAGAGAGAGGTGTGATCCGGAAAATGACTTCCCCCCAAAAAAAGGGGAAGTCATTTTCCTCCAAATGAGGCTGATTTTCCATTGACTGACTAGCTATTTTCCTTTGACCATGTTTTCCTTGTCTTTCCTAAACACCACAAACCCGGAAAATGATTTCCAGAAATCATTTTCCGCGTTTCCAAACACACCCTTAATCAATTTAGTCATCCATTTGTTTAGTCCTTAGACATTCATTTATCTGAAGAGACCAAATTGGTAATTTTGATATAGTCAATGGACCATTTTGATAATAATCCTTCAGTTTAGGGTCACACTTGTGTGAGACCGTCTCACGGGTGGAGACCCGTGAGACGGGTCGGATCTATATAATTTAGGTCATAGAGTGTACAAGTAGATACGAAGCAAACGGTAGAGTTTTACTGCGATGCTTACCTAAATGTATTGGGTACCGATGATTGGTCTGAATCTCTAATGGCGCAGAAATGCTCTCAAAATTGATACCGTATTTCATAATCATATCATTCATTAGAGTTTTTCTACAATTTAAATAATATTAATTTTGTCAATTAATTTTAAACAATTCGTAAGAGTAAGTTCAGAAATAATGGCTTACAATTTAGAGTCACAGTAGTCATGCTATATTTTGTTATAAAGTACAACATTTTTTTTATGTATATATGAAGTATTATATATGATTCTTAAAGTACGGTATTTAAGGTTTAAAGTATTGATTATATATGTTTTAGATTTGTGCTATAAAGTATTACATTTAAAATATAAAGTGTTACATTTAAGGCTTAAAGTATTAAACATATCTACCTTAAACTATATATTAGATTTGTGTTATGAAGTATTATATTTAGGAAATAAAGTATTGTGTTTAAGGCTTAAAGTATTAAATATATCTACCTTAAACTATGCATTAGATTTGTGTTATGAAGTACGTAGTATTATATTTAGCCTATAAAGTATTGTGTTTAATGCTTAAAGTATTAAATATATCTACCTCAAATTTTGTATTAGATTTGTGTTATGAAGTATTATATTTAGGCTATAAAGTATTGTGTTTAAGGCTTAAAGTATTAAATATATCTACATATAAACTGTGTATTAAATTTGTGCTATGAAGTATTACATTTAAGTTATAAAGTATGATATTTAAGGCTTAAAGTATTGATTATACATTTAGAGCAACAACTTGTTGAGAAACCACATCCTTGTTTGATTCTTCTTCCTGATACACAAATAATCATCCGATCTTTATATGACAAGCTACGGCTCCTGCGAACCTATCTACAACAAGCTTACGAATAAGAGGGAATAAAGGTTTTGCATTTTGGAATCATAAATATTGCAATGGGAAAAGAAGATGAAATCGAGTACAAACTGGTGAAATTTATTTGGCGGCAGTTCGTAACTAGCAGGGGGGGGGTGAAATTTATTTGGCGGCAGTTCGTAACTAGCAGGGGGGGTGAGGTAGTTATTTGGCGGCAGTTCGTAACTAGCAGGGGGGGTGAGGTAGAGTGCACAGTAGCATTAGAGACAACTTGTCAACATCTTCATCGGACCTTGCAACTAGTAGCGGAGGGTGATGCATCCTAAAATTTGCATTTCGGATGCACTACAAGGATATAATCACTCGCAATTAAACATTGAAAGTTCTCAAAATTATCAATCCCACGGAGCTCTAATAAAATTCAAACACACAAAGAAATGGAGACCACTTATCTCCCAGATCTACAACAACACTCTACAATTAACCTCCAATGAAGAAATGCAGGAAAAAAAAAACTTGCAAAAACAACCGCGCAACTACATGTGAGAAATTAAGGCGCAACATTTGACAAAAGTTGTTGTTTACCGGAGTTGAAGGCTACGACAGAAATGGAGGCAGAGGAGATGGGAGGAGGCAAAGAGCTTGAGCATAGGAGATGGGAAGATATAGAGAGGTGGGCGACAGAGATACGAGGAGGCAGAGACAACATGAGCGAATATGATGATATGCGAAAATCAATCTTGTGGCAAAGAGAGAGAGAGAGAGAAACGATGAGGTAGAGAAAGGGGAGGGTGAGAAGCACATGTTGACCAGTATAATTAGCGACCCGAAATATTTCGGTTAACAATTAACTGAAATTCTTCGGTTCGGTCGGTTAATCGAACTTTCACCGAAATTTTCACACTCCTATTCATCAGTTTAATAAGAGAGAAAATGGTGAATATGATGACTGAAATGGTCTCTTAACTATAGCAAAGTTACCAATTTGGTCCCGAATAAATTGATGTTTAACGACTAAACAAACTGAAGACTAATTTGGTTAAGATTTTTAAAGTTAAGAGACTTAATTAGGCAAAAAAAGTCAATAATTAAATTGATAATTTCGCTATAGTCAAATGACCATTTCAATAATTAACTCATTAAAGATTTTGGGTTGAATTTTAATTTTTAATTGTTAAAAGGTTAGTTTTTCAAATTACTCCGTACTATATATATATATATATATGTATATATATGTATGTATGTATGTATGTATTCAAATGAGGACACATATATTATGGAGGATAATGAGGACAAATATTGTGCATTGGATTTTAAGAAATGGTGTAGATTAAAGCTAACTATTAGATTATCTACTGTTTAAAATAGGCGTGTGTAGTTGTATTAAGATGATGAGTTATTTTGTCAACTTAAGCGTGTCTTTTAATTTTTGTAGGCTTGATTTTCGGCTGTCTTTTGGAAGTTTCAATGCACACGACTCATTACTCTCTTTTTATGTATATGATTTTGTAAATATATACATAATATATTCAATGTTTCTTATTAATTATATTCATAATTGTTATTGTGCGTTATTACTGAACTTATCTTAGATGATGATGAGAAGAAAAAATTTGTGCTAATTGAGATTAAGAGGTTGTTACAAGTGCTAAATAGATCTTTGAAAAAGTTTCCTCCAATGGCTCTTCTGAATTTTGACTCATCGATGAACACTGGAAATCGATTGTTGCTTGAGGAATTGTCTTATGATCGTGTAGCCTTGGCTGAAGAGAGTATCCTTTCGGCAAGCAAACTGACTGACGAACAAAGGGTGGTGTATGATACAATCATTGGAGATGCGTTTAGCAATACTGGTGGTATGTTTTTTGTATACAGTTATGGTGGAATAGGAAAGACATTCGTATGGAAAACCTTATCTTCTACATTGCGTGTGAAAGGTGAAATAATTCTAAATGTTGCTTATAGCGGTATAGCTTCATTACTTCTACCCGGTGGAATGACTGCACACTCAAGGTTTGCAATACAAATTTCCCTAACAGAAGATTCCACATGTAACATCCGACATGGCAGTGACTTGGCAGAGTTAATTGTTTAAGCTAGGTTAATAATTTGGGATGAAGCACCGATGATGCACAAACATTGTTTTGAAGCAGTAGATATAACAATGAGAGACTTAATACTCTTTGTTAAATCCAAGAAGTGCATATCAAACATTTGGTGGTAAAATTGTTGTTTTAGGGGGGATTTTAGGCAAATATTGCTTGTGGTTCCCAAAGGCATACAAGGCAAGACATTGTGGCGGCAACCATTAATTCTTCTTATTTGTGAGACAATTGCAAGGTTTTGAAGTTGACTAAGAACCTTTGTTTGAGTAACATTGCCATGTCTTCAATTCATCTTTACTATTTGTTCTCTTCCTTTTTGTTTGTTGTGTGTTATTTGCAATTCGGTTATTGTTGGTAGCATAGATGACAACGTCATGCAATGAGATTACGATATAGGAGCTATGGACTTTCCTTTAGGTGCTCTGCTTGGGGTTCATTTGGTTCAACCATTATTGTTGAATGGGTTATTGTGGATAAAGAAATTCCTAGTTTAAGAAAAAAGATTAAATAAATTAATAAAAATTTGAAAACTTAAAATATTATGTATTCCAAAGATATTAAAAGGTAATTTCTCGCTTCAATTTGCTAGGTAATGGGTTATTTGAGTACTTTCATTGTCAACAATCCCCCAAGTAGTTAATATGATTGGTTTCAAACTATTCTTTTTTTATTTTTTTCATGGTATTAAAGAAATACATATGTATCATTTTTTGGTGTAACTACTAATTTATTTAATTCAATAAGAGTAAAATAGAGTGATTCCGTTTCAATTTGTTAAACTATTTGAGTACTCTCTTTGTCAACCAATCCCAAGTAGTTAATATAATTAGCTTCAAATTATTTAAATTTTTTTCATAGTATTAATAAAATATTTGGTAAATAAATATATAACATTATTTTGTACTATAACTTTGATATTTAATTACAAGATATTGTAAAAATAAGATAATGGACAATGTAATGAATTAAAGAATATTTGCATGAGAGAAAATAAAGACAATATAACTAATGAAATTATTTCTCTCATTTAATTTAATTTTTTGATAATGAATATTTTTTTCAAATAAAAGTATTGTAGACACATAATTCTAAATTAAAGAAATACATATGTATCATTTTTTTGTTGTAGCTACTAATTTATTTAATTTAATAAGAGTAAAATAAAGTGAAAAACTTAATTATGTCAAATTTGATTGAGATGAGGTTCGAACCTAAGACCTTTCTTATAGAAATTAATGGGTTAGTTAAAAGTTAACGGAATATTAACAGAGAAGAGAATATTTAACGGAAAACTTAACGGAAAATCATAAAAGTAAGGTTAAATTAGGTAATCTCTATGAATAATATTAATCAGAATTATCTTAGCCATCTATTTGATTAAATAATTCATCTGAACCATCCATTTGATTACTGCCATTTTTTCTACCCATTTTAGGCCTAACTTTCTTTGGCTCTTATTAGTATAGTAGATATTGTAGATACAAAAAATTAAAATGATTTGTTTATAAAGATGTTAAAAAATCATTAATCAATTGAATGCTTATAATATAATTTATAATATATTATCATATTGTAAAGAATTGGATTGTGTATTAATAAAAATTTGTGATCATTGTTTGAAAGTACAATTAAGTTCGTATTAACATTTAACATTAAATCTACAAATTCAAATTACAAATATATAAATATATACAAAAAAAATTAAAAATTTATTCTATTTTTATTGTTAACACATTCAAAATATGTTCAAATATTATAATTATTAGTATGACACTTATGTGACGCACATATTAAAAATTTAAAATGTCAAATTATACAATGTTATTTAAAACTATTAATGTTAATAAATTATATATAAAAAATATGATAGGAGCTTTATTCATTCATATATATAATTTTGTAATTTAATAAATATGTTGAATTGATATGGATAATTATTAATATAGATATTAAAGGTATGTTATTATTCTTATATACTTGAATGTGTGTGTATATACGTTTAAAATAATACCTATAGTAATAAGTTTGATTAAAATAATATATATAATAATAAATTCATAATAAAATATAAAAACACTACACCATAACAACACTACAAATATTAAAACACAAATTTTAAAGTTCAAATATCATATATATATATATATATATATATATATGCAAACTAATAATCTTTATTCTACTTTTTTTCGCAAGCAAACTATTTTTTAAAACAAATTTTTAAACACACTGACACCCTTTCAAAAAAAAAAAAACACACTGACACACCCAACCCACAACCTAACGCTACCCATCTTCTGCCGCCCTCACCGTCTCTCTCAGCCTCTCACCTCTCTCATCGCCTCTCTATCTCGCAACCTCGGCGTCTCCGCTTCTCTTCCTTAGGCGGCTCCGACTCTCTGCCTCGGCACTCTCATCTCATCGTCTCTCTCTATCTCGCAGCCTCTCCGGTTCCGGTTCTCCGCCATAGGCGTNTATATATATATATATATATATATGCAAACTAATAATCTTTATTCTACTTTTTTTCGCAAGCAAACTATTTTTTAAAACAAATTTTTAAACACACTGACACCCTTTCAAAAAAAAAAAAACACACTGACACACCCAACCCACAACCTAACGCTACCCATCTTCTGCCGCCCTCACCGTCTCTCTCAGCCTCTCACCTCTCTCATCGCCTCTCTATCTCGCAACCTCGGCGTCTCCGCTTCTCTTCCTTAGGCGGCTCCGACTCTCTGCCTCGGCACTCTCATCTCATCGTCTCTCTCTATCTCGCAGCCTCTCCGGTTCCGGTTCTCCGCCATAGGCGTCTTCGGCTCTTTACCCTCAGCGCTTTGAAGTTTGATGCCCATCTCTCATCATACCTTTGAGGCAATCCATCGAACAGGTGGTGTCTTTGAACCGCTTTATTGTAAGGTACATGTTCTTATTACCCCAAAATTCTTGGTTTGGGTTTCACCTTTCAACTTCCGTCCCATTCCGTTCCATTGATCATTTCTCCCTTCATCTATCTATAATTCTTTAGGATCAACAAATTTCTTTTCCAATTTCAGAAATTAATAGGTAAATGCTACATTTTTGGGGTATTTGAATGATCTGTGTGCATTTATACTTAACAATAAATTACTTTTTTGGGATATCGAAAAAACAACAATGACACTGAGAATACAAATAAGGATGACTACAGCAAAGAACTCATTCGCCATACATGCATTTTTTGAGCAAATATAAAACTTTATTCATACAGTGATCAAGATAGATTCGACATACATGCATTTAGTTGAGCAAATATAAAACATTATTCGTACAGTTGAGCAATTGTAGTTCATCCATGTTCAAGTGCATTTGGGAAGAAAGTAGAAGCCTTTTTGCTCTGATCGGTTCAAAAAAGAAGTTCTAGCATTCATACTAATTTTCTTTCTTTTTATTTTAGTTCATATAATAAAATTTGTTTTTATTTTCAAACAGTTAAATCAGCAGAGGAACTTCTCTGTGATATGTTTTCAAACAATATATACGATACTACTCTGATATAAATGTGTGTGTTGATTTTACATTTTTTTATCCAAATTTAATTCGCTACTAAAATTAATAATTTTCTCAGACCTTTTACTCAAGAAAAAATAAGATGTTTTTAATGAATGTGTCTGATGTTCATTATGGGGTTACAGGAAAATGTTTCACAAATTCGGCAATTATGTATCACAAATTTAGTATAATGAGCTGTAAGCAAGCATATAATGACTTGTCATTCTTATGCTATAAAGACTATATAATGCTGTAATTTCAATATCTTTAACATCCATAGTTTAGTTTAATGAAAGGTTTAAAGATTTTAATAATTTTTCTTTCAAGAAAGAAGATTTATAAATAAGAAAAGAATGTATGTGCTAAACTGTTTAATTAAAGAATAATTTTTTTTAGAGATGAGCAGCACACTGTTAAAGAAGTTAAACCATGAACTAACCTCTGTTATCTGATATGTTTTTCCTCTTCTGGCTACAAAGTATGCTAGTCAAAAGGTTGTTTCAAACAAAAGAATGCAGACTTGAATTTCCAATATATAGAAAGATTACAGAAATATAATTTACACTTAAAAAGAATGATAGGAAAAAAAGATACATCTTCAAACTGCACTATCCTTAATGTGCCTTTAGTCTTTGCATTGTCCACTGCATCTCCAACATTCTGCATAATTTACCTGAAAAACGAATTAAGAAAACTGCAGTCAGGTATTATTTCATGGCACAATAGAATGTAAGAATAGGCACAAACCTACTTGAGTTTTGAGTTTTCTTGCTATTGTGATCATATTATGCTCATCATGATCTCAGGTGTCATTGGCAAGGGTATTGCTTAAGCTGTTGAAATCCTTAAAAGGGGTTTCTGTAACCTTTTCTGAGATAAAAAATCAACACAAAAAGTACACACCAGCCATATTAGTAAAGAATGAAATATCCTTATCATCATGTACCATGGATTTATTTTGCAAGTGTTTACCTTTCCCATCTCCTTGTGCGTTGGCTCCCTAATCTCCTGAGTAGCTCCCTAATCTCCTGAGTATATGCTTCACTTCCACGGGTAGTTCCATTGGCTTCCATGTGATCTGTCTACGGTTGTGGAGAAGGTTCTGGACAATCTCTTGCAGGCTCTAACTCTACGTTGCTTCCTCTCTGGAGAGGTTCTGATATCGGTCACCACAGGCCACAGGCCCACAGCATTTCAGTTTTCGTCCATGGTGGGACTTTTTTATAGTGTTAGTTTGAAGCATTTATTTTAAAATTAATTTTTAGTCTTGAAGATGCCAACAGTCATCTTCCATTTAAATTTATTTTGTATTTTCCTATGTATTGAATATCTTCTTAAATGTGATATTCAAAAATAATTCTGATATGTAAGTAACTTTTAATATTTCAAGACATTTATTTAATGAATTCGGATTCCAAAAAAGAAGCCCAAAACGACTGTGTTTTAATTGAGCGGGAATTGGAGCCAAAAATTTTCACCAAAGGATTTTGCTTTATTATAGATAGGATTATTGAGTTTGACTCATTATGAATCATCAAATTTTTTGTATTCATAGCGATTCAGGTCTGATTAAACTGAAACATTGAACTTAAAATTAACAGTTTTGAATTGGAACCGAACCGTAGTAATCGATAAATTTGAAAAAAAAGTTATCAAGTTTAACTCGGAGGTTTAAGGACATTCTTCCAGTTTTCAGGACAGAACTCCCACAGAGCAAAAACCCCGCCATGAGAGAATAAGAAATGCATTCCAGGATAGGGTTTCTCTTGGGATGCACCAGAAGATCTTCGCATTCACTTCTCTCAGCTATTTTCTCATACCCTGCGGCCCACGAAGTCCGAACAGTCGGTTCACATATCTGCCGGCGTGCTTTACTTTCTGGCGGCAATGTGAACTTATGCAGGTCCCAGTGGAGGGTATTCTGGCTGGGGGAACGCCGGTTTTGTGGCTACGCCGTTGAGCAGTTTTCTGATGACGAATACGAATGTGATTACGAGTCCCATCCGGTAATTTTCAATTTATCATACTTTATCTTTTGCCTATTCCCCAATTTTCCCATCCTCTGTTTTATTAGTTGAAAAATAAGATTTTATTTTTATTTTTAAAAATAAGCTTGAAAGTTGAATCTTGAAATTGTTGGAAAATAGTCTTCTGCTACAGCATTTGAAGGAATGACATTTATGCAAAGGAATGACATTAAGTTTTATTTTTGAATATTCAATTATTGAGTTTAAGGAATGAATTGGGTGATGTTGTTTGGCAAAAAAATGTTTTTTTTTTTTTAATTTTTTTTTTATTGTAAATTTAGATAGTGAGACTCATTACCTAACACATGAATGGAGTTAACGATTATGTTTACATTAATACTTGATGAAACAATGTAAAAACTTATTATTGTTTAGAGTTGGATAGATTTAAACTATGAAGGCAAGTGATTCTAAAAGCAAGAATTAATTGTAGGCATCATCATCAGTTGCCAACATTGACGAGTGGAAATGGAAACTTAGCTTACTATCACGCAGTGAGGACCAAGAAGTTGTATCTAGAGATAAAAGGGATAGAAGAGACTATGAGCAAATATCTAACCTCGCCAAAAGGATGGGCCTATACAGGTATGCTTCTATATTGTGTTGCTTCTCGTTATCGTCATGTCAATTCTGGAGAACCTTACTCACTTCGTCTCCTTTTCCCAGTGAAATTTATGGGAAAGTAGTGGTTATAAGCAAGGTTCCTCTTCCGAACTACAGACCAGATCTTGATGATAAGCGGCCTCAAAGGGAGGTAAATTTCACTCCTATGTGATACATTAACTTTCACTTGATTTTGCCACGGTTTCATCTCACATTGATGAGATTTTATAAGAAGAAATACATAAATTAAGGCAAATGGAAATGTCATTGTCTGATCCATCCTACATTCCTACTACGATTTCAAATTATTCAATGACAATTCCCTTCGACCTGGAATATGCACACTGTTAAAGTTTTCATACTATTATTCTTTCAGATTTAAAGATATAGCTCTTTGTGTTAAAATTATTTTATCCAGATAAGGTCCATAAATCCTGTTAATTTCACCGAGTTCATCTATGGCTGTGCACATGTCCAGGTTGTCATCCCACTAAGTTTGCAAAGGAGAGTGGAGGGCTTGCTTCAGGAACACCTGGACAGAATTCATCTCAGTTCTGAGAAGTCAGATGGTATGCCTAGTGAAAGTCTGGCCGCTGATAAGGTTGAAAATGTAACTATGGATGAAAATCCAGATTCTTTCTTAGATGACTCTGTTATGGAGAAGGTTCTTCAAAGGCGAAGCTTGCGAATGCGCAATTTGCAAAGAACTTGGCAGGTCTCATTATATTAGCTTTTTTCCTCTCTTAGTTGTGCAAAATTTTCTTGTGTATCAAATGCTTATCTAAAATCTGTAGTATGCATTTTTTTCTCCCGGGCTTCTCTGCTACCCACCAAAAAGGTAAAGTAGGTTATGTGCACAAGACTTCTGCAGTATCTGACAATAAATTTCGATAAATGTCTGTGCTGCATCAACTCTCCTGTTTACATTAATACTGAATTTCCAGGACTAATTTTGCTTGATTCAATTTGCACCTTTCTGATAAGGTTTGTTGTCATAATGCACATTATACAGTCATTTCTTGGTGCTTTATTGACAGTATTTCTAGATTCATTATCAACTCTGACATTTTTTATGATAAAGGCTTGTCCTTGCTTTCATGGTTGCCTACATTAAATATCCTCAGGCTTTAACTGTCCAATTAGGTATTCTTCATACTTTGTTTGATGTAGTAGCTTTATAATCTGGTAGATTGGTAGTATTTGGGGACAAATGTTAGTTCTTTTTTACTGGTTTTGGTATTTTTGGCTACTAACGAATTCAGAGCATTTACCCTTACCAGTGGTGGATGCAGGATTTTTAATGAGTGGGGGTAAATTTAATTAAACAAACAATTTCTAATTGACTGCAGTCAAATTACTCCAAATTGTTGGGATAATAGTATAGCATTCTAATGTTGATTAAGTGCAACTTTCCCCTTCAACCTATGTAGATCTACATCCAGATCCTATCTTCTCAACATGGTGATTGAAGCCTAGTATGTTTGTGGAATCTTTTGCAGAAGATATGTAGAATGTAGATACACACCACAAAATTGCTCAATTAGAATAGGTTCAGGAATCTCTTTGGGCATTTACCTTATAACAGTTGCCTTACAAGCAATATTTATCTTTCCTTTTTGGTTTCAATTGATGATTTACATTTTTCTCATTCAATCCTTTTACTTGGGAATGTTTGTCCTGATGGAATGCAGGAGTCACCTGAAGGCCACAAAATGATAGGTTTTCGGAAATCTCTTCCATCATTTAAGGAAAAAGAAAGGTTGCTTCAAGCAATTGCTTGCAATCAGGTTTGATTACAGGACTGACACTATTTTCTCTGAGTCAGTGCATGTTTGGTGCTTACTTTTTATTGAATATTCTTGCCGTCCCAATGCTAGTGTTATTCCTACAGTTGATTTGATAGTCACTTTGACAGGAAGTTCTAAAGCTTTTTATTTCCCTTTGTAATAGCTAATGTTTGGAACAGAAAAGGTCTAGAACTACTACTCCCCCCTGTCCTACAAAAAATCTCCCCTAGGAAGGCAGGAACATGGATTTAGGAAAACTGTAGTTAATGCACTGTTAAGTGTTAACCATTAATTACAGTGTTTACTTTCATTCTTGTCTTCCATAATTGCAGTGTTCACACTTCCCATTAATCCATCATTGATTTCAATCTAAGGAAAGGGGCACTGTAGGAATTTAATGTAGGAAAACTTTTGAAATTATTAAGAGGAATTTTTTTATGGAATTAAGGGAAGGAGCAGATAGAGTACTAATTTGTTGACTTTCTCTGAAGTTAAGGAGTCTTCCACCTTAAAGCTGATGAGAAAATGTTCTAGTTGTTCGTGCATTTGAAGAAATGCATGATTGCACTTATACACTGAAAAGGCTTATAAGATTCTATTATCTTGATTTTGAGCTTTTTGTAATTTGAGGAGAAAATGTGAGCACATTCTATAACTGAAAGGACACTGAAGAATTAGCTTAGGGCCCTGAACTTTTCGTTTTGCTATAGTTTATATATTGTTGAAGAAAATTATTGTTAAACACAACAAAGGCCATGTTTCTAAGTTCGATGTGCATGTTGTTAATATGAAGAAGGAAAAGGGTGAATGTATTTTGAAANCTGAAGTTAAGGAGTCTTCCACCTTAAAGCTGATGAGAAAATGTTCTAGTTGTTCGTGCATTTGAAGAAATGCATGATTGCACTTATACACTGAAAAGGCTTATAAGATTCTATTATCTTGATTTTGAGCTTTTTGTAATTTGAGGAGAAAATGTGAGCACATTCTATGAGCTTTTTGTAATTTGAGGAGAAAATGTGAGCACATTCTATAACTGAAAGGACACTGAAGAATTAGCTTAGGGCCCTGAACTTTTCGTTTTGCTATAGTTAGAATTAGCTTAGGGCCCTGAACTTTTCGTTTTGCTATAGTTTATATATTGTTGAAGAAAATTATTGTTAAACACAACAAAGGCCAGGTTTCTAAGTTCGATGNTTCTAAGTTCGATGTGCATGTTGTTAATATGAAGAAGGAAAAAGGGTGAATGTATTTTGAAATTTGTATTTGCAAAATTTGTTTACTTATTCAAAATTGTAATGGTGATTAGATTCTATTGTCTCACTATCCAAAATCCATCTGGATATTCAATATTGTAACAGTGAATAGATTACATTTTCTTGATTTTCAAAATCTATTTGCATATTAAGATATCCTACTTTATCTGTATTAAAACAGGTTGTGGTAATTTCTGGTGAGACTGGATGTGGTAAGACTACCCAACTCCCTCAGTACATTTTGGAATCTGAAATTGAATCTGGTCGTGGTGCATTCTGTAGCATAATTTGCACGCAGCCTCGAAGAATATCTGCAATGGCTGTTGCAGAAAGAGTGGCTACAGAGAGGGGTGAACCTCTTGGAGAATCTGTATGCTACTTTCCCTTTTATTTGTTTATTTATTTATCATTTTATGTTTCTACTCCAATTTTGTTGAGCAGTAGTTCTCTTTTTGTGAAGCATAGGTCTTCTGAATTTCAGATCTTTTTTAGTTGGCTTATTATCTCCAATTTGAAAATTTCTTTATTTAGTTGCTGTCCTTCACAGAAAATTTTTGATAGGTTGGTTATAAAGTGCGATTGGAGGGGATGAAAGGAAAAAATACACATCTTCTCTTTTGTACAAGTGGTATTTTGCTNATTTGAAAATTTCTTTATTTAGTTGCTGTCCTTCACAGAAAATTTTTGATAGGTTGGTTATAAAGTGCGATTGGAGGGGATGAAAGGAAAAAATACACATCTTCTCTTTTGTACAAGTGGTATTTTGCTACGGCGGCTATTGAGTGATCGCAATCTTGATGGTATTACCCATGTCTTTGTTGATGAGATTCATGAGCGAGGCATGAATGAAGGTAATGAGTTAACATATCTGGTTTACTCTTTCTCAAGTAAAAGAGTATTCAATTTGATTTTGTTGTGCTGTTTCTTCTCTTTTCTCATTGCAGACTTCTTACTGATTGTGCTAAAGGATCTTCTTCCAAGACGGCGAGATTTGAGATTGATTTTAATGAGTGCTACTCTTAATGCTGATTTATTTTCCGGTTATTTTGGAGGAGCACCAACGATTCACATTCCAGTAAGTTTTTGTTCTGTCTTAAGTTCTTAGTTGCCAACTATTCTTATAATAAACAAAATAAATATAAAGGGATGATTTTTTTTTTTTTTTAAATTTTAAAATTTTTTTATGTGTGTGTGTGTGTGTGTGTTTATTAAGTATTACAATGGGCTACTATTTACAAGTGAACTCTCTAACATACATACATAAAACATGATGTGGGACATGTTAATAGTAAAGAAAGAAGCTTTCAGAAACGCTATGCTCTTTATTATCTTTGTAATCCAGTGGCTCAGTANATGTGGGACATGTTAATAGTAAAGAAAGAAGCTTTCAGAAACGCTATGCTCTTTATTATCTTTGTAATCCAGTGGCTCAGTACACACATATATACATATTTACAAGTGTTATAATCTAAGATTGGATCAATGTCACTCAAT
>NC_044930.1:12576002-12582502 GCF_003576645.1 Ipomoea triloba
CAGTAATGTATGAATAATTTGGTGGCTCCATTCTTAACTACTGAATGATCCATTACATGATGTCTATAGTTTGAGTCCTAAAGGATATTTGTTTTGGCAATCTTCTACGTAGTGAAAACTATTAACTCTTTAACACTTGGTTTTGGAGTAGGCTTGAAACAGTAACTCTTGTCTGAAAGATATAAGGGTGATTTTAGTAACGGGGAAATGAGTTGTTTTTTGTAGAAAAGAAAAAAAACTGAAAAATGGGAACTTGTTCACTAAAACCATTTTTCCAAATTGAAAAATGGAGAAGTGTTCACCGTTTTTCTAGAATTTGGAGAATCCATTTAACTAATTGTCCAAATCTGGAGAAATGGAGAAAGACACGGATGAATAGTTGATCCACACTTCAATACCTTGCAACATCATTTCTAACCCTTTTTTTTGGAGAAATGTAAAATTGGAGAAATAGAACACTGAAAATGCAAAACAGAGATTATGAAGTAAACACTGCTTGACGTAGGAAAGAATCCTCTAGCTTTTCATATTGTGCTTATTTATCATCTTTTTCTAATCGTTACTTCAACATTATTTTGTGCAATTTGACAGGTATTTGAAATACTTGACAAAGAAATACCTAAAGAAGAACAATGTGCGTGACTGGCTCCGTGTTATTGCTTCAAACAAGGATAGAAGTGTGTATGAACTGAGGTACTTCAACATCGCTGAGAATGATGCAGAGGATGAAGATTAAGAGTAGTAATCACTCCTTTTTTCCAGATGGTATTGTATTTGTAGTTTTGAACTGCCATTATATTACTTCATTTGATCAACAGATATTGCACCTCTTTCTTGTCTCTACTGGTAAAATTAGATTCTCATTGTGGAATTTTATTTTTCCTCATTTTTGTTATATTTTGATTTTGAAATTTGGGTCTTTATGTTTTATTATTTTTATTATCATTTCATTGCCCATACAAACACTCGAGTCTATTACTCGAGGTTCAGGAAAAATGGAATAAAATTAATTAATGCTGGTATATATTCTAATATTCTGTTTTCAATTTGCATAATTTTCTATTACCACTAGATTAAATGGTTATTTTCTCATTGTATAATTGCTTTTCAATTTTATCATTTCCACTTTTTCCTATACATTGTCCTATTTATTTTTTCCTTTGAGGGCATCATGGTATCTGTTTTTCTTATAGTTCAGAAACAGTGGTGTGTTGGAATATGTCAGCGGCTACCTCTTCACTCTCAAATTCAAATGTTTCTGATATTTATTATTCAGTAATCATTACCATTATTTTGAGTATAAATTATTACTATAATTTTAATTATTTTCAGGTGTTTTGGGCATAAATCATCTATAAATTAAATTAACATATTTATCATTTATTTTTGAGTTAATTCTATTTTTGATCATAAATTTATAGGTGTCATTCCACTTTTAGTCCTTTTTTTCATAACATCTCATTTTGGTCCTAGTATTATTGTGACATGATCATTTTTGGTCTTTTATCAACAAAATCGTTAAAATTCTTATAAATGCAGGGCATTTTGGTCTTCAACTAGGAATTTTTTTCAAAAAAGTAAAAATAAAAATATAGCGGATCAACTTTGTAAAAAAAAGATCAAAATGCCCTTGTATTTAAGTCATTCAATCAATTTTGTTGAAGGTGGACCAAAAATGGTCATGCTACAATAATACTAGGACCAAATGTGAATGTTTTAATAAAAAGCTAAAGGACTAAAAATAACTACTACCTATAAATTTAGGTTAAAAAATGGAATTAACTCATTATTTTTATTATTATTATTTTTTGGATTACGGGGGAGGGGGGACCCAAGATAAGACAACTGGCTAAACATCCATTTGGCGCCCCACATAGATTAACTAAATTGATCATCCTCTAAACTAATTGTGCTTATAACTTTCGTTTGCCTGCAAGGGAGAGCGACTTCATTTTCCAGCCTGGTAACTTGGTTTGAAATTTTGAAATAAGACCATTAAATGACTCATTCCCAAGCCTGCCATGTAAAGAGGGGATCCCTAGGTATTTGCTCAAGTCCACTGTTATAGGAATGCCAAGCATTTATGAAATTAGCCTCTGATTATCTGCCTCTGTATTTTTTTGAGAAGTAGAGGGAAGACTTTTGAATGTTGACCCGCTGGCTAGACTGATTACAAAATATATCTAAATACTGCTTAATGATGGATGCCTGCTATAGTGTGGCTTCACCAAATAACAACATATAATCCGCAAACAATAGCTGCGAAATGGTTAGACGGTTTATGTCTTGGAGATGATCTTGTAGGTGGTATTGCAAAGCCCAATAGGTCTCAATTGCTTAACAGAATCTGGAGTTTGGACCTTAGGATAAGGGAAATTAGAGTATCATTGGGATGAGAACACAATATCTGTATTGATTGAGTTTGACAAAATACAATGATAAAGGTAGAATATATATACAGGAAGACTCTCAGGGAGACCAGGATAAATAGTCCTATCATGACTCAGACTCACAGAGTCCTAATACTCCCCCTCAAGCACAGGGTAAATTAGAAACATGTACCTTGTCTCTAAGAAAAAAGAAAATCTAGGACTAGATAAATTTTTCATAAAAATGTCAGCCAGTTGATCTTTAGTAGATATAAAGTTCACCTGGATGTCCCCCTTCGCAACTCTGTCCCAAACAAAGTGGTAGTCAATCTCCACATGCTTAGTTCTGGCATGAAAGATAGGATTTGCACACAAGTATGTAGCACCAAGATTGTCACACCACAGCATTGGAACAGGAATGTCAGTAATATGAATCTCACGCAGCAAAGACATAATCCAGAGCACCTCAACACAGACATCAGCCAGTGCCTTATTTCAGTGGAAGAACGAGCAACAGTTCTCTGCTTCTTACAGACCCAAGACAAAAGATTGGTGCCAAGAAAAACTGCATACCCACTGGTAGACTTACGATCCTCAGGACAACCAGCCTAATCGGAGTCAGAAAATGCATGAATCTCCCTAGACAGAGATTTCGTTATTTGAAGGCCAAAAGATAAAGTGCCTTTAACATACCTCAAGAACGCTTTAACTGCTCCCAATGTGACAAGGTCGGTGCATGCATATGCTGACAAAGCTGATTGACTGCAAAGCTCAAATCAGGTCGTGTATCAGTAAGATATTGGAGGGCACCTGCCAGACTTCCTACTTGGTAGGATCATCAAACAGTTCTGCAGTGAAGGAGGGAGACTTCGACGCAGACAAAGGAGTAGCAAGTGATTTACAGTCAGTCATGCCAGCACGTTTCAAGATGTCTGTCATATATCGTTGTTGAGAAAGAAGAACACCATTGCTAGTTTTCACCAATTCAATACCAAGGAAAAATCCAGGCTCACCAAGATCTCTAATTTTGAAAGCAGCAAACAATTTAGATAATAAATCAACTACTAGTTGTTGATTATTCCCCATCACAAGAATATCATCCACACAAACCAACAAGTACACACAGGCAGGCCCTTGAGAATAATAAAACAGAGACACGTCAGTCTTAGAAGCTATGAACCCAACGGAAAGCAGAAACGCATGCAAACGATTAAACCAAGCCCTAGGAGCATGTTTCAGACCATAAAGGGATTGTTTCAGCAAACACACATGATCAAGAAATTGAGCATCAGTATAACCAGGCGGTTGACGCATGTAAACAGTCTCAGTCTAATTACCATTCAAAAAAGCATTGAACATCAAGTTGGCGCACCACCCAACCTGAGGAGATAGCCAGACTCAAGAGGAGCCTCACAGTAGTAGGTTTGACAACCGGACTAAAAGTGTCAAAGAAATGCTGACCAGGGACTTGGTTAAACCCCTTCGTCACTAGCCGTGCTTTGTGCCTCTCTATTGAACCATCAGCTTTTCGTTTAGTATGAAAAACCCATTTACAGCCAATCAAATTCATACCTGAACGAGGAGGAACCAGAACCCAAGTTTGATTGTTTATAGCACTTTACCGTATTATTATTTCCGCTGTGCAATTCAAGATGAATTTATTCACTTGGATTCTCCTTGTTAAAGTGTTCTAATATTTTTGAATTGTTAGAAAAGTCTATTCACCCCACCTCCCCCCCGCGACCAACAATGTCTAAACTCATACTCTTAATTTAAAAATTTGTCTAAATATGTAATATAGTTAGGACCTACATTAATCCATATAAATTTAAAAATTAAATTCTTTTAATTTGTAAATGTAATATTCTTAATTATAATTAATTAAATATAAAATATAATTAAAAATAAAATTATAAAATTAACAAACTATGTGTTCATACATATTTATATTTTTCAAAATGCATACATACATATACTTATGCACTATATTAATCATACAAAATTAAAATACAATTTTTTTAATTTCTAAATTTAATTATTTTAATTATAATATATCAATATAAATTATAATTACAGAAATTATATTATAGAATTTGCATACATACATATTAATAAATATTATTTGTNGAGACCAGGATAAATAGTCCTATCATGACTCAGACTCACAGAGTCCTAATACTCCCCCTCAAGCACAGGGTAAATTAGAAACATGTACCTTGTCTCTAAGAAAAAAGAAAATCTAGGACTAGATAAATTTTTCATAAAAATGTCAGCCAGTTGATCTTTAGTAGATATAAAGTTCACCTGGATGTCCCCCTTCGCAACTCTGTCCCAAACAAAGTGGTAGTCAATCTCCACATGCTTAGTTCTGGCATGAAAGATAGGATTTGCACACAAGTATGTAGCACCAAGATTGTCACACCACAGCATTGGAACAGGAATGTCAGTAATATGAATCTCACGCAGCAAAGACATAATCCAGAGCACCTCAACACAGACATCAGCCAGTGCCTTATTTCAGTGGAAGAACGAGCAACAGTTCTCTGCTTCTTACAGACCCAAGACAAAAGATTGGTGCCAAGAAAAACTGCATACCCACTGGTAGACTTACGATCCTCAGGACAACCAGCCTAATCGGAGTCAGAAAATGCATGAATCTCCCTAGACAGAGATTTCGTTATTTGAAGGCCAAAAGATAAAGTGCCTTTAACATACCTCAAGAACGCTTTAACTGCTCCCAATGTGACAAGGTCGGTGCATGCATATGCTGACAAAGCTGATTGACTGCAAAGCTCAAATCAGGTCGTGTATCAGTAAGATATTGGAGGGCACCTGCCAGACTTCCTACTTGGTAGGATCATCAAACAGTTCTGCAGTGAAGGAGGGAGACTTCGACGCAGACAAAGGAGTAGCAAGTGATTTACAGTCAGTCATGCCAGCACGTTTCAAGATGTCTGTCATATATCGTTGTTGAGAAAGAAGAACACCATTGCTAGTTTTCACCAATTCAATACCAAGGAAAAATCCAGGCTCACCAAGATCTCTAATTTTGAAAGCAGCAAACAATTTAGATAATAAATCAACTACTAGTTGTTGATTATTCCCCATCACAAGAATATCATCCACACAAACCAACAAGTACACACAGGCAGGCCCTTGAGAATAATAAAACAGAGACACGTCAGTCTTAGAAGCTATGAACCCAACGGAAAGCAGAAACGCATGCAAACGATTAAACCAAGCCCTAGGAGCATGTTTCAGACCATAAAGGGATTGTTTCAGCAAACACACATGATCAAGAAATTGAGCATCAGTATAACCAGGCGGTTGACGCATGTAAACAGTCTCAGTCTAATTACCATTCAAAAAAGCATTGAACATCAAGTTGGCGCACCACCCAACCTGAGGAGATAGCCAGACTCAAGAGGAGCCTCACAGTAGTAGGTTTGACAACCGGACTAAAAGTGTCAAAGAAATGCTGACCAGGGACTTGGTTAAACCCCTTCGTCACTAGCCGTGCTTTGTGCCTCTCTATTGAACCATCAGCTTTTCGTTTAGTATGAAAAACCCATTTACAGCCAATCAAATTCATACCTGAACGAGGAGGAACCAGAACCCAAGTTTGATTGTTTATAGCACTTTACCGTATTATTATTTCCGCTGTGCAATTCAAGATGAATTTATTCACTTGGATTCTCCTTGTTAAAGTGTTCTAATATTTTTGAATTGTTAGAAAAGTCTATTCACCCCACCTCCCCCCCGCGACCAACAATGTCTAAACTCATACTCTTAATTTAAAAATTTGTCTAAATATGTAATATAGTTAGGACCTACATTAATCCATATAAATTTAAAAATTAAATTCTTTTAATTTGTAAATGTAATATTCTTAATTATAATTAATTAAATATAAAATATAATTAAAAATAAAATTATAAAATTAACAAACTATGTGTTCATACATATTTATATTTTTCAAAATGCATACATACATATACTTATGCACTATATTAATCATACAAAATTAAAATACAATTTTTTTAATTTCTAAATTTAATTATTTTAATTATAATATATCAATATAAATTATAATTACAGAAATTATATTATAGAATTTGCATACATACATAT
>NC_044930.1:12587340-12590033 GCF_003576645.1 Ipomoea triloba
GGGGGGGGGGGGGGGGGCAGGGCTCTACACTATGTAGGTGGCTCTGCCTCCGTACATACTTATGACCTCTCATACACTTGGACATTCTTTTCGAGACAAATAAAACTTACTCCGTATTACTTTATGCAATAAAATATCTTTTCTTTTGTAAAAAAAAAAAACATTTTACAAAAATAAACTTTAATTTGATGCCTAGAGAATTCTATTAAAAAAAAGCTAAACATGTGAAATACTTTCCTCTTATTTATTTGTTTTAATCCAAAATCCTATCGCGTTAACACTTGGCTGGGTAACTTACGAATACCATTATTTGTATATTTAATTTATTTTTAATGTAATAGTGACTTAATTTTATTCATACTCTTATTGAACAATATATTGGTTCTGTATGAGGGCAGGATTAAATTCAAGTTAGTATTTTGTAAGTATTAAAACTTAAAAATAAAATTATATTTTAGAGGAAATGAAACTTTTAGTTACATAGTTTTGATTTTAGTATATATTTAATTCCTCAATTTTGGGTGATATATAGTTTTTTCTAAGTGACAAATTTAGTTCAGGTTTTTAGCAGAACTATAATGCCACCGATAAAAAATTATACCGTGTATTATAGTCTACTTTGAATTATATTATGGACTATGGTCTAAAAATAACTTTGAAATTTTGTACATGCACTTGACACATTTTGTAGTTAATAAATTTTGTACCTATAAAAAAATTGAATGCACATCACATAGAGGTCGTTTAGTAACTTGGAAAAATGAAAGATTTTTCAAAAAAATGGAGGATTGAAAAATGGAAGAATGGAAAATGGAAAAGTTGTTCACTAAAATTATTTCTCCCTTGCCTAACTCCACTCCATTTTTCCAACTTTATACATGATTTTGGAGAGATCCAATTTGGACTTCTTCAAATGGAAGAATGGGAGGAAATGCGCGTGAATAGTGCTTAGCGCAGGGAGATCCACCGTTCGAATCCTGTTGTGCACGTATGGAAAAACAGAAAAATGAAATAAACGACCCCATAGTAATTGCGGACACATATTAACTAACATATTTTGTACTTGCAGTTAACAATTTATGTATGTGTTAACTACATACGAATAAATTTTGAATCAGGATTCACAATGCAATATGAATCTTGGTCCATGATATAAAAATTGATAATTGAGATAGTAAATTTATAGTGTGAGTAGAAATGTTATTTTTCATAAATTATAAAAATGTAATTGAGTAATAAAGAGTTCAATTGTTATACCATGGACGAGGGCTCATATTGCATTGTGAATCATGTTCAAAAATTATGTATCTGTAGTTAACATATTTTGTACGTGCAGTTAATCATTTATATACTTATAAACAAATTGAAGGCACAAACATAGTAATTACAGATACATTATATGCATATAAATTGTTAACTAGAGGTACCGAATATGTTAACTATATACACATAAAATGTTGTGTCTGTAGTTAACATATTTTGTACCTGCAGTTAACAGTTTATGTGTCTGTAATTACCATGTGATTCTCTTCAATTTGTTTATAAGTACAGAAACAGTTAACTACATATACAGAATATGTGAACTGAAGGTATAGAATCTGAAAGTTATTTTTAGATCAAGATTCATAATGTAATGTGGACGGTATAATTTGCCTAAAGAGTTTATGAGAAATAAGTTTATTTAATTTTAGCTGTATCCTCTTGGCTGAATGGAATAATAAATTACTGCTGGGCCATTCAATAATAGAAGGCTGAAAAGAGATCCAATAGCCCAAATATCATAATGGCATTAAACCCTAACATTTTTCCCTTCCTCACATTCCCGTTACTGCGCAGCAGCAACACATCCATCCATCGCCGACTTCAATCACTTTGTTCAGGTTCTTTCTCCTCCTTCTGTTTCATCGTAATCTCTCTGTGTTTGTTTGTGATTATAATTTCTGCGCGCGTGTGTATATGAATATGTTGGCGGAAATGGTTGCAGGCAAAGAATCAAGATGAGCAAAGGGAGCAGTGGGGTCGTCAAGGGAGGGAAGAAGAAGGGGGCAACGTTCTTCATCGACTGCTCGAAGCCAGTCGATGACAAGATCATGGACATTGCATCACTGGAGAAGTTCCTGCAGGAGCGCATCAAGGTCGGCGGCAAGGCTGGAGCCCTCGGCGACTCTGTCACCGTCACCCGCGACAAGACAAAGATCACCGTCACCTCTGATTCCAACTTTTCCAAGAGGTACTTTCAATTTTCCATCTGTCCTTCTCTATTAGTCTTAGATTATGAAATTGTTGCGCTTTTTATTATATTGAGCTCTAAGTTTGCTTCAAAATTAGATTTTGTTAGGTTTAAACATTATTTGTATTAGTTAATGCTTAGAGTAAAATCCTGTATGGCTGTATCCAATGATGTTTAAGGTTTTTTGTTTATTTAATTTTTTTTTTTACATTGGTATGCAGTTATTTTTTCTCCTTTTTGACAAGGATGTTTAAGTGGTCTCATCCTTGTATGTTTGTAAATTGGTCATATTTGGTGCTGGAAGGTAGATTATGAATGCACTGCCACTTCCATCATATGCAGTTTAAAATATGCATAATATGATTCCAGTAATGTATGAATAATTTGGTGGCTCCATTCTTAACTACTGAATGATCCATTACATGATGTCTATAGTTTGAGTCCTAAAGGATATTTGTTTTGG
>NC_044930.1:12591033-12591971 GCF_003576645.1 Ipomoea triloba
TTTGAATTTTAGCATTTTGGAGTTACAAAAAGCTTATTAACCAAACAACTAATAGTGATCAAATAAGCCAAAATTGGCTGATAGGCTGATTATTTACGAAACAGGGCCAGAATAAATAATAATGTATAGCTAGAGTTGAGTATAACTTATTTCTTATGTTACTATAATATGGTCAAGTTTCCTGATCCACTTTCAAACTTTTTCAGACACAATTTTCATGTGTCTAAAATTTAGTAGCAAGGGAACACAAAGATTTATTGACAATAGTCATGGGAGACTATTTCTGTATTGAGTATGCATGGGTTTTGGAGTTATGGTTGTCTTGCTTCATATTCCAAACATGTTCGTGCAAACTATAAATTTCTTTTAAGCTCAATAAATTGCTGCCTAAAAGTTTCTTTCCTGATAATCTCAATGACTTTATTTCAGAATTCTGTGAATGCACGCTATCAAACAATTCCATACCCTTGGTTGGTGTTCGGTGAAAAGGTGAAGGTCAATACTGTCTTCATACGCGATTCTACTGGAGTATCTGATTCAATTTTAATCCTTTTTGGGGGTAATCTTGGCAATGGTGCTACGGTAATACTCTTTCCCTAATCCAATTAATTTAATATACATCATTGTTAATGAACTGAATATTCTCCTATAACTTGCGATTCCACTGTCGTATAGGCTGGGCATTTGAAAATGTTGGATGGTTATCTAGAATTCTTCATGGATCCCAGTTTGGCCGAGTGTTACATGAACCTCAAAGAGCAGCTTGATGAGCTTGTGCAAAAGAAGGTATTGCTAAGAATCAAGAAATGCTTTTCCTTTCCTAAATATCTGATTATGATGTTTTACTTTGCTATGAGATCCCATTCTTCGTGAGGTTCTCAGCTACGAGAAATAATATTAACTAATAACTAAACATTATGATAGACATGATTGCTATC
>NC_044930.1:12592971-12593637 GCF_003576645.1 Ipomoea triloba
CATCCTTCTCGGCCAGAGCTTTGTTTCTCTTTGGTTTACCCACGAACTGCATTCCCTTGAACTCCACCAGTGCCCTGAACTCATTTGTCTTCAGATGCTTTGTTTTATATTTTGGAGGGTGGTGCCCAGCTCTCATCAAAAGCGTTTGCAATAAGCTTTTGGGGTTTGTCCCATCCTTTGTAAACCGGTCATTGTTACTAGACTCTTTAGGCTTCTTGCTCTCTCGCCCAAACACAAATCGTCCTTCACATTGATCCCCCGCCACCAGTTCCTGAACTGCAAGCATGAGNAGCTTTTGGGGTTTGTCCCATCCTTTGTAAACCGGTCATTGTTACTAGACTCTTTAGGCTTCTTGCTCTCTCGCCCAAACACAAATCGTCCTTCACATTGATCCCCCGCCACCAGTTCCTGAACTGCAAGCATGAGGTATTTACCTTCCTTGTGCATGTCCTTGCCAGGATCCTCGAGCTGCCTCATTTCAGACGAGAGTAAGTAAAGCTAATGTGAAACTCATTTAACTGCAACTTATACACAAGAAATAGCATCTTAACATATTAGGCCTTTCAATAGATAGCAATCATGTCTATCATAATGTTTAGTTATTAGTTAATATTATTTCTCGTAGCTGAGAACCTCACGAAGAATGGGATCTCATAGCAAAGTAAA
>NC_044930.1:12594637-12637854 GCF_003576645.1 Ipomoea triloba
GTGAAGCATAGGTCTTCTGAATTTCAGATCTTTTTTAGTTGGCTTATTATCTCCAATTTGAAAATTTCTTTATTTAGTTGCTGTCCTTCACAGAAAAGTTTTGATAGGTTGGTTATAAAGTGCGATTGGAGGGGATGAAAGGAAAAAATACACATCTTCTCTTTTGTACAAGTGGTATTTTGCTACGGCGGCTATTGAGTGATCGCAATCTTGATGGTATTACCCATGTCTTTGTTGATGAGATTCATGAGCGAGGCATGAATGAAGGTAATGAGTTAACATATCTGGTTTACTCTTTCTCAAGTAAAAGAGTATTCAATTTGATTTTGTTGTGCTGTTTCTTCTCTTTTCTCATTGCAGACTTCTTACTGATTGTGCTAAAGGATCTTCTTCCAAGACGGCGAGATTTGAGACTGATTTTAATGAGTGCTACTCTTAATGCTGATTTATTTTCCGGTTATTTTGGAGGAGCACCAACGATTCACATTCCAGTAAGTTTTTGTTCTGTCTTAAGTTCTTAGTTGCCAACTATTCTTATAATAAACAAAATAAATATAAAGGGAGGATTTTTTTTTATTTTTTTTTTTAAATTTTAAAATTTTTTTATGTGTGTGTGTGTGTGTGTTTATTAAGTATTACAATGGGCTACTATTTACAAGTGAACTCTCTAACATACATACATAAAACATGATGTGGGACATGTTAATAGTAAAGAAAGAAGCTTTCAGAAACACTATGCTCTTTATTATCTTTGTAATCCAGTGGCTTAGTACACNATTACAGCCCATTATCTTATTCCTTTATTTTCGAATTAACTTCAGCTCAATCCAAATCAAGTCATACGGTCCACAAAATTTAATTCCAATCATTAAAATGTAACTTGGACCCTTTAATTTGGCGATTTATATCGTGGACCAGGATGCACAATGCATTGTGCACTCGTGTGAGCATAAATATAATATGTGCAGTCCATCTATCAGCTTAGACTTTTAGTTTAGATGGAGCACATGCTTTAATTTGATATCAAAGTCACGGTGGATTAATTTTATCAATCATTTTCTTTCCTTTTTGGGGAGAAAATATTTGATTGGATGGGAATTTTGTCATTTTCTTTCTCTTCAAATAAGAGAGAAAATGTGCTTTTTCGTGGGAGCGATGGTAAATGTGATGGAAGTGTTTTAATACTCTTTTTGAACATGACACTGCCTAATGTTTGATTTGGGTTCGTAATGGATGTTTGCCTGGCTATGTTTTCGATTGTTAAGTTGCTACTGTGGGTCACTAACCCACCGAATTTTGCAAAATTTGGTGTGGGGTTGGTCTAAGGCTCTAGGCCTTTGTTCTTGCAGGTAGAAATGTGCTCGAACAAGCAACGGCTAATTGAGACTCTTATAGATTAGCACAAACAAATATCATGATCAATCCACGAAGGTTTGGAACTTCTCCACCCTCTCTAGTTGTCCTTTCTAGAACTCCACTCTTAGGCTTCGATGGAATGTATATTCCGCTCCTCTCTAGACATACCCAGGATTCGTCGCAAGGGGCTTTGAAGTACACCCTTCAGTCGCCTCAAGAACTCAGTAACGAAATGTGGAATATAAGTTGTTAAGGTACCTTTGATAGTCGAATGATCGGGAAAGAGTTTAGTTGTAGAAGCGAAAGGGAAGCCTTTCTCCTAACTCTCGGGTTACATTAAGAAAGGAAATAACGAATGAAAGGTGAGGAGAAATAATCCATAGGTGTAACCTCAATACTAAAATCTATAATTGAAGCATCTAAGGCTGTATTAATCGGGAATACATGACATAAGGAATTAGTTTATATACAAACCTCCCCTTTAAGAAAGGAAGAACGAGGATCATCTGATACAGGTAGCTGATTAGGTATATAACTAAAGGAAGAGCAGAGGGATAAGTCGACCAGAGGAAGACTTACTTCATATTACCTAATAGGAAAAGAAGGGCTTCAATAGCTTTGGCTTTCTGGTGGTTTCAGGGTTTTTTTTTTTTTTTCCTAAAATTAAGTCCAATGAGATAAATTTTGGTACATTTGAGGAGGTTGGAGATTGAACCTGTTATGAACCCATAGTCAAAGGCTAATGCTGCTACTATATTGCAAGGTTATTGACATCCAATAGATGCAATAATCATCTCTTTCTATCACTGTAAATATTTTCAATGCTTCCTAAACCTATTGTGACTGGACAAACAAATAGTTTGTACTACATTGATTGTCTTATATTCAAAATATGAATACGTATATGGGATATTGAGATGTTGGTAAATACAAATATCTCTTATGAATATAACTAAACAAGGTTGCTTGTTTAAAGTAATGTTTATTTTTATTTTCTAATTATGTGTTTCATCATTTGGGGTTCTATAAATGATTACTAGTTACAGTTCGTAATATTTCTTTATTCCTTCACAGTAGTGAGATGTTTAACAAATGGCAAGTCCAACAATGATGGGCCAAGAATTATGATAAGGTCATGGAATTGTACAATGTCCAGAGGTTTAATCACCATGCTGTGCCACTGCCAACACCAAGGTCTGAAGATGAGGTGAGCAATCAATTTGTCATTGTGATCTTGGTAAGGAATACTCTCGCTCTAGATGAGTGTCTGATATAGTCTTGGGTCAAAGATACAAATCCCGGTCTCAAATGCTGCCCAACCTGCTCAAATTGATTTAAAATCAAAAGGTTATTAATAGAAAACCGACCAAAATCAACCGATGCTCACCCTTAGCTGTGGCCTAGTAATCAAGGTTATTGATGATTTTTTGACATTTTTCTGCATAAGGCCTATTTCACTATTTGTCTACACCTTAACTAAAATGATAGCTTACTAACCAATCATTTGCACTAAACAATATAGAAAGCCAAACAAAGTAGAAAACAAAATAAAATTGAGTGCAGTACTATTTAGAAACAGGAAATATGAAAGATTAGGCTACACAACCTATTAGCATAATAAGTCTGTCACAAGCTACATCAGATAAGAGACTTTGATTTGAAGTAAACAAAATATAGAAAGCCTTTACCATTAGCTTTAGGTAGCAGCATTAGGAGGAGGGTTAGCAGCTTTGGTGGCCTTGGTATGTGATTTTGGTTTACATTCTAGGAACTTCTGGCATTTTTCCTTGTGTGCTCGGAGCTTGTCCACGAATCCAACTCCAATTTACAAGTTACTACATTGGGCCTTAACAGCTGTTTTCTGACGTTTGTTACCCATTTTAGGTCTGAAATCAAAGTATAGCTGAAAATGAAGAGATTAAACAAAAGTAAAATTTAAAACCGTTTTCCAGAAATACAAATTATTTTAGAATCATTAAAATAAAAAATCTTATTCCCAAAATATGAATCATTAAAGAACTAACCTTCATTACGTACTGGTAAATCAAAACTAGGTTTCTGTATAAAATCACCACGATCATGATCATCAAAGCAAAAGTACCGAGGCCTAAGAAACGTACCCAACTCTATTTCCAAGACTTTATAACCTTAAGCTCTGATACCAACTTTAGCAGAGCCTAACTAATTCTATTGCCCAAAACAAAGATATCACCTAAGCTCTGATACCAACTGTAACACCCCTCTAGCGGAGCCTAACTAATTCTATAGCCCAAAACAAAGATCCACCTCAGCTCTGATACCAACTGTGACACCCGTATAGCAGAGCCTAACTAATTCTATAACCCAAAACAAAGATCCACCTAAGCTCTGATACAACTGTAACACACCTGATAAGTGCAATTTTTATAAATTATTTTATTATATTTTATTTAATAATTTTTATTATATAGTTATATTTTTATGGCTAATTTTATTAATTACATCCGCAGAGAATCTAGGGACGGAGTCCTGTGGACTTAAGATTAATCCGACGAAACTAGGATCACTTTTTTGAAACCAAATCCCCGGCCGGGATCACTTGTTTTTTTGAAACCAAACCCCCGAAATAGATTACTATAGAAGAGAAGAAATCAAGTCAGGAGGGACAGAGTCTCAATACAAAGTGCTAGCCTGAGAACCGACAGCAATAGCGAGAGTATGAGCAATAATATTTGACGATCTAGAAACTAAACTGTGACAACTTTTTTTTTTAGTATTACTGACTCAGTTACAATGTAGTATCTGTTCATAGCTACTTCTCAACCTAATGAAGCACAAAAAGTCAACAGTTGCCTCCACTGAAGCTCAAATCCACTCCCATCATCCATGTAAGAGTGTTAAATGGGACACCAGATACCACTAGACCACAAGGTCTTTGGCTGATGTGACAACTTAAAAAAGAAGACAAACTAGGATTACTTGTTAAAAAACATATATTATTAATTATTATTAGAGTTAATTCCATTTTTTAATCTTAATGTGACAACTTAAAAAAGAAGACAAACTAGGATTACTTGTTAAAAAACATATATTATTAATTATTATTAGAGTTAATTCTATTTTTTAATCTTAAATTTATAGGTGATAATTCAATTTTAGTCTTTTTTTATTAGAATATCATCATCTAGTCCTAATATTGTTGTGGTAAAACTATTTTTTATCCACCGTCAACAAATCGTTAAAATGTTGTTAAATACAAGAATACTTTGATCTTTTTTATAAGTAAGTTGACTTGCTATATTTTTCTTACATTTTTTCTTTAAAATATTCATAATTGAAGACCGAAATAGCTTGTATTTAACGAAACTTAAAGAATTTTATTGATAGAGAACCAAAAATAATCATGTCACAATAATAATAAAACTATAAATGAATATTTTGAAGAAAAAAAATAATAATAATACTTTCAACTCATCTAGCATTCCCCATATAAATAATAATAATACTTTCAACTCATCTAGCATTCCCCATATACTGCCTGATTTGTGCAATTACCCAGGAAATAAGCGAGCAGCAGTACGGTAGGCAGACATTGCTTGGTCTCCCTCTTCTCGAGCTGCATAAGCATTACCATAACCTATCCAAGCTGGAGCAAATGTTCCATCTAAACTAGTCGCCTTACTGTAAATACAAATTATAAAATTTATTTAGAGAAAAAACGATAGCCAATAAAATTAGACACATATAACCCCATATGTAGTACAAGTGCCAAAGCTTTTAAATTGCAGCATTGATTAAGAATAAGATTTCTTTGAACAACCACATTGCTTTCAATCCTCAGTGGCAGGACAGTGCCAAATTAAATTTTAAATAGAAAAATCTAGGTAGGTAAAATTGATACCTAAAATAACGGCGTGCTTGTTCATACTTCTTTATACAATAGTAGTAACAACCAACTGCAAACCATGACAGTGCCCTAGGTCAAAGAACACACTGGCGAGTTAACAAGATTTTAAAAGGATGTCCAAGAACAAGAATATAGATAACAAACAGCAATGGTTCCTTCATTTTAAAAAATGGAATATATGTGCAGCAAAGATGTGTTCAATATGTTTACTAAAAAAAATATCCTGAACAGTCTTCTTATCACTTTCAGTGTCATGCATTGATGTAATGGCATTCCATATATACAAAAATGACAAGAATAATGTACAGGGAATACAATATGGAAAGAAGTTAAAGATGATATACTGATATGTTCAGTTGTTCACTAAGAACGCAAACTTCAATTGAAAATTTAACAGTGTTCAGGCATACTCACTGCTGAGGGTAGTCCTTGACTAAATTGCTTGCCATGACATACAGCTCATTTGAGTGCCCCAGTTCCATGGCAGCTGCCAAATGCACTAAGGTACTCTTAAGATGGAATGGATCCTTCTCAAGTAATCTGAGTTACATAGTGATCGTGGAGCAAGGGAGAATATGTTATCTAAGTAACATTAATTATAGAAGCACGTAAAATGTTAGTAGTATTCCTTTGAATCAGTTACCAACTTACGTGGATGTTAGTTCAAAACATTTTTGATATTCAGAACACTGATGATAATACTCAGCTTTGCAGGCCAAAAGATCAGTATTCGTCTTGAGTGTGCACAATAAGGATTTGTCTAATGGTTTTATACTTGGACCATCCTGTTCCAGTTCCCTAAATTTCGCTTCCACTACATTCTCTTTTTCATACTGCAAAACATTATGATAATAATTCGTTCACACATAGAAGCAATAAATAATTGAAATGCAAGAGGAAAGACAACCATTTTTTATGCATCACCAGAAGACATTACAGGTCGATACAGCTGATAACATAGCTCATATGAAATCCTTACCTTCTTTACCAAGCAAGAATAGAATGAAGAGAGCCAACCATCTTCAGCACCAAACTGTAATGATGAGAGTAGGCTTGCCTCTGATAGAGTGCAGCAATTAAAACAAATGAATGAACTTTATTTCACAAGCAAATAGAACAGAATGTTATAATTTTGAGTAAACTGGAGTCTCAAAATGACTTTGCTCAGATATTTCTGCAGTTCCTATTTCCATATAAAATTACACCAATCTTTTTAAGCACTCAATCCCAGCAATAAATTAGAAAGTAATATAGATTAAATGATTAATGAATCCTCACCTTCATCACAAGTGAGCATATGATTCTCTACAAGGCATGCCAAGGCCTGTAAAAAAGCAAGAAAAATATATTTAAAAATGAAAGATTAAATACATTTGTATATTTGTTGTCCAATGTATAGAAAATAGTTTCAGGATTTGCAATTCCATTCAGTCAGGAAAAAGCACCTATAAAAATTTGGAGAATCAATAACCAAATAACAAATCAAGCCGCACACCTCATAACACAAAGGATCAGCTTTGATGGCAGCTTTGTACCTGCATAAGTCATAGAAACAGACAAACAGTTATGAGTTATATAAAGATGAGTTAATCCCAATAGTATGTGAACACATGTACAACAGGAAAAGGATAACAAATCGCATAATCATATATAGATGAGAATATTGAAAATAGAGAAGTTACAACTTACAAAATACTATATCAAACAAGATAGTGTTAGGAAATTACTATACTTACCATAGCTGAGCTTGTGCACGGTTCTCCAATGCTTCAGATGCCTTGCCCCTCAAGAAGCATATTGCAGACAAAATCTGCCACAACACAAACACTAAATTAACTGGATAATGGAGAGTTTTCAAAAAAAAAAAAAAACTGGATAATGGAGAGGGTATACATCAGAACAGACTACAATTACAATTGCAATTCACAGAAAGAAAACCAAGGTGAACCTCCTCCCCCTCCCAAGGAATTAACATACATTGATTTCACGATCTTCACCATCCTTGTCCAGGTACATGCTACTACAATCCCCAAGTTCAGTAACATTTCCATGTTCATCCACATTTGCATTACCAAGAACTAGTTGGCATTGATCCCACTCTTTCAATTCCCCCTAATGATACAAATTCATAAGTAAAACAGAAGAAGTTACAAAAATACAATAGATGCTGAAATTAGAATCATGAGTCACAATCACTTCAATCTTATCTAAGTAACATACACAGAAATGCCCCTTTTATAAGAAAATAGAAACTTAGGAACACAAGAAAACCAAATTCATCAAAGTTTACCCACAGTCATGTTGGCAAAGTTTATTACAGATTATGGTATTTGTCAAGTTACTTTGAAAAAACGGCTTAAATAAGCTAAAGTCTTGGCAGAATTCAGGAATGAGTCATCTTATTTTCAAAAATAATCTAAGCTAAACATTTAAAATGTAGATTATTTAAACTAAAATCCTAGTAAGAGATTAAATCATCTTCACCAAATGTAGCCAATATATAGAACATAGAGAATATACACAAAGAAGTTACCAAATGAAACAGTCAGTTTAGAATGAACAACTTGGGTATCTAATAATTTGCAATTGCCAAATTGAATCATATTACCAAATATTGGTCCTTTAACCCTGCGTAGGAGTAAAGCACACGAATTTACTCCTTTTTTTTTTCTTAGAGAGATAAACCTATGAAGTTCACTTCCAAATGAATGAAAATAAAAAAGGTGAGAATTCCAAAAAATTGAATGTGGAACAGCACACATACCAGGCACTTAGCAGCAAGATAACGGAAGCGGAGATCACGGAGAACAATTTGGGAGGCATTGAGGAGGTGGAATGCACGGCGGTAGTGTCCACCGAGGTAGAGAGCTTGCGCTTGCATGTAGATGTCTGTGGGGTCTGACGTTATCGCCGCCACTTTATCGGCAAAGAAGATTGCTGACGAGTACAAGTGCTTGCTCATGCAGTCCCTCACCACCCCTCTCAGCCTGTCGATTTCTTCTTCCCTCATTTTCTTCACCGTTTCAGCTCAATACCTACTCACTCTAGTCTGTATGGGGTGACTGGCAGTGGTGTATGCAGGAATTTTGTTCAGTGAGGTCAGAAAAGTAATGAACACTTTTGAAAATCAAAACAATTCAAATAGTCAATTGGCATTCATCAAGTTAATCTATTGTAGAGTTAGAGATGATAGGCGGAGGCGGAGGCGACGGCAGGGGAGGACGGGAGACGGCGGCGTCGGCTTCTGGTTCTGCTTGCTTCGTCGACGACAATGGAGGACACGTCGCAGAATCGCAGGGGAAGCAGCGGCAGCGGCAGCGGCGTCTAGGGTTGGAAGACTAGCGAGGGATTTTAAGTTTAAATTTAAATTTTTAATTGTTAAAGGATTAGTTTTTTAAATAACAATATGACTTTAAATATAGATTTTATGAATTAGAGATGAGTTAATTACTAAATGATCTCTTATCTGCAGTGAAATTATCAATTTCATCCTTGATTGTTTTTTTGTTTTTTTATTTTTGTCTCATTAAGTCTCTCAACTTTAAAAATCTTAGGGTGTGTTTGGAAAGCAGGAAAATGATTTATGGAAAATGAGTCATTTTCTAGAAATCATTTTCCTTTCTTGTGTTTGGCTGCAGAGTAAAAAATTGTATTTGTGTGTTTGGTTCATTTTCCAGAAAATGTCATTTTCCAGAAATCATTTTCCTTTCTTGTGTTTGGCTGCAGAGCAGAAATCTGTATTTGTGTGTTTGGTTCATTTTCCAGAAAATGAGGAGGAAAATGAACAGAATTCTATAATTACGTATTTTAGTATATTTGTTTAAATAATAAATATAACAACATTTATAATAACAATTTTCAGTATAATTTTCAGTGGCATCAAACCCTTCCCTTTATACGGGAGGTGGTAGGTTTGAGCCTCAGTGAAGGCAATACTGACTCTTGTGCTTCAATAGGTTGAGAAAGTAGTTATGAACAAAAAAAAACAAATGACTAATAAAATATCAAAATAACTAACCAAAATATTACAATTAAAAATAACAAAGCAAAAATAACTAGTTGATCATCTCATCCAAATTTTACAATCCAAAATAAGATATCAAAATAACAATCTAGCAATCCAACATTAAAGTCTTACAATCCAAGAGAAAGTCATAAAATCCAACATAACCAATATCTAACTCAAAGATGAAATAAAGCTCTCAATTCACTTTCTCTTCAAGCTTGAACTCTTCGCCTTGAAAATTCTAGCTTGAATTTCGTTTGTCATTAGAAATTCAAATGCTTTGCACAAGTCATCCTCGTGAAAGTCAGCGCCTATTGTCATCACTTGTTAATACAATTCACTTTCATCAATGCCACCGGTGCTCAATGACTTAATGGTTGATGCAATGTTACCAAGTTGCTCTGCCATTTCATCCACTTTCAAGTCAAATGACTTTCTCTTACGCCCTGATTTTTTAGACGAAGTAGCAGTTGATATAGATGTTTTCCCCCTAGTTTCTTCATCATTTTGGTCATGCAAGTTTTCAGGAGTTATGTCATCCACTTCATTGGTACCTTCTAACTCAATATCTACAAAAGATTTTGCAAACCTTCCTACAGCACAATCTCTCCCAACAACAATAGACATTTCATCATAATACTCAATTTTTTTTTTGAAGGTAAACGTAGCTATTCCATTAATTCATAACATAAAACGTTGACATCAATGATCAATGAAATGGTGAACCATTCCTTACAATCAGACACAGAAATAACTTTTCTAACTATGCTATAGAAAACTTGAATCGCAGACTGTTTTATAACTATGAAGCTATGTTCTTTCAGGGAGCTTAAAGCTTCATCAAAGATCTGGGTCTTCGTCATCATTTTTTTTTTGCTCGCCAGGATAAGATCAACACTTGTCGAAACCAAACTAAACGATTTATGCTAATGAAAATGAAAAGCTCATGAAAGTAACGAGAGGAAAAAAGCTCGTGAAACTAACGAGAGGAAAACACAATAATAGAGAAAATAAAAAGTGGGTAAAGTCAAAATAGGGTTGGGAGTTCAAGACTGCCAACACAAACCCCAATACCTACCTACTATTATTTTATTCAAAGGGAGAGAAGACGGAATAAGAAGATCTGTGGCGGTGGTCGGAGGCGGACGGAGCTGCGATGGGGGTCGGGGCGGAAGAAGAGTAGAAGGCGACCAAAACTGCCGGCTCAAAGCTCCATTAGAGCTCCGGCCGGAGGCCGGCAGTGGAAGCCGATAATACTCAATTTTTCTATTCAATATAGTTTCATACTTAGGAGTTGCCTATCAATAAAAAGCAAAAATACATTAAAAAGTATGCAATATTAAAAAATTTTAACATTAGAATTATGTTTTAAAAAAAAAAAAAACATTACCGATATAAGCTCCATATAAGTTGATGAATCGCGCATAATCATTTTCAACGAATCATCCTAACCAACTCCACTCAATTTTTTCACTTGGCAAATCGTCATCCACGTGTTCTTCACTGTTTTCAAATGATTTTCTACATGTTTTGATTCACATGCAACATTGAATTGTTCAGAAATAGTAGAAGCAACACGGTTGAATGAGGAAGATCTAAAATTGTTAGTTGGATTGTTGGGATTGTTAGCCTCTTCAGCTAATATCTGTAGAAATACACCCTCTATAGGCTTTGTCCACCTAAATTGCTTAGAAGTGTCAATTCTCTTGCCTTTATTCATGATGCTATAATAAATACAAATAATTTTGGAATTAAAGTATATAGCATATTTAACAATAAAGCAAATATCAACTATAAAGTAATCCAAGTTTAACAATTAATAACATTCAACAAAGCAGCACTAAGAAATGTTTAACAATAAAACAAGTACCAAACATAAACTAATCCAAGTTTAACAACTAATAACATCCAACAAAGTAGCAATAAGAAATGTTTAACAACAAACTAGATACTAAAGTCATTCCACATTTGTTCTGCAATTTCATCCCTCTTTGCATTCCACAGTCTAGCCTCGTGTCTTTCTTCACTTTGGGTATGAGATAATGTCAACAAGCTACCATCATCATTATCAACTAACGCTTGATTAATTTCATAATATGGTTATGAATTATGCAACAAGCTAAAACTATATCCACTTGTGTCATAAAATCTCAAAATGGTTCGGCATCTAATACACGGAATCGTTTCTTCAAAATTCCAAACACTCTTTCAATAGTTGTTCTTAAGGACGAATGACGAAGATTAAATAGTTCTTTCTTATTCTCAGGACGATGACCACTAAACTCCTTCAAATGAGATCTAACACCACGGTATGGAGTAAGTATCCCATTCCGGATGTCATATCCAGCATCACCAAGATAATATTTTCCTACAAGTGTACACAACTTGATTACTTATATGTGCCATGTATAATATATTGTAACATAATGAAAAAAATGATAGTTGTATTATTTATACCTTTTGGAATTTTAAATGTATTGGGACGTGTGAGTGCATCATTCAATGGAATTTTAAATGTATTGGGACGTGTGAGTGCATCATTCAAGACACGAGAATCGTGTGCACAACCTTCCCACCTAACAAGCACATAACAAAATCTCAAATCAAACGTGACGGCAGCAAACACAACATAACAAAATCTCAAATCAAACGTGACGGCAGCAAACACATTTTGTGTTGTTCCACATTTCCGTCCGCGAAATCTTCCTTGCACATCAAGTGGCACAGAAGCACAAATATGGGTTCCATCTATTGCTCCTAGACAATCTTTAAAGTATGGATAAAATCGAGGATTGCTAATGATTTCATGGCGAGTTAATTCACTATCCGGTAATACTATGAGTTTCTTATACAAAGTTAAAATGGCTCTCAAAACACTTCCCAGGGACTGGTTTGCGTGGGACTGGTTTGCGCAACCAGTCTCAGGGGACTGGTTTGGCCAATTCGACGGGACTGGTTTCAAAAACCAGTCCGTGGGACTGGTTTCACAAATTAGTCCGGCGGATTGGTTGTGAAATCAGTTTCCTTTTTGCTCAAAAATAGGCAAATGTTCTTAGATCTGAGAAAATCTACATGGAGAGAGCAAGAAAAGTGAGAAAGAGCAAGAAAATTACCTTGATAGGAAGCCAATAGAAAGAGCAGATGAAGAACAGTGAGATGCAAGAGTGCGAGAGAAGTGAGATGCGAGATCTAGACAGTGAGTGCAAGAGAGAGGTGTGATCCGGAAAATGACTTCCCCCCAAAAAAAGGGGAAGTCATTTTCCTCCAAATGAGGCTGATTTTCCATTGACTGACTAGCTATTTTCCTTTGACCATGTTTTCCTTGTCTTTCCTAAACACCACAAACCCGGAAAATGATTTCCATAAATCATTTTCCGGGTTTCCAAACACACCCTTAATCAATTTAGTCATCCATTTGTTTAGTCCTTAGACATTCATTTATCTGATGAGACCAAATTGGTAATTTTGATATAGTCAATGGACCATTTTGATAATAATCCTTCAGTTTAGGGTCACACTTGTGTGAGACCGTCTCACGGGTTGAGACCCGTGAGACGGGTCGGATCTATATAATTTAGGTCATAGAGTGTACAAGTAGATACGAAGCAAACGGTAGAGTTTTGCTGCGATGCTTACCTAAATGTATTGGGTACCAATGATTGGTCTGAATCTCTAATGGCGCAGAAATGCTCTCAAAATTGATACCGTATTTCATAATCATATCATTCATTAGAGNCATAACAAAATCTCAAATCAAACGTGACGGCAGCAAACACATTTTGTGTTGTTCCACATTTCCGTCCGCGAAATCTTCCTTGCACATCAAGTGGCACAGAAGCACAAATATGGGTTCCATCTATTGCTCCTAGACAATCTTTAAAGTATGGATAAAATCGAGGATTGCTAATGATTTCATGGCGAGTTAATTCACTATCCGGTAATACTATGAGTTTCTTATACAAAGTTAAAATGGCTCTCAAAACACTTCCCAGGGACTGGTTTGCGTGGGACTGGTTTGCGCAACCAGTCTCAGGGGACTGGTTTGGCCAATTCGACGGGACTGGTTTCAAAAACCAGTCCGTGGGACTGGTTTCACAAATTAGTCCGGCGGATTGGTTGTGAAATCAGTTTCCTTTTTGCTCAAAAATAGGCAAATGTTCTTAGATCTGAGAAAATCTACATGGAGAGAGCAAGAAAAGTGAGAAAGAGCAAGAAAATTACCTTGATAGGAAGCCAATAGAAAGAGCAGATGAAGAACAGTGAGATGCAAGAGTGCGAGAGAAGTGAGATGCGAGATCTAGACAGTGAGTGCAAGAGAGAGGTGTGATCCGGAAAATGACTTCCCCCCAAAAAAAGGGGAAGTCATTTTCCTCCAAATGAGGCTGATTTTCCATTGACTGACTAGCTATTTTCCTTTGACCATGTTTTCCTTGTCTTTCCTAAACACCACAAACCCGGAAAATGATTTCCATAAATCATTTTCCGGGTTTCCAAACACACCCTTAATCAATTTAGTCATCCATTTGTTTAGTCCTTAGACATTCATTTATCTGATGAGACCAAATTGGTAATTTTGATATAGTCAATGGACCATTTTGATAATAATCCTTCAGTTTAGGGTCACACTTGTGTGAGACCGTCTCACGGGTTGAGACCCGTGAGACGGGTCGGATCTATATAATTTAGGTCATAGAGTGTACAAGTAGATACGAAGCAAACGGTAGAGTTTTGCTGCGATGCTTACCTAAATGTATTGGGTACCAATGATTGGTCTGAATCTCTAATGGCGCAGAAATGCTCTCAAAATTGATACCGTATTTCATAATCATATCATTCATTAGAGTTTTTCTACAATTTAAATAATATTAATTTTGTCAATTAATTTTAAACAATTCGTAAGAGTAAGTTCAGAAATAATGGCTTGCAATTTAGAGTCACAGTAGTCATGCTATATTTTGTTATAAAGTACAACATTTTTTTTATGTATATATGAAGTATTATATATGATTCTTAAAGTACGGTATTTAAGGTTTAAAGTATTGATTATATATGTTTTAGATTTGTGCTATAAAGTATTACATTTAAAATATAAAGTGTTACATTTAAGGCTTAAAGTATTAAACATATCTACCTTAAACTATATATTAGATTTGTGTTATGAAGTATTATATTTAGGAAATAAAGTATTGTGTTTAAGGCTTAAAGTATTAAATATATCTACCTTAAACTATGCATTAGATTTGTGTTATGAAGTACGTAGTATTATATTTAGCCTATAAAGTATTGTGTTTAATGCTTAAAGTATTAAATATATCTACCTCAAATTTTGTATTAGATTTGTGTTATGAAGTATTATATTTAGGCTATAAAGTATTGTGTTTAAGGCTTAAAGTATTAAATATATCTACATATAAACTGTGTATTAAATTTGTGCTATGAAGTATTACATTTAAGTTATAAAGTATGATATTTAAGGCTTAAAGTATTGATTATACATTTAGAGCAACAACTTGTTGAGAAACCACATCCTTGTTTGATTCTTCTTCCTGATACACAAATAATCATCCGATCTTTATATGACAAGCTACGGCTCCTGCGAACCTATCTACAACAAGCTTACGAATAAGAGGGAATAAAGGTTTTGCATTTTGGAATCATAAATATTGCAATGGGAAAAGAAGATGAAATCGAGTACAAACTGGTGAAATTTATTTGGCGGCAGTTCGTAACTAGCAGGGGGGGTGAGGTAGGGTGCACAGTAGCATTAGAGACAACTTGTCAACATCTTCATCGGACCTTGCAACTAGTAGCGAAGGGTGATGCATCCTAAAATTTGCATTTCGGATGCACTACAAGGATATAATCACTCGCAATTAAACATTGAAAGTTCTCAAAATTATCAATCCCACGGAGCTCTAATAAAATTCAAACACACAAAGAAATGGAGACCACTTATCTCCCAGATCTACAACAACACTCTACAATTAACCTCCAATGAAGAAATGCAGGAAAAAAAAAACTTGCAAAAACAACCGCGCAACTACATGTGAGAAATTAAGGCACAACATTTGACAAAAGTTGTTGTTTACCGGAGTTGAAGGCTACGACAGAAATGGAGGCAGAGGAGATGGGAGGAGGCAAAGAGCTTGAGCATAGGAGATGGGAAGATATAGAGAGGTGGGCGACAGAGATACGAGGAGGCAGAGACAACATGAGCGAATATGATGATATGCGAAAATCAATCTTGTGGCAAAGAGAGAGAGAGAGAGAGAAACGATGAGGTAGAGAAAGGGGAGGGTGAGAAGCACATGTTGACCAGTATAATTAGCGACCCGAAATATTTCGGTTAACAATTAATTGAAATTCTTCGGTTCGGTCGGTTAATCGAACTTTCACCGAAATTTTCACACTCCTATTCATCAGTTTAATAAGAGAGAAAATGGTGAATATGATGACTGAAATGGTCTCTTAACTATAGCAAAGTTACCAATTTGGTCCCGAATAAATTGATGTCTAACGACTAAACAAACTAAAGACTAATTTGGTTAAGATTTTTAAAGTTAAGAGACTTAATTAGGCAAAAAAAGTCAATAATTAAATTGATAATTTCGCTATAGTCAAATGACCATTTCAATAATTAACTCATTAAAGATTTTGGGTTGAATTTTAATTTTTAATTGTTAAAAGGTTAGTTTTTCAAATTACTCCGTACTATATATATATATATGTATATATATGTATGTATGTATGTATGTATGTATTCAAATGAGGACACATATATTATGGAGGATAATGAGGACAAATATTGTGCATTGGATTTTAAGAAATGGTGTAGATTAAAGCTAACTATTAGATTATCTACTGTTTAAAATAGGCGTGTGTAGTTGTATTAAGATGATGAGTTATTTTGTCAACTTAAGCGTGTCTTTTAATTTTTGTAGGCTTGATTTTCGGCTGTCTTTTGGAAGTTTCAATGCACACGACTCATTACTCTCTTTTTATGTATATGATTTTGTAAATATATACATAATATATTCAATGTTTCTTATTAATTATATTCATAATTGTTATTGTGCGTTATTACTGAACTTATCTTAGATGATGATGAGAAGAAAAAATTTGTGCTAATTGAGATTAAGAGGTTGTTACAAGTGCTAAATAGATCTTTGAAAAAGTTTCCTCCAATGGCTCTTCTGAATTTTGACTCATCGATGAACACTGTAAATCGATTGTTGCTTGAGGAATTGTCTTATGATCGTGTAGCCTTGGCTGAAGAGAGTATCCTTTCGGCAAGCAAACTGACTGACGAACAAAGGGTGGTGTATGATACAATCATTGGAGATGCGTTTAGCAATACTGGTGGTATGTTTTTTGTATACAGTTATGGTGGAATAGGAAAGACATTCGTATGGAAAACCTTATCTTCTACATTGCGTGTGAAAGGTGAAATAATTCTAAATGTTGCTTCTAGCGGTATAGCTTCATTACTTCTACCCGGTGGAATGACTGCACACTCAAGGTTTGCAATACAAATTTCCCTAACAGAAGATTCCACATGTAACATCCGACATGGCAGTGACTTGGCAGAAGATTCCACATGTAACATCCGACATGGCAGTGACTTGGCAGAGTTAATTGTTTAAGCTAGGTTAATAATTTGGGATGAAGCACCGATGATGCACAAATATTGTTTTGAAGCAGTAGATAGAACAATGAGAGACTTAATACTCTTTGTTAAATCCAAGAAGTGCATATCAAACATTTGGTGGTAAAATTGTTGTTTTAGGGGGGATTTTAGGCAAATATTGCTTGTGGTTCCCAAAGGCATACAAGGCAAGACATTGTGGCGGCAACCATTAATTCTTCTTATTTGTGAGACAATTGCAAGGTTTTGAAGTTGACTAAGAACCTTTGTTTGAATAGTATAGGTGATGTTGTTGAATTGGAGCAACTTAGAAGTTTTTGCAAATTAGATTGCATCAATTGGGGATGGTACAATTGGTGACCAAGACGACGGTTTTGCAGCCATCAAACATGTTATTGCCCACAAATGGTGATCCCATTGCAACTATAGTTGAAAGCACATTTCCAATGTTTTCAAATGAAAGTGGTGATCATAGTTTTTTAGAAAGTTGTGCAATTCTAGTTACAACTCTAGATGCGGTCAATGCTATCAACCAATACATGAGTGACATGCATGATGCCGAGAGTAGGACATACTTGAGTTGCGACGCAGTATGTACGTTTGAGTTTACTAATGGCATTTTGGTTGATGTCCACACTCCGAAATTCCTAAATGGTATACGGGCTTTTGGCATACCAAACCACTCATTAACATTGAAGGTTGGATCTTCTGTTATGTTACTGAGAAACATATACTACCCTCTCAGGTTGTGTAATGGGACTAGATTGGTAGTCACTAAGCTGTCAGAACACGTAATAGAAGCAAAAATTTCCACAGGTGATCACTCAGGTACTAGGGTGTTGGTTCCTCGAATGACAATGACTCCATCAGATCCCAAGTTGTCACTCAAGTTTAAAAGAAGACAATTTCCATTGATGCTTTCATAATGACTGTAAATAAAAGTCAGGGCCAAACGTTATCTCATATTGGACTACTACAAAAAAAAATCAGTGTTTGTACACGGGCAGTTATACGTAGCAGTATCTAGAGTCAGTAATCCTAAGGGACTCAAATTTATGATTTGTAATGAGTTAGATAGTACTGCTAATTCAACCACTAATGTAGTTTACAAAGAGGTATTTAATAAGTTATAAATAAAATATTTTACTCATTCTATTTTAATGTTGTACTAACATTACTTATCAACAAATACAAATACATTCATATAATACAATTGACATCTTTTCATAAAGAAGTTATAAAATTTAAGTCAGTGTGTCGCACGGGTAAATTTCTAGTTTTTTTTTTAATCGGAGAAGGAGGAGGGACCCCTGGGGTGCCAAACTTAGGTTGACTCCACCACTCTGCGCGCACATGTAACATGCGCTAAATCGTCAAAATAAGCATCCTCGCTCACCGCTGGGAATTTGGCGAGACTTACTATCTCCTCACTTTGCGTAGTACCATACGAGGCAAGGCAATCAACCACCTTGTTTTGTTTTCGGTAGATCCCTTTGAACGAGATCCTCCAGTCCCTAGTAGTCCATCCTTTGATTGCGTTTATGTATTGACAAACCGGTCCTCGACCGATAGACTAAGCCTGAATCCATTGTAGCACATTTTTTGAATCCGATTGTATCTCCATGTCAAGAGTTCCTCTCTGCCATGCCCACTTCAGACCTTCGGCTATGGCTTTTGCTTCCGTCCAGGAAGGGTCTCCGTAAGATGTACTGCACATTGAATCCCGCAATCCACTCCCCCTTATTATTCCGCATAACCCCTCCCAATCCTGCTTTGTTAGTATAGTATAGTAGATAGATACTAGATAGTAGATTAGAAAAAAAAAATGTCACCATTTACTTTCCCTTGGCGCAAGTGGCAATTAACTTAGAGTTGAGGGGTCTTAATAGCAAGGGTTTAAACCAAGCCAGGAAATAGGAATGCTGCCCTGCCATCTTCCTTCTTACTCACGGCGCATGCAGTGACTCAGTGACCTTCACCATCACCAATGGCGACCCAAGGAATCGAGCAGCCACAACGATATGGGGGAGAAGCTTACGGCGTTCTATTGTACTACAAATACGCTACCATCCCCGACCTCCAACAACTCCTCAATTTCTACAGATCCAACTGCACCTCTCTCTCCCTCGTTGGCCGCGTCCGCCTCTCTCCCTACGGCGTCAATGTTACCGTAATCCCCAAATTTGTTCGAAATATATGCCTATTCAGATAGGAATATATGCAAATAATAGTTTATCTCAAAAATTTACTCGGTTTGAATATCTGTTCTCTTTCATTTGCCCTTCTATGTATTGGATTGGTGTTTTCTTTATATGTTGATTTGAGTTTTTGATTTCTCGATTGATATACAGACATCTTAATTAGGCATTTACGGATTTGTATCCTTAAGCTGATTATGCAATCTGAGCTATGAAAAAAGTTGAGAAGTTGGTGGCATCCGCAGTGTGATTGACTTGGAGATCTTTGATTGTTTGTTTCATACAGGTTGGGGGGAAGTTGTGTGCTTTAGAGGAGCATATTTCTGCAGTGAAGCTGAATAGTTTGTTTGAAGGGACAGATTTCAAGCTTGCATCTTGTCACGAACCTTTGGATGATAGGGTTGCTAAAGAATGTGGATTCACTTCTCTATCCATTCGCATTGTTAAGGTTATTCAACTTTTTTATTGCAGTTGCCACTTCCCTTAAAATGTTATTTGATTGTGATGACTAGCCCTTAATTGTTGTACAGGAATTGGTCACTTTGAGTTCTTTTCCGCTGCCAAAGTCTGCAGAAGTTTCAGATGCTGGAAGACATCTTTCTGCAGTTGAATTCCATTCTGTGCTTAGTGATGCGGGTGTGTAGCCTTAGACCTTAGAATTCTTAATCTATGTGCTTCTAAGTATTTTTTTTTTTTAATCTTTTTTGGGTGTTGTATCTTATCATAGTTCATAAAAGTTTGTTAAATAATTTCTCTAACCACCATTTAATTATCCATATCCACACTAGGCAACATACAGGATGAAAGGGAAAACAGAACAGTCCTGTTGGATGCAAGGAATTTATATGAGACAAGAATTGGGAAGTTCTCTACTCCAAATGTGGAGACTTTGGATCCAGAAATTAGGCAGTACAGTGACCTTCCGTCCTGGATAGATAACAATGCTGAGAAATTGCAGGGAAAAAATATCCTTATGTAAGCATTATTTGAAGTGCCGTTTTGTTATAAAAAGTTTACCAGCTATTTGAAACTTATGGTTGACATGTAGCCTGTCATCTTGGTATTTATCAATTCTTGGTGCTTTACAGGTACTGTACTGGTGGAATTAGATGTGAGATGGCATCGGCTTATATCAAATCGAAAGGTGCTGGCTTTGAAAATGTTTTTCAGGTAACTCCAGTAAAAGAATCACCTTTGTAGAGTTCTAAATAGTTTTTAAAATTCACAAGGACTTATCAGTAGGCTTTAACATGATTGTCAGTATGCTGATTCAAATTGTTGGCCTCTTTGCAGTTGTATGGTGGGATTCAGCGTTATATGGAACAATTTCCTGATGGTGGGTTTTTCAAAGGAAAGAATTTTGTTTTTGACCATAGGTATAGTTCTACATCGGCACATCCTTAACCTTACATATTGCATATTCTGTGATCATCCTGCCAATGCCACACTTACACTTTCCTTGCACTTGGCACAAATTTCTCTGCATTCATATTTATGTTATTATATTGTGTAGGCCTTTTTGTCCATGAATTTTCCTGGAAGCTAGTAGTGCATATATTCTTACTGTTTAATATATAATACTACTGTTCTATGTCATAACTGATGTAATTGTAGACTGGTAATTACTAAAGAGGAATAAGTGACAGTTGTTTAATCTTAGTTGTTGGTTCTTTAATGCCATTGGTGATTGCAGGGTTTCAGTTGGGAGCTTGGATTCAAAAATTTTGGGTACTTGCCTTCTTTGTAACTCATCTTTTGATGATTATTCTTCTCGTACACGGTGCATGTACTGTAGGATGCTTGTACTAATCTGCAAGAACTGTCAGGTATGGCTTTTAAAAACTATTTTACCAAACATTGAAAACATGTAGTATTTATTTAATATCATTATAGATTTATGGTGTTCGTTAGTAGTTTTTTCATCAGATTATGTGAAGTCCAAATTGTGGAGCTGTGTGGTCCTAGGGATTAAATTTTATGACTCTTTGGCTTGACTTTCATCATAGTGGCATAGCCACATACCCACATATATAGCAATTGCTTTTCCTTTTAGTTATTCCAGGGATTCCCCTAATGTGTTCTTGCTTGGAAAAAAAATGATTTGTGCCATGCAGGATACAAATTCTTTTTATGCTTGTGAACTATGCCAGAAAAATGGTAGAAATGTTGACTCAGTTTTGGCTATGAAAGCTGAGAAATCAGTAGAAATATCTGAAGGGGATGAGCCTGAAGCTGTTTCCACTTTGAATAAAACTCAACACTTGCCTATTGTTGCACGGCAAAATGGTAAGGTCTGTGATTCTTAACCAAATTTGACTCGTTTTCTCCTAAGACAAGTAATGCTTACTTGGACACAAGGTTCACTTTTTAATCTGTCAATGCCATATAACTTTGTTTTGATTGTGCACATATGGTTTATATTTTTGACCCTATATCCTGGTTATTCTGTTACATCATTAATGCTTCAGAAAGTTCACTGATATTTTGCATCATAACATGCCCTGCAGGGACACATACGCCCAGGAGACTGAGGATTTTGTGCTTACATGGCTTCCGCCAGAATGCCTCCGGATTTAAAGGAAGAACAGCGTCATTAGCGAAGAAACTCAAAAACATTGCTGAACTTGTCTTCATTGACGCACCCCATGTTTTACCTTTCATCTACCAACTTCGCCCACCAGAGCAGAACTGCAATCACACATCATCTTCATCTTCTTTATCAAAGGATACCCTTCCTACGAGCGGTTGCAATAGAAAGTTTGCATGGCTGGTTGGGTGCGGGTACACTGCAGAGAGTAACTCTGATTGGAAAATAGCAGACTGTACATTTGATTCTCTGCAGTACCAGCAACAAACCAAGGGGTTTGATAGATCTCTTTCATATTTGAAAACCACGTTTTCTGAAGCCGGGCCATTCGATGGGATCTTGGGGTTTTCACAAGGAGCTGCAATGGCAGCTTTGCTTTGTGCACACAAAGAAAAGTTAAAAGGGGAGCTAGATTTCAGATTTGCAATTCTGTGCTCCGGATTCGCTGTTAATATGGATGAGTGTCAGCAGGGTTCAATAAACTGCCCTTCACTTCACATATTCTGCAATGACAAGGGCAACGACAGGCAGATAAAGAACCAAGCTAGTAGACGACTTGCTTCAATGTTTGATGATGGTTGCTCTGTGGTTATTGAACATGATTTTGGTCATATAATTCCAACACAATCTCCATTCATAGATCAGATCAAAGATTTTCTTCACCGTTTCCTGTAATTTATCTATGAATGGAACAGTGTTTTTGAGCTTGTTCACTGGTGAAGTTTAGGTCGGTAGTTGTATCATCAATGTATCACATTGTATCAGATTTTAGATATCGTGTTATCATAGCGCATTAACAAATAATATGAAGTGAAAATGACTTTGTTTCCCCCACTTTTAAACTATAGGATTCAGTGGACTTTCTCTTTCAATTATAGGCGCATGTATTATTTCTTTTTAAATTATCCTGAAGTGACTATTTTATATCAACAAACAAATACTCAGAGTATTCGAGGTAACAAATTATAGGGAAGTGAATGTATTAAGAACTAGGGATTAATATGTTCACAATAAGCTAATCATAATGTAAGAAGGGATATTAAACTACAAGCAAGTAGGTAACTAATAAAAACAAGGCAACCAAATTAGGAGAGGTAACAAATTATAGGGAAGTGAATGTATTAAGAACTAGGGATTAATATGTTCACAATAAGCTAATCATAATGTAAGAAGGGATATTAAACTACAAGCAAGTAGGTAACTAATAAAAACAAGGCAACCAAATTAGGAAAGGTAAGAGAATGATGAGTGAGATCTTTGATGCCAAATGTTTAATCACCTGGTACTAAACTAAAGTGAAACATACATTTGGATTCAACAAGTGCGGATGATTGCAAATAAAGGAGTGAGTCATTTCTGTATTCCCCATCCAAAGCAAGGAAATGTGTAATAAACTCATTCTCATGAGAAAATTGCAATAGCAAAGCAAGAATAAGCAATTAAATAGAGTTTCTTAACAAATATGTCATCTTTTAAGGTGCAACAGTGAGTGTTCTAAATCATGCCCTAACTCTTATTGAAGGGAGTATTTTGCGGTGAGGTGGATAAGTGGTAAAACGAGGAGAAATTCCCGAATGTCGTGTCTCTCAAGGATAACAAATTAGAACGAATTAGTGTTGGCATTTAGGAGGTTTAAGAGAAAGAGTTACGGGAATAGCTAAGGCTAGATGTCATTTGTACGAAAGTTTGAAGGTTTAAAATGGTTGTGTTTAAGGAAAAGGAAAGGTGGAGATTGGGGCTCGTAGCTAGACTATGTGGTCACTATCTAGTGGATTTGCAAGCAAATGATTTGGATTCGACTAGGGAGTTCATGGCACTTCACCAAGTGGCGTCACACTTGGACTCCCACATCCTCATTCGGTTGGGGCATGTTATCAAACACCTTATCTACCACTCCTCTCGGACCTCTTCCTTTCGAACTAAGGGCGGAGATGTGGGTGAGTTGGACTCGTGAGTGGTCGCTATCGCGCGCACACTCACTTTCACTAGGTTTGCTACCTAATGTGGCCACACTTAGGCACAAAGCATATCAAACATCAACCACACAAGTATTCACACCCAAGAATCATAAAGCTCACATCTTTAAAGCAATGTCAATTAGTAATTCAACCACATAGCTAGTTTTGGGTCCACTGATTCCCTATCTAATCTAAGCTAGCATTAAAACAAAGAATCAAGAAGAAGAAATGGAAGTTTCAAAGAAAACAAACATGAAAGCAAAATAAACATTGAAGAGAAGAGTTACCATCCATGGTGAATGGTTCCATTACATTTTGTCTTGAAACTTCTATCCTTCTAGCTTGATCTTGAATCTATTCTAAGGGAAGGGAAGTTTTCCCCCAAGAGGGGAGAAAACCTAAGGGAACTTTAGATCTAAAACTATTATATGGCTGCTAGGTTTTTTTCATCTATCCGAAAAAGGGGTTTAAATAGGCAACCCGAATCCAAAAATCCCGAAATGGCCTCTATGGCCAGACCAATCCATCACCATGCGTGGTGGAGGGCGTGGACAGCTACTGGAAATGATCCACGCCTATCCACACGCGTGTTGGCCGCGTGGGAGGTTCCTGCTTTGCGGCTTCTTTGCTTTTTGCTTTGTTTTGGCCTTGAATCCCTTTTTGATTTGTGGAAACACTTCAAAACTTTTCCTAAAATTTGTGTTAGAAGTTTTTGATCACATCTGAGTTTAAAATGCATGAGATTGTTGTAAACGGGTGGCAAAACTTCGCATTCTATCCTATTTTCGACCCTTAATATGTACTATTCTTGGTGCTTATCACTTATCAAGACACAATTATAACAAGAAAAATATATAATTTGAACTTTTAATCACACACTTTAACAATAATATATACCACAATTATAACACAAGATAGCAAACCCAAAAATATGTATATTTTATTAAGAAATTAAAGTTCTAGGCACATAAGTTCATTAACACTTGATACCAAAAAATTTCAAAGTAAACCTAGCTAGCCATGGTTAACATTGTCTCCAATACACAAGTTAATGGAGGAAAATACAATAAAAAAGAAAGGTGAGAAAAATGTAAAAGATTCTCCCAATAGTGATGTCCTCCCAAAATGTAGTAATCTTGATTCCTTGGCTACAACCTACATTAGTAACATGTTTAATTCTGTCGAGGGTATCATGAATCCTGCCCTAGACTGCATCGAGTCAAAGGTTTCAGACATCCAAAAATTCTTCATTGGGGCGTAGGGTAGTGATGCAATAGGTAAATGAGGCTTTATTTGATATTAAGCCAGATAAATCTCTTGGCCTAGATGGGTTGAGTCCTGATTTTTTTCAGCATTTTTGGGATATTATAGAATCTGAGATTTTGACTTTCTGTTATAATGGCTTTCAATATGAAAAATTGCGAGGGGGTTTAAACCTTACTCATATTGTCCTCATCCCTAAAAAACCTAGACTTGGGAGTATGGGGGATTTAAGACTTATTGCACTGTGTAACATCCTTTACAAACTTGTATCCAAAAATCTTGCTAATTGTATCAAACCTTTGCTCAATCAGTTGGTGTCTGAATCCCAAATGTAAGTGTACAAAATGATACACGTTTTACCTTATTATAATTGGCTAATTTATTTGTCAAAGGTTATAATTTTAAGTATTTGTAATTTTGGATCGTACCCCTATTTGGATTTATCTAAAGATATTTTCACGTTGGATCAGCGTCACCTAGATCAGGGTCAACGGATATCTCAATGTTTCTCTAACCGATTTTAGTTGTGTTGAACTAGTTTTCAGCCTGATTTAAATTGGGTGGATGTTAATTATTCAAGGATTTCTGGTCAACATTATTATGGGAAGTTGGTTACATCATATCTAGTATATAAAAGGGTTGGATTTCTATCATTATCACTCATGGATTTCATTAGTATTATTTGAAGGACTATTCTCTCTATATTAATCAGTTTATCAGTATATTTTTTTTTGTGTTTTTGTTTTTATTTGTCTGAAGCTGCTTCAACAGTGTTGAATCTTGAAGAACATTGGCATGCCCTTACCTCTCCAAAATAGATGTTGTGAAGATTGATGTTGGTTTAGTGGCTAAGACCTTTGTAATCAAACATCTTGTAATCTTGGTGAACATCTAGTGATTTGGTTGATGTGAATTGCCCTGCAGATGTAGGAGTTTAGCTCCGAATTGCGTAAACAGTTGTTGTGTGCCTGGTTCTACTTTCCTACCTTTTATTTATGTTTGTTCATTCGAAATTCAACATTAATTAATAGTTCGGTAATTTGTTAATTAAAATTAAGTAGAACTACAGTCTTTATCTTGCATTCAAGACCCACATACAATTTCAATTGGTATCAGAGCCCGTGGACTTAAATTATTAGTCTAACCGATCTGGCTGCATTGTGTTTCTTGAACTCAATAAATCATTTTATGCTTGTGCGTTTAGTAGTTTTATTTATTTTGTTTTGTTCGTACTTACCGTTTGTTAAGTGTTTTAGAATAAATAGACCTCCTCCGGAATTAACAGGTGATAACTATGCTTACTGGAAAGCATGTACCAGAATACACATTAAAGTTCAAGGTGGACGTATCTGGAGAGCCGTACTAACTCGGTAAGAACATCCTACCAAGCCTGGAGCTCCTCTAGAAGATCTTCTAGTACTCAAACTTGAAATAGAATGAAACGAAGCTGAAATGACTGCAACCGGCTATAATAATAAAGCTCTTGACATTAATTTTTCTCTAGTGCATGAAAGCCAATTTACTTTAGTGACATGTTGTAACTCAGCAAAAATTGCATGGGAGATTATAGAAACTACCTACGAAGGCACTAATTCTGTCAAACAGTCAAAACTTCAATTAATCCAATCTGACTTTGAGGAACTTCGGATGCATGATGATGAGAACATTGTAACTTTTAATGAACGGGTTCAAGAACTTGCAAATCGAGCAGCTGTGATTGGCAAACCATTTTCTCAACAGAAGCTGATCAAGAAAGTACTACGATCTTTGCCACAAGTCCACAACGCTTCAGAATGAAGGTAACTGCAATTCAAGAAAATGCAGGTTGAGAAAATCAAACGGTTGCTCAATTAATGGGTAATCTCAAAACCTATGAAATGAAAATTCTGATTGACCATTTGAAAGAATAGAAAAGTGTTGCTTTTACCGCTGGCGAACATGACTATGTTTATGATCCAGACAAATCTAGCGATGATCCTGTGGTGCTTTTAACCAAACAATTTTTTAAGTTCTTGAAACAGGTGAAACAAAAGAATAATCCACGTAATGGTAATGTTCAAATATGCCAAAGATTACATCAAAACCAGGAGGTTCTTTCTTCAAACTGTAACATTTTCAATATTGAAAAATATTAAATTGGTGCAAGTAATGGCTTTCAATAGCCATTATGTGGAGCCATGTAACGGAAACCGTTACATGACCTATATTGATGGTTCTATAGGTATATAAGCTATAGGTCCCCCACTGCTCAGGTTACTGCTTCCGTACACCATCTAAACTAAAAACTTGAGAGCAAGTGGGAGACACATTGCAGGAATCTATTACTGCCTACACAACCACCAGCATCTACAACATATTCACAAGCAACAACTATGGCCGGAGGTTAGTCTTATATTGTTAATGCTTACATTTGGTATCATGGCCTATTTATCTCTGCCTAGTTGTTCAAATTGCTTATGTTTTGCATAGTATATTCTGAAAAGTACAGCAAATATCCTGTTTATATGCAATTTGTTATATGGTGTTTGTTGTATATGCATATTCAATTTGTTCGTGTATATATAAATATCGTTTTCCTGTAAATGTATATATTCATACAAGCATATACATTGAATATATATTTATATTCAGTTCTGAAAATTATATACAAATTTTCCGCATATATTTGTATATATATACTCTGTTTTTCGAAATAAAAAAAAAAAGGGGTGAAGGGGATTTTTCTGTTTTCTGGCCGGCGAACCGTGAAGGATTGGACGGCCGCCGGTACATCCCCATTTCCCTTTTCCGGCGACCACGACTGCCATTGGGCGGCGGTCGCCGGTGGTTTTTCTTTTTCCGGCGACCTCCATGATGGCGGCGGCCGAACAGCGAAACCTTTATAAAAATAAATAAATAAAAATTTAAACCTGTTGGACCGGCGGACGGGCTGCGCTATTTTCTCGTCAATCCGGCAGAGAGTCGGCGGTCTCCGGCCACGCCGGTGACGGACGCAGGAGGCGTCGCGGCGGCGCTAGGTCTTGCGTCCGGGTGAAGAACGGCGGCGAGGAGGCGGTGGCGAGAACGGCTTCCCTGCCTCGATCGCTGCTATCTCTCTCCGTTGTTTGGTTCCGATCTGGGGATACGGTGGGGAGGGCGGCGCCGGCGCTGGTTCTCGGCTTAGGGCGGCGAGCGGTGGATCTCCGGGCTACCGGCGGTCGGTCGGGCTCCCATTTGCGGCGCTGCAACCTTCTGCGTACGTTTTACCGTTCTGCAGTTCTCCAGGTTATACCCAGCTAGGTTTTAATTTTATTAAAGTGGTGATAAAGGTTTTGCTGGGCCGGGTCTATGGATTGGGTCTGACCCATTGTAATAAAACAATTATTGGTTTTGGGCCTGTTTGTTTTATTAATACTCTGTTTTGGGTTTTTAATTAAATTATGAAACCTGATTATTATATGTTATATATATATATATATATATATATATATATATATATATATATATATATATATTTGTTTTATTTGGGCCTTCTACTTGCAATGCATATATTATTTTTATTCAATATGCAATTTGTTTTGAAAATTATAAAGTCTTTAATTGAAATTTTCTTTCAAAATTGCAAATTGAATTTAAATTATATTATTTGTTATGTTCATATTTATTGAATTGCTATAATGTTTTGTGCAATTTCTTGTATAATATGAACTTTATGTTATTGTAATATGCGTTTTATGTCCATTAGCATAATATTTATTTTTTAATTATGCAATTTTATTTTATGCCTTAGAAAAGCATATTTAGGAATTAGTGAAATTCCTTAAGGTTATTGGACTTTAGCATATTACATAGTACATACGGTTTAGTACAATTACGGTAGTGCCTGAAGGTTAGTACATTAGGTTCAGAAGTTCACTTATCCTTAAAAGCCTTTTTTCTAAACCGTGAACATCGTTAACACCTTCAGAACAATTTTGTTATAATGTGAAATTGCATGACCCGGGGAAAGTTTCTTGGGAAGCAAACTTGAAAATTAGCCAATGTGCTACAAGTTCCCTTGAAATCCTACTCTGTCTAAGGAGTTGGTTTTTAATGAGCCTTAGCTCAACCAACTTTCCTGGGAGTATACTTGGGAATTGCATATCATGTTAATTGCATAATTTGTTTTGCCTTTTCAAAATCTATGCCGATGCGATAGTATAATTTTAGTTGATTAAGGAGTAGCCACAGCATCCTTAATTTAATTAATATTGTACATCAAAATTTTGGAAATCGCATAAAGCTTAGGCATACATTGTGGTTAATCATACTTAATATAATAAAATTTAGCCCACAGGCAATTTTGTTATATTTATATGATTGATCAGGTTAAAATACCAAACTATGACCATAATTTAGCCCACACGCAATTATGTGTCGGCATATAGTTTTTGGTAGTTTTTAACAGTGAGAATAGAAATTCAACATTGTACCCATCTCATTTCTATTCTAATTTTACAAGGTCCATTTTGCGTAAAAATTTAGCCCACAGGCAATTTTTATTGCATTCGGATATTGGATATGCATCATTTACATTGGTAATGTATGCAATTCAATTCTATTCATGCTTCAAAATTCTAATCCAAACCTTTACCTTTACAGCATCTCAATCCGTTACTCACACAGATTTGAACATCGAAGTTCCAGAACTTAGGAGCGACAACTATAAAATGTGGAAGGAAACTATTCTTCTTAATCTAGGGTGGAAAGACTTGGACTACGCTATTCACAATGAGCAACCGCCTGTCCCCACTAAGGAAAGTACCCAAGATGAGGTTGCGCTATATGAGCGATGAGATCGATCCAATCGGCTCAGCACAATGTACATCAAGGCGAAAATATCTAATGGGATTCGGGGTTCTGTTAGTGAAAAGCATAAGGATGTCCGAGCATTGCTCAAGGCTATTGACGATCAGTTCGTCACTTCAGAAAAGGCTTTGGCAAGCACCCTCATCATGAGATTCTCCTCTCTTCGTCTCACTTCCGTTAAAGGTGTGCGTGAGCACATCATGGAATTGCGTGACATTGTAGCTCAACTTAAGACTCTTGGGGTAGATATGTCGGATGACTTTCTCGTTTATTATGCTTTGTACACCCTACCATCATCATACGGACCTTTTAAAATCTCTTACAACACACATAAGGAAAAATGGTCTATAAATGATTTAATGACCATGTGTGTTCAAGAAGAAGGTAGATTGGTGATGGAAATGGGTGAAAGTGCCATGCTGGCTACGGCACGTGAGAAGTCTAAATCTGGCAAATCTCGAGGTTCCACTTCAAAGGCTAAGGGGAAAGGAAACATTCCACCTCAAGCTGACATAAAGAAGGTGCATAAGTGTTTCTTCTGTAAAAAGAAGGGACACATGAAGAAAGATTGCATCAAGTATAAGAAGTGGGTCGAGAAGAAAGGTAATCTATCCTCATTCGTTTGTTATGAATCTAATATGTCTGGAGTTAACGCTAATACTTGGTGGATTGATTCTGGTTCAACAATCCACATTGCAAACTCTTTACAGGGAATGCAAAATCTGAGGAAGCTGGTGGGAAATGAACGGACCATCTTATCAGGAAACAAGATGGGATCACAAGTGGAAGCTATTGGAACATGCAAACTTGTTTTAAGTAGTGGTTTTGTTTTGTTTTTGGAAAAGACATTTTATGTACCAAGTTTCTCCCGAAACTTGGTTTGGGTTTCGAGACTTGTACCAATGGGGGTTTCCTTTAATTTTCAAGACAAGCGTTTTGATATTTTTAATAAATCAACTTGTGTTGGATATGGTACATTGTCTGATGGTCTTTATCGTTTACATTTACAAAACAATACCACTTATAGTTCATTGCATGTTCATTCCGGTTCCAAAAGATCAAGTAATAGTGAGAACTCCTCCATGTTATGGCATCGGAGATTAGGTCATATCTCCCTTGAACGTATAAAGAGATTAGTAAATGACGGGGTACTTAGTACTCTTGATTATACTGATTTCGAGACTTGTATAGACTGCATTAAGGGAAAGCAGACTAACAAGTCTAAGAAAGGTGCCAAAAGGAGTTCAAGCATATTAGAAATCATACATACTGACATATGCTGTCCTGATATGGATATGCCAGGTCAGAAGTATTTCATCACCTTTATTGATGATTACTCGAGATTTACTTATGTGTATTTGATTCATAATAAAAATGAAGCATTGGATGCCTTCAAGTCTTTTAAGGCTGAAGTTGAGAACCAATGTGGGAAACAAATACAAATAGTAAGATCCGACAGAGGTGGTGAATACTATGGTAGGTACACTGAAAGTGGACAAGCGCCTGGTCCATTTGCTAAGTTTTTTCAAGAACATGGGATTGTTGCCCAATATACCATGCCTGGTTCTCCGGACCAAAATGGTGTTGCTGAAAGAAGAAACCGAACGCTTATTGACATGGTGCGGAGTATGCTTAGCAACTCCAAACTTCCTAAGTTTTTGTGGGCCGACGCGCTTAAGACGGCAACGTATATATTAAACCGTGTTCCAACCAAGGCTGTCCCAAAGACACCATTTGAGTTATTTAAAGGTTGGAAACCGAGTTTGCAACATATGCGTGTTTGGGGATGCCCGTCTGAGGTAAGGATATATAACCCACAAGAAAAGAAGTTAGACCCAAGGACTATTAGTGGTTTCTTTATTGGATACGCACAGTCCTCCAAAGGGTATAGGTTTTATTGTCCATCTCATTCGACTAGAATCGTGGAATCAAGAAATGCTAAGTTTCTTGAAAATGACATGATTAGTGGGAGGGATAGATTCAATGATTTGATTTCTAATCATGATCATACTGAATCATGTCCTTCTACGTCATCATATAGGTTGATAATAGATTCAAGCACCCCTCAAGATCAAATGGGTATTGAACAACCTATTGAAGAAATTCCACGAGATGCTGATAATATCTCAACCGATCAACCAATTCAGGAAATTCCTGAAGCGGTAGTTGAACCGCTAACTTCTCAAGGAGATGGTAGTTCAACTTTGAGGCGATCTGTTCGAGATAAAAGATCTGCAATTTCTAGTGATTACATAGTGTATCTACAAGAGTCTGATGTTGGAGCTGAAAATGATCCAGAAATGTTTTCACAAGCTATAAATTGTAAAGAGTCTGATTTATGGTTTGAAGCCATGAAAGAAGAAATGAATTCTATGCGGAGCAATGAGGTTTGGGACCTTGTTGAGTTGCCTAATGGGGCCAAGGCCATTGGCTGTAAATGGGTCTATAAGACTAAAAAGGACTCATTAGGCAACATCGAGCGATACAAGGCTAGGCTCGTTGCTAAAGGATTCAATCAAAAAGAAGGAATCGATTACACGAAGACTTTTTCTCCTGTATCAAAGAAAGATTCACTTCGCATAATCTTGGCTTTGGTTGCACATTTCAATCTTGAATTGCAACAAATGGATGTGAAAACGGCATTCCTTAATGGTGATCTAGAAGAGGTGGTTTATATGAAACAACCTGAAGGATTCTCTTCTAGTGAAGGCAATCATTTGGTTTGCAAGCTCAAAAAGTCCATTTATGGATTAAAACAAGCCTCCCGCCAATGGTATATCAAGTTTGACGGAGTCATTTCATCATATGGTTTTGTTGAAAGTATCCTAGACCATTGTATATACCAGAAGACAAGTGGGAGTAAAATTTGTTTTCTTGTTTTATATGTGGATGATATCTTGCTTGCATCAAATGATAAAGGAATGCTGCACGAGGTTAAACAATTCCTTTCTAAAAACTTTGATATGAAAGATATGGGTGAGACATCTTATGTTATTGGCATAAAGATCCATAGGGATAGATCCCGGGGCATTCTAGGACTATCGCAGGAAACCTATATCAACAAAGTCTTAAAAAGATTTCGGATGAAGGATTGTTCACCTAGTCCAGCTCCTAAAAGATTTCGGATGAAGGATTGTTCACCTAGTCCAGCTCCTATCGTGAGAGGTGATAAATTCAGTTTGGACCAGTGTCCAAAGAATGTGAGAGGTGATAAATTCAGTTTGGACCAGTGTCCAAAGAATGATTTTGAAAGAGAATCCATGAAGAATATTCCCTATGCTTCGGTTGTCGGTTGTCGCGGGTATGTTCAAGTCTGTACTAGGCCGGACATCGCCTTTGCTGTTGGAATGCTGGGACGATATCAAAGTGATCCGGGTTTAGACCACTGGAGAGCTGCAAAGAAGGTTTTGAGGTATCTCAAAGGTACCAAGGATTATAAGCTTGTGTTCAGGAAGATGAACACTTTGGACATTGTTGGGTACTCTGACTCGGACTTTGCCGGTTGCGTTGATTCTCGGAAATCAACTTCGGGAAACATTTTCATTATGGCCGGTGGAGCTATTTCATGGAGAAGTGTTAAACAAACTCTTGTCACCACTTCAACCATGGAAGCCGAGTTCGTTTCTTGTTTTGAGGCTACATCTCAAGGTGTATGGCTTAAGAATTTCATTTCAGGGCTTAGAATTATGGATTCTATTTCTAAGCCGTTAAAGGTTTATTGTGACAACTCAGCTGCGGTTTTCCTGGCTAAGAACAATAAGAGTGGGAGTCGAAGCAAGCATATCGACACCAAGTACTTAGCCATAAGGGAACGTGTTAAAGATAAGAAAGTGGTCGTTGAGCACATAAGCACTGAGTTGATGATTGCTGATCCCCTAACTAAAGGCATGCCACCATTCAAGTTTAGGGATCTTGTTGAGAAAATGGGACTTGCGCCCATGTTGTAAAATTTGTATACATACAGTTATTGTTATATGAAATTCTTAAAGCATTCAGATATTTTCTCGTTATTGTATCGTGCACACATTTTGTTGAGAAAATATATTTGGACCTGGAATAAACATAAGGTTTATCCATTAAGTTTTGATTACCACATGAAATGCTTAGAGAACAAGTTACATTGTGATTATAGTAGATACTACTCACATTAAGAGGACGTATCTCTATGATTCATGTTTTTTGTTTTCTTTGAATTTGTACTTGCACCAAGTGGGAGAATGTAACATTTTCAATATTGAAAAATATTAAATTGGTGCAAGTAATGGCTTTCAATAGCCATTATGTGGAGCCATGTAACGGAAACCGTTACATGACCTATATTGATGGTTCTATAGGTATATAAGCTATAGGTCCCCCACTGCTCAGGTTACTGCTTCCGTACACCATCTAAACTAAAAACCTGAGAGCAAGTGAGAGACACATTGCAGGAATCTATTACTGCCTACACAACCACCAGCATCTACAACATATTCACAAGCAACAACTATGGCCGGAGGTTAGTCTTATATTGTTAATGCTTACACAAACCAGCTGCTTCATGATCATCCCAGCCAAAAGACAAGTCAAGTAGCTAAAGGCATTCGTTGTTATGAATGCGAAGGGTATGGTCATGTTCAAATCGAATTCCCCACTTACCTAAGGCGAAAGAAGTCCATGAAAGCCCAGACTTGGAGCGATGATGAACCTGAATTAGAAGCTTCAGAAGAAATTTCAGGCAATTTTCGTAGCATTCACAGCCAGAACTGGTGCTGATCCAGAACTTGAAGAAGTTGTTGACTTAGAAGGCAGTGAATACAGTTCAGTTGAAGATCTTGAGTTACCTCCTATTTTTTATGAATTAAAATACAAAAAATTGTACTCCAAATGAAAGATTCTACTTAAAGCTAATTGTTCTTTGTCTAGTCAGGTTGGAATATTAGTGATAGGGAATATGCCCTGGATTACCGCTATACGTATAGATTCCAAGAAAGATTGTGTCTTGTTTTTTGACTCAATCCATGCCCTCTTGGTATTTTCTAGTGATATATTTATAGTTCTATGAATCGGACCAATGCCAATATGAGTAATGAAATAAAGGAGTTGATAATGGGAACAAACTAAACAAAGATGGAAGAGATCTAACACAAAAAATATAGAAAACGCAACATTGCATGTAATACCAAAAATCAAATGCTTTGATCCCTAGCAATTTTGTTGTTGAAAAAGAGTGAATGTTACTACAAGTTGGAGTACCTTTAATTCCTAGCAACCTTCTACTTCTTCCCATGCTATCAATCATTCTCACAATACCGCTGATTTTGAGAGAAAATTATTAGAATTTCTATAGCAAATTGCGGAAGCATATCAAAGTGGAACTGATTTGTGTTTTAGGAGGAAGTTACGAATTTATATATTTATCCTTCCGTCACTATTAATTTGAAAAATACCTGAGGTGGGGCTAAAATGAACACTAAACCAACAATTCATGAACTAAATGAGGTCAATGGTATAACTAAAAGACTAAGTTTACTATTATAACATAATTGAAGATCTAAAATGACCATTTCCCCTATTATTATTATTTAAACGAAGTTATGAACAAGGATGTCAATCGGGCCGGAACCCGATGGGCTAGCCCGAAAAAACCCGAAACCGACAAGGCTATAGCCCGAACGGGTTAGCTTGATAAAAAATTAGCTCAGTCCGAACGGGTTAGCTTGATAAAAAATTAGCTCGATGAGCCCGAAACCGATAAGGCCGATGGCCCGATAGGGTTAGCCGGAAATTAAATGGGCTAGACCGATAGCCCGAACAATTAAAAACTATTCTTTATTATAGAAGTGATGTGAAACATAACATACTTGAAATTTATAGGTAATTTCATCTTTAGTATTTTTTTTATAACTAGGTACATTTTTAAATAAAATTTTAATAAATATATAAATATAAATATATATTAAATATAATTAATAAATAAATAATTATATATTATAAATTCCTAGTTATGAACAAAGCTTTGGAGGGCATATATAAACGATAAATTCTAAATTTCTAATGCAAACTTAAAAAATTCTTAAGGGCTCTAAAACCCTAAAGAAAGAAAACCCCTGAGATTTGAGATTTCTGAAGGGAAATGGACTTTCTACACTGAATCTGGAGTAAGAAATCCTCAACTATTCATCACAAGAATTTAAGAGAGAAGAAGCGCGGGAAGCAAGGATGCAAGCTTTGAGGAGATACCCACTTCAGAATATCTCATCCAAATTCTTCAACCAAGTTCGTTCTCGCTCTCTCTGAGCATGTGTGTGTCTACAAATTTGAAGTTTTGTAGTTTTTGCATTATATTCCCGTAAACCTTGGTTGTTGTCTAATTTCAATTTAGATACTTGGTGGGTTTTTATCAGAAAGCTAGAAACTTTTTATGTTTTTCCTTTTCTTTTTTTGCTTTGTATTTCTTTAGGCGCTCTGTTTGTTTTATTGTTAATGAGCAGCAGCTGTAACTAGGCTTTAATGAACATGAACTAATTGACTATAATTAAAAACTTGAAGCATTCTTTTAGCTCTCTTATTAATTTTATTCTTGTCTCTATAAAAACAAAAGATGTTTTTTTTTTTTTTGGTGTGAACTGGTCTATTGTGATATGCCATTGAAGTTGTATGCATAGTTATTGGTATGCATTCTTGAGTTTTAATCATTTCCATAAATCCATTCCCATTTAAATCTTATTCTATGAATTATATCCTTCTTTCTTGTTTTTTTTTGTATTTCATAAGTTGAACATTACAGGTAGCTGGGGCCAATGCATATTCTACCAAGGTGCTTCATGATGTAGGACAGCCCACAGCTGCCACTCATCCTATGGTATTTTTGCTTGATGTCTAGTTCCATCACTTTTGGAAAATAAAATATAGGACTGTCCATTTTTGGAGTTTGATTTGAATATCATCTATGAGTTTGATACACTTAAGCTTCTGTTCCAAGTTAACTGTTGGGTTCATGACCTTATATTTTCAGTTACTCCCCTTTTACTGCCCTGTTTTTGTTTTCTGAATAAATTGCATTGTTTCTGAATGTAGTTACTGAAGGAAGGTGAAATTACTCCTGGCATTACTTGTGAAGAATATATCATGAGGAGGAAGAAATTATTAGAGCTTCTGCCTGAGAAAAGTTTGGCAATTGTTGCATCTGCTCCTATAAAAATGATGACTGATGTTGTACCTTACCCTTTCCGACAAGATGCTGATTATTTATATATAACTGGCTGTCAACAGCCTGGTGGGGTAGCAGTCTTAGGTCATGATTGTGGTTTATGCATGTTCATGCCAGAAGCTGACCCTCATGTATCCTCCAAATTATTCTCAACTATTTTCATAATAGGAAATTTCCTCTTTCTAGCATAATTGTATAATGCAGTTCATCCATTAAATTAGTTTTAAATAACTATAGTACCCCGTCTATATTTCTTGTGCTAGAATTACTTTTATTGGCTTTCTTAATTCAAATATCTCTTAGGATGTCCTTTGGCAAGGAGAGGTGGCTGGAGTGGATGCTGCTCTACAGGCATTCAAGGCCGACCAGGCTTACCCTATTAACAGGTTACACAAGGTAAATTGGCTCCTCCTTAAATTATATCAATGTGGAGTAAATGATTGTGAGTCTAATGCATATGTTAATAAATCCTTACTTCTTATTTTCTCCTCACATTATTGTTGATGGTATCAGATACTCTCTGGGATGATTGGAAGCTGTTCTAATTTATTCCACAATGTGAAGACAGCTTCATCAGCTTATATGGACCTGGAACCATTTAAAAAAGCATATCAAAGTGGCATAGTAAAAGATTTCTCTATTTACACTCATGAAGCTCGATTGGTTAAATCGCCTGCTGAGCTTAAATTAATGCGAGACTCTGCATCTATAGCTTGCCAGGCAAGTACTCTTTTTTTTTTTTTTTTTTTTTTTTTTTCTTCTGTGAAAGATTGTAGATATACATTCTTAGGCATTCTTTATTTTATTCCCCCTTGTCTTGCTTTCTAGGGGATGCCTGGGGCTGTGAATAGTGTGTCGCAGTTGAAGATTCTTTAGTATATACCCTGTACCATTGTGTTTTCTGTGCCTCTGTTTAGTCTCTCTTTAATTTTTGATTTTGGACATAGCCCTTGATTCCAGATCTTCTAAAGTATAAAGAAAATGGGAAATATTGGGAACCAGGCTTTTCCAGTGTCAAGGCACTTTACCCCCTTTGTACTTTAAAATGGGAGTTCCATTCTCTCCCTGACCTTTAAAAAAGATGGGTTTTAGGGATTTTGTATAACTGAAACCATTGTGCTTGAGTCTGCTTGTTTTCTTTCATGACTTGCACAAGTTCAATAACAAAGAATTGCACTTTAAGGGTTATCATTAGCTCAATTCTATTGCTGAGTTACTACTTTCCCATCAGTGATGCTGAGGAAATTTATAATTCATCTTTCACCTCCTATGTAATGTGTACTAATTCATGTATTCTATGTATAGGCTCTTATACAAACTATGCTGCATTCAAAGTTGTTTCCTCATGAGGGTTTTCTCTCAGCTAAGTTTGAATATGAATGCAAGATGAGAGGCGCCCAAAGAATGGCGTAAGTGTATTTTCTTCTTGAGAAGAAATTTTGAGATTTAATGTAGACAAAGGGTAACCAATGCTTCACTTAAGCTATATTCTATGTACTTTTCTTAGATGTTAGGCCTTAGGTGGCAGTGAAAACCTAAACTGTAAATGTGTAGAAGCATTAATGATCTGTATGATAAGGTCAATTCTGGTTCTTTCCTTTTGCACATCCAGATAAGTGTTTCTTGTCTTTCTCAGGTTCAATCCTGTTGTTGGTGGTGGGCCAAATGGTAGTATCATTCATTATGCCCGGAATGATCAAAAAGTGAGTTTCTAGTTTCTACTATGTTATTGATTTTAAGATGGGGGCCTTAATGTATTGGCAGATATAATAAGAATTTGTCTTTTGACAGATTGAAGATGGTAACCTTGTTTTGATGGATGTTGGATGTGAACTCCATGGTTATGTTAGTGATCTTACTCGTACCTGGCCACCCTGTGGCCGCTTCTCTCCAGTTCATGTACGTAATTTACTTAGATATTTATTTTATAGCTTGATAACACAAAACACTGTAACCCTAATGTAATGATGGTGGAAGAAAGAGATTGCTGAGCTCAGGTGCAAGAAAGTTTCAGCATTTACTTCTGAACTCTGGTGCATAGTGTATTTTTTATGCTGCTTTGGAGTGTAATAGTAACTGTTAACATTACAACAGGAAAACTTTTTGAAACATGAAATTGTATTGCACTCTGTTTTATTCTTAGGATGGCAGTAACTACAGATCTGTTTTTTATGTGACTAAAAGAGTTAAGTGATAAGAGATGCAAATGTTTACATGTGAAGCTAAAAAATGGTCTTTACGTGGTGGAAATCATTCAGCTATTCATATATTAAATATTTATTATATATCACCTCTATTTGCAATGTGTAGATTTTAATTCATGGCCTTCAGACTTCTGTATTATGAGATCTTAGAAGTTACCCTTTGACTATGTGGGTGATAGTTTTCCTTCTCTTTAAATTTTTTTAATTTTTTCTGTTTTATGCAGTCCATATTCTTATCTATTGTATGCCTTTTTATCATTGAGCAGCACTAATGAGATATACACTTCAGGAAGAACTTTATCATCTTCTTTTAGAGACAAACAAGGAGTGTGTGAAGCTGTGTAGGCCTGGCACAAGCATAAGAGAGATACATGACTACTCGGTAATGATTTAGTGATGTAGTTTGATACTTACGTTTAATGTTTGTCATTGGATTGGGTTGCTTTGGTTGAGTGATTTCACAAGTTACTTTTTTTGTTGTTCACTTGTCCATGACATACCTCCTCCAGTTTGACTGCAGTTGATGTTGGAAACCGAAGAGATTTGATCATTTTTCCTTACTATTAGGGTGACCGCATGATATGAAAGTTTCATGAAGTTGAAAATGTATCAAGAAAAAAAAAATCTCGAAAGGAAACATTTTTAATTTTGTGGGTTTGGTGGTTTGAGTGCTTCTGATAGCTGTCCCTACTCCCTAGCCTACTCTCTGATTTTTAACAAATGCATATTATTGTATGCTGTTTGAATGTATTATATTGATTATTTGAGAACAAAACACATCGAGGTCGATTGTCATTTTGTTCGTGAAAAGATTGCATCCGGGGAAATTGTTACCTCATTTGTGGGTACAAATGATCAGTTGGCTGACATCTTCACCAAAGCTTTAAGAGGTCCTAGAGTTGAATATTTATGTCACAAGCTTGGAGCCTTTGACATCCACGCTCCAACTTGAGGGGGGGTGTTGAGATTCATTGTATCCTTTATTAGTTATTATTTCTAAATGACTGTTGGGATCCTAGGTTTTTATTAGTTGGTGCTGTTAGTATTCCCTCTATGCCTATATATTTGTAGTCAGTGTTGTTGTTTGTAAAAACAGATTTTCAGGAATAATATATTGTCCTCTTCAACAGATTGGTGATCACAATTCAGTATGTGTGTATGAAATAGCAAATACATGCTTACTATTATAACTTACATTTTTTGCTGTTGTAATTCTACACTTAATGAAAATGTACAATACTTAGTGATTTCTACACCTATACGTGCATATATTTAAAAGTATGCAACTTTTATTTTCCAAAAAAACAAATTACATCTTGTAGATTTTTGAACAGGGGATGTGTTTACTTTTGTAATGTGTCTTGTTTTGTGGGTGCCAAATTCATGTTTCTCTTTCGTATCCAAAGATAACTACTTGAATATGTGCTTACTTTTATAATATCTTGAGGCACAGGTTGAAAAGATGCAGAAAGCATTCAAGGAGATTGGACTACTAAAAGACAACCGGCCTGAAAGATATCATATGCTAAATCCAACCAGTATAGGTCATTTTTGACATTACTTGATCTTCTGCTTTCTGAATCATAAAAACTATATTAGAAATTGACTTCCCAAAAGATATATGTGAACTGAAGCCTGTGAATCAACTCCAGGAAATCATTCCCTGGTCTATATTCATGTTGAATTCCATAATTTTGTTTTCTGGATAAAACGATATTATAAGTGCACTCATAGTTTAACTGAATCTGGTTTAACTGAAATCTCCAGGTCATTATCTAGGAATGGATGTTCATGATTGTTCTACTGTTAGCTTCAATAGGACTCTGAAGCCTGGTGTTGTAAGCTGCATCCGTTACATAATTGCTTTAAGATTCTCTCTTTGATGTTGCAATGATCTGTTGAAAAATAAAGAGTTAGGTTTATCTATAGGGCTGTGTCTGTTTATGAATAGGTGTCAGTTACTTACAGTTATGTGTATGTGTATATATATGTACTATGTTTCTTCATTAGAAACATAGAATCATACTAATATANGTTTCTTCATTAGAAACATAGAATCATACTAATATATTGAATCTTTCAGTCTTATATACATTTTCCTATTCTTTGATTCTATCTCTGCTTCTGCTTAACTGGCGGGTGGTTGTTATTCTCCACCCGCCAGGCCATTCCATCTTCCAAATTCAACATGATCAACGTCTCTCACTTGTTTTTTCCCCTATTTCTTGGTAACGTTTTTATGTGGTGTCTTGCTATATTGATTTTGCAACTTTTTGATTCACAGGTGATCACAATTGAACCAGGGGTATACATCCCTTCAAATTCTGATGTTCCCGAAAGGTATAATTGTTGCTTCCCCAAATTACTATTACTATTCTGTTCATTAGTTATTTTATAGAGTTAATACCATCTAGGGTCCTCCGAGTATAGTGGTTTTACCATGTTAAGTTCTAAACTTTCAAATTGATCACCCGTAGTCCTTCGACTTTCAAATTGTTACCATCCGTGGTCCAAGTTAACCACCCATGGTCCTTCAACTATCAAATTTTAACCAGCCGTGGTCCTTCCAAGAGGACCATGGCTGGTTAAATTTTGAAAGTTGAAGGACCATGGGCGGTTAACTTGGACCACGGTTGGTAACAATTTGAAAGTCGAGGGACCACGGGTGGTCAATTTGAAAGTTTAGGACTAAACGTGGCAAAACTGCTATATACTTGGAGGACCCCATATGACATTAACTCTTATTTTATAATGTGCATCTATTAACTGGAATACTGGATGATGCTTTTATGGTTTCATAACCTCAATCAGGCAGACAAAAGATAGTAGAGATGGTCCTCAAGTGCCCAATTGACTAACCAAGTCATTTTTGATACTCAGTTGCATGGATTTCTCCTTTGTACAGACCACGGGATTGAGTTTGATGGGCAAATAATTGGTAATAATGGTCTTAAAATAGAATTAGAACAAGGGGAAAAGGAAATAAAGAAAAAAAGTGAGGATGAAACTCGTAGAGTCTCTTGTAGAACTAAAACTAGTTCTCTTTTTTTTGGCTAGCTTCTAAGGGATGAAAATTCAACTTTTTTCCGCCAATAGGAATGAAGGATAATGTCTGTTCTCGGTTCTCCTATTCCCTGGCTTTTATCTTAGATATTATCTGAATCCTTAACAAGATATTGCTAGGTTTTTTTTTCTAGCACATAGTAACGTGATGAAAGACAAACATATTTCTATTAATTGAAAGTATTAATTGAAAGTCATCCTACTTCTAGGTTTTATATTCTCATCTTTTGTTGTTTCTGGTACCCTATTTGGGCCTGAAGTTCATTATATATCATCTTTGGCTATTTCCTTTGCATCCGGAGTTTCTTTCAACGACAAACCATGACCCTAATCTCTGATTCAGGTATCGAGGCATTGGGATAAGAATTGAAGATGAAGTCCTCGTTACAGAAACAGGCTATGAGGTATCTTCAGGCTGTCATACTCAGTATTATTTATTTTATGACAAAGTATGGATCTTTTCGCAGCTCACTGAAATAAATTAACCGGTTATAATTGGCATTTTATGATAAAGTATCAATCTCGGATACTGCATTATCTGTTTTTCCAACCCGATACAGGTACTCACAGGATCAATACCTAAGGAAATCAAGCACATTGAATCCCTTCTAAACAACTTTAGCAATGGAATGGAATCTCATAACTCCACAAGAGCAGCATTTCGTTAGTTTTTCCTCAAACCTTTTCAATTTGAAGACAGCAACATGCTATTGAATTAAGAGCACGAGTAAGTTCTATACTTTGTACTATCTTTTATACCCACACTAGTTCTTGTTTTGTGGTAGCCGGTTTTTTATGCTTATTTCTTGTAATTACACGTGAGAAACCAATAAGTGTGATGAACAAATGAAGTGCTGGTGATTTATGAATAATCGGTGATCAACTTTTGGATAATGAAGCGGTTATTCTTTATTACTTATTATCAGTGTTGTAAAAATCGGCCTAGGTGGCATGCTAAGGCGCCCAAGGCGCCTTTTAGTTGGCCAGCCGACTCGGCCAACTCAGTTGAGTTTTTTTTTTTTGTGTGGGGGGCTG
>NC_044930.1:12640903-12658246 GCF_003576645.1 Ipomoea triloba
AGGGGGGTGGGGCGGGCGGGCGGTGTTAGGACGGCTACACTTTATTATTATTTTAGTCGGCCACCTAACGCCTTCTGCAACCTTGCCTATTATTGCAATGGCGGAGTACGTTTGGCTGTTCAACAGTTTCAGGGTGTGTATGCTTCGCACATGGGAACCAGAATCGATATGGGTATCAAATACTTGGTAAGGGTAATGGGTTTTGGTAAAAGTATTTTGCATGTTTGGTAGTAGGGTGGAATGAGAATGGTTATTAATAGTTAGGGAAGAAAGGAGGAAGGGAATGAAACCCTTATTTCATTAGGGTATAAGTTTTCCAATTAATGAGGTATTCAAACCTATAGTAGTATTTTAAAAACCTATCAACCAAAACAATAACAATCACTTTGATACCATACCTTATGCCTAAACCCACCAACCAACACACCAGTTCTCAGATTAAAACACACCACCTAACCACCACACACCAAATGCAACTACTCTCATAAAAATTCACCATCATGTGTATTAAAACACACCATTCTACGTTATAAAATGCACCACTGGACAAATTAAAACACATCATTCCCACCATACTGAAATACACCACTCAATTCAAATGCACCAACAAAATTAAAACACACCATTATACGTTACAAAATGCACCACTGGACAAATTAAAACACACCATTCCCCACCATACCGAAATACACTTAGTCAATTCAAATGCACCAACAAAATTAAAACACACCATTATACGTTATAAAATGCACCAATTCTCATATTAAAATACACCACTTAACCACCACACACCAAATACACATACTATTGCGAATTACAACAATATTATCTCAAATATGAACCAGATTAATGCTGATAGTGCAGATACTATTGCGAATTACTCCATTATCGTTCATCTGTTACAGTCGACATGTGTATTTTGTTCAGGACGGAGCGTTCGTTGCGGGTGATGGAGTCCTTCTACGTTCGTCTGGTGTTCGTTGTTCAGTGCTCATCGACTTCAAGTCTCCGTCGTCGCCTATCTGGTTTCGAAATTGGAGTGAATTGTCAACAGTGTCCTTCCCGTTCGCGTAACTGAAGACCAAGCGCCTGTATTGTTTGGATTAATATGAACCCTTAGATCATGGAATCTGATGGTGCAGATCAGGCCATACAGCCGCACGGGAGATGCTGTTCGCATCTGATGCCGCCTCTATATATATATATATATATATATATATATATATATATATATATATATATATATATATACACTAAAACAATTTACCATAATTATTTTGAGTGCATCTCAACTCTTAAACTGATTGGAACATGTATAATTTTCTCATATTTCACCCTTTTTTAGTGTTTCTTGGTGCATGCCCACCTATAATACATAAAAACTCTTTTATCGTAAGTATTTCTATATTTCAAAAAAATTTCCCCTTAAAAAACATAATTACAAAAACTCCATAAAATGTTTAAGATCGTTTTCCTAATTTAAGAAATAAATATTAAAAAGCATTTCCTAACAAGAAACTAGTAAACAATTACTATTTGTGCATATTTAATTTAAACAAAAATATATACAAATGCATACTTCTTTTTTTTTTTTTTCATTTTTTCATTTTTTTTCGTATCATGAGTTTTCATATATTGTTTTTTCTTATTTTTCATTTCCTTACTGGCTACTGCCTAGATCTCACATTGGCATTATATGGCTTTATTTGTATAAATGTTTGCAAGTTGGCAACCAAAAGATGCATTAATTTCTTACCAATTCAAGGTTGGTTTTGAACATTAAATTAAAACTGAGTTGCAGACTAGGTAGAAGCAAGCATCCTGGTACTTGGTTACCCACCCACCCAACTGTCTAGTCTAGTTTAGGGGTGTAAACGAATCGAATCGAGTCAAATACTTCAGTATTCGATTCAAATTCGATTATTTTGATGAGTATTCGAATTCGAATTCGTTTAGTGTTCGAATCCTAAATTCCGATTCGTATTCGATTCGACCAATTTATTCGAATATATTCGATTCGACTCGAATATTCGAATTCGAAATGACTATCTTAATTTTTTTTCTAAATTTTTCAATAAGATAAAATATAACAAAAATTTTGATTATTGGGAAGACTGAAAGGTGAAGCACTGAAGCGGCTGCTCTCACTTTTATTTTAGCTTAGGGTTTATGCCTTTACTAATTTAGTTTCTTTATATATATATATATATATTCGAATATTCGAATACTATTCGAATCGAATCTATCCTGATTTGTATTTGGATTTGAATAACATTCGAATCAAACTGTGTATTCGAATTCGGATTCGTATTCGAAATATTCGAATTCGAATATAACTATTCGAATTCGAATCACAAATCGAATCAAAATTATTTGATTTGTTTACACCCCACTCTAGTTTGGTAAAAGCGACTTTTCTTCGACTAAGTTATCAGTGCAATATTCTCTCCTTAGCTTTTAAAAGGTGGACCTTATTATCATATCATCATATTTGTAATTCATTATTATTTAGGTCCTGTTTGGTAAATAATCAGCCTATCAGCCAATTTTGGCTTATTTGACCACTATTAGTTGGTAAATAATAAGCTTTTTGTAACTCAAAAATGCTAAAATTCAAAAGGCTACTCAAAGCAGCCTTTTCAATTAGCTTTTTGAGAAAAGAAATTATACCAAACAGCTATCAGTTAACAGCTAATTTATCAAACAACTTTCTACAATCAGCCAATGTTATCAACAAATCATACCTTCTAACCCAAACAACCAACCTAATCAGTTAACAGCCACTTACCAAGCATGGCCTTAGTCTATATTACCTAGGGATAAACATAATGTAATAATAATACTAATAAAACTGCTTAAAGTAGACGACCCACTTACTCTGCCAAATGTCATTTTCGTTAGTTTACAAGCTTTCATTTGATAAAATTGATCTAAAGTGATGAAGGTTCCTTGTACGGATAATGTACATGCAAGGGGTGGAAATTGAGGATTGATTGGACGATTTGCGGTTTAGCTCTTCCAGTTCACTTGGGCAAGGATTTTGAAGGTTTAGATCGAATTAGTCTAACGTAAGCTAAGAAATTTAGCGTATAAAAAAAGTGGGAGGATATATTAGGTCATGTCACTTTGCAATCTTCCCACTTGCAGGAATGGACCGTCTTAATGTGGCCAGCCATGAAAATTTATTAGTTAGATTAGACGTTCAAGTTTTTTTTAAAAAAAGTTAATTTGAAATATCAAAAAAAAATTTTTTTTTGGGTTTATTTCTTACGTAACTTCTATCAAATGTTATCAATGAAATTTGCATGAATATAATGTTTCATTAATTTAACTTTGTGAAATTGTAGTGTATAAGGTTCTGAGAGTTGGTTCTGATCTATCCAATAGTGTTAGGACTCTATTGTTGTAGTTGTGTTAGTAGTCTTGTTATGTATTCTGTATTTATATTCTGTACACTTCTATCGTGAATATTATTCCACAACACAAATATGGTTCTCATCAATAGGAATAAATACAAATTTATTTATTTTTCTAATTATAGTAACAAATTCAAATTTAATCTAAAATTTTCAATTTAAACACAGTTACGAATTCAGTATGTATTTGTTTAAAAAAAAAAGTCAGTATGTATTTTTCTTTTTATTTTAGTCTTTTTTATTTTTCAAATGAAAAATCCAATAAACGAGCTTGGTGTTTTTCATTTTCCTATTGAAGATTTTTTTTTTTAAATGAAAAGAAAAGAAAAGAAAAAGAAGTTGATAACGAAAGAAGAAAACAATTTTGAATTGTCAATGAGCTTGTGGTTTAATGGTACAAAATTTCTCTTCTAAATAAGAGGTCATGTGTTTGAGTTAGGTACTACATTCTAACAGAGTCATTTGAAACCTAGAAAAAATTGGAAAAGTATACTCCTTTTTTGTGTAACAAAACAAAGCACAGTTGAATAATTTTTTTTTCCATTTTCTATTTTGTTTTTAAAAAGGGAAAATTTTCACAAATTAGAATGATCCGTTTTTATTTCCAAAATCGTTTTTCACTCATCTAAATTAAAATTTCTAAAACACGGGCAAATAATTGGTAATAATGGTCTTAAAATAGAATTAGAACAAGGGGGAAAAGGAAATAAAGAAAAAAAGTGAGGATGAAACTCGTAGAGTCTCTTGTAGAACTAAAACTAGTTCTCTTTTTTTGGCTAGCTTCTAAGGGATGAAAATTCAACTTTTTTCCGCCAATAGGAATGAAGGATAATGTCTGTTCTCGGTTCTCCTATTCCCTGGCTTTTATCTTAGATATTATCTGAATCCTTAACAAGATATTGCTAGGTTTTTTTTTCTAGCACATAGTAACGTGATGAAAGACAAACATATTTCTATTAATTGAAAGTATTAATTGAAAGTCATCCTACTTCTAGGTTTTATATTCTCATCTTTTGTTGTTTCTGGTACCCTATTTGGGCCTGAAGTTCATTATATATCATCTTTGGCTATTTCCTTTGCATCCGGAGTTTCTTTCAACGACAAACCATGACCCTAATCTCTGATTCAGGTATCGAGGCATTGGGATAAGAATTGAAGATGAAGTCCTCGTTACAGAAACAGGCTATGAGGTATCTTCAGGCTGTCATACTCAGTATTATTTATTTTATGACAAAGTATGGATCTTTTCGCAGCTCACTGAAATAAATTAACCGGTTATAATTGGCATTTTATGATAAAGTATCAATCTCGGATACTGCATTATCTGTTTTTCCAACCCGATACAGGTACTCACAGGATCAATACCTAAGGAAATCAAGCACATTGAATCCCTTCTAAACAACTTTAGCAATGGAATGGAATCTCATAACTCCACAAGAGCAGCATTTCGTTAGTTTTTCCTCAAACCTTTCAATTTGAAGACAGCAACATGCTATTGAATTAAGAGCACGAGTAAGTTCTATACTTTGTACTATCTTTTATACCCACACTAGTTCTTGTTTTGTGGTAGCCGGTTTTTTATGCTTATTTCTTGTAATTACACGTGAGAAACCAATAAGTGTGATGAACAAATGAAGTGCTGGTGATTTATGAATAATCGGTGATCAACTTTGGATAATGAAGCGGTTATTCTTTATTACTTATTATCAGTGTTGTAAAAATCGGCCTAGGTGGCATGCTAAGGCGCCAAGGGCCTTTTAGTTGGCCAGCCGACTCGGCCAACTCAGTTGAGTTTTTTTTTTGTGTGGGGGGGGGGGGTGGCGGCGGGCGGGCGGTGTTAGGACGGCTACACTTTATTATTATTTTAGTCGGCCACCTAACGCCTTCTGCAACCTTGCCTATTATTGCAATGGCGGAGTACGTTTGGCTGTTCAACAGTTTCAGGGTGTGTATGCTTCGCACATGGGAACCAGAATCGATATGGGTATCAAATACTTGGTAAGGGTAATGGGTTTTGGTAAAAGTATTTTGCATGTTTGGTAGTAGGGTGGAATGAGAATGGTTATTAATAGTTAGGGAAGAAAGGAGGAAGGGGAATGAAACCCTTATTTCATTAGGGTATAAGTTTTCCAATTAATGAGGTATTTCAAACCTATAGTAGTATTTTAAAAACCTATCAACCAAAACAATAACAATCACTTTGATACCCATACCTTATGCCTAAACCCACCAACCAAACACACCCTCCGTGTTCACATTAGAAACTTGAGAGCTTACAAAATTGTTGCTTTTGTGTGTTTTCAATTTGAAAGAGTGGTGGTTGATCCTCTCAACCACCGCTTGTGTGCATACAGGTGAATCTCCCAACTCCCTTTACAATTAATTTCTCCAGCTAATAATTAATTCTGTGCAGTGGATTTTCAATTATTAGTTTTTATTTCTTTATGTAAATAATGCCAACTAAAATTTCTTTATGAGACCAACAAGTCATTTGGATGAAACAAGATCATCTCCAATAGTTGTAGTTTTTGAGGAGTTTTTGTAGGTGTGACTAGGAAAGAGAAGATGCGAGAGAATGGAAAAAATGAAAAAAGAAAAATAAATAAAGTAAAAACAAAATCTAAAAAGCAAAAAAAAAAAAAAAATCAATTTTAGCGGGCGCGTATGGTGCACGTGCTCGACTGGGTGTCTCAGTGCTGCTCATTCGGCTGGTGAGCAACACTGTTTGTTTGTTCTGGTGGAGCCCACTTTTGTAGAAAAAAATCAAGTCTTACGGTAGCAACTTTATTTCTTCTCTCTCCTTTCCCTCTCTCCCCATCTGCATTGGAACCTGTAAAAACCAGCCAATATTAGCCTATTTGGGATGCTCTAGTCTCTAGGTGTTTAGATGGCGGTTGCTTAGGAGTTTGTGTTTGCCCTCCTCCATAATTTAAGGGCATGCAAACTCACCTTTGATTTTTGAATACAGCTGTAGGTGTTTGTGTATGCGTACTGCAATTGCTATCTTTTCATTTGTTAATCAACCAACAAGTTTTACTTTGCATCTTACAACTTGTGTTTAAAACAAATTTTTCTGTGGATCATATGAATAAAATATAAATTTTACTATACTAAAGATACATTGTTTATGTACTGAAGAGTTAATTTCATTTTTGGTCCTAGATTTATAGGTGACAATCTACTTTTAGTTCATTTTTATCAAAACATTCTTTTTTGATCCTAGTATTATTGTGACATGACCATTTTTGGTCCTCCGTCAAAAAATTCATTGAAATGCAGTTGAATATAAGGACATTTTGATCTTTTTTATACAAAGTAGGTTGATCGGCTATATTTTTTTATATTTATTGTTTTGAAAAAATTCATAACTGAAGACCAAAATGCCCTTGTATTTTATGAAATTTAAACTGTTTTGCTGATAGACGACCAAAAATGGTCATGTCATAATAATACTAGGACCAAAAGTGGATGTTTTGAAAAAAAAAAGACTAAAAGCGAATTGTCACCTGTAAATCTAGGACCAAAAATGGAATTAACTCTGTACTGAATGTACATTATTTGATAGTGTACAACATGCACTTTTCATATTCAAATATTGTGCTTTCAAATTTGGATTAAAGAACATGAGGAATGAGGTATTCTCTTTGAAAGGAAATGAGGTAGGAATATTTATGTTTTTTAAATATTTATTTTTATTTTTATTCCTTAAACCAACAACACTACAATAAAATTCTAGAAATTTATTCCTTTAACAAAGTAACAAACCATCCAAATAGTGAAATAGTCTAGGGAAGATTGCACTTTTCGTCCTTAAATTATAGGTAATTGTAGAATTCGTCTTTTAAGTGTTGGTTATGTTCACTTTTCGTCCTTAAGTTATTGTGGGCATTGATATTAGAGATGAAATTTGTAATTTTAGTATAATTCAGGGACGAAAAGTGAGCACGAAATGACAAAAATACTAACTTAGGAATAAAAAGTGAGCATGATGACTAACACTCAAGGAGGAATTTTACAATTACTCTATAATTTAGGGACGAAAAATGCAATTTCCTCAATAGGGGCATTCTATTCTAGACCTATTTCATTCCTCTTATTCTTCAAGTTTTACTACACAAACCAAATATGTTCTAATAGGGCTAAGCCTATTTCATTCTTTAGGAAATAAGACTCTTATTCTTCAAGTTTTACTACACAAACCAAACAAATATGTGTACTAGGGTTATGTATAGTAAATGAGAGTTTTTAAAGTTTATTTTAATTATAGTTGATAGTAATGCATATGCATTAGTTTCTTACTGGATAATAAAAAATATATTAATATTAATTCAAAATCCAAAAATTCGTTGATAATAAATTTATTAATTAATTGTAAAAATATAATATTATATCCAATTTCATTTTCTATTGCTTTCTCCAAAACAATTATTGATTAAAATTAGTACACAACAATTACGGATTGTATTTAGAATTAGCTAGAATTACTTATTAATAAATAAAATCTATTATCTATATGTCACTCTACTTGTGTATTATCACAAATGACATTCTCTTGCAAATTAATTAAGCATAAAATAGTAGGACATTTTGGTATGAATAATATAATTTTAAAATTTTCATTTCTATCAATATAATAATAGTGTCGTTTGATTTTACTGATGAATGCGGCGCAAAATGAGGTGGAAGTGTCGTCTCCAAACAAGGGGTGACGAGGGAGATTGGGGTAAGTTAAACGGGTTGATTAGACTACCATCTAATTTCAAGTTTGCATCAAAACAATATAAATCATAAGTGTTGATATGAAAAATCAAAGTATTATTTATTTAATTATATACCGTTCATATATAATAAATTTATTTAAACATAACAAAATAATTATATATGTATCCTAGTATCAACATTTCAACAATTACACTAGCATCTATTCAATCCATGCATCTAATTCCCACCTAAATATGGGTGTACTTAACTTCCCCCCAACTACACCTATGCGTTCGTGTACATTCTATTTCTATTCTAGTACACATATCAAATGTGTAGCAAATACTCTTCAATTCCCAACAACCCCAACACTTCTTCATTGATTTCATCCTTAAATTTTCAGCTAGCTGCCTTCATTTCTGTTTTTATGGCACAACCACATTATTTTTACTATACTCTGATTTTTACGGGAAAATTCACAATTGCTACATGAAGATGCGTTTTAGGTGAAGCCCGCCTTGTGACCCTAATAAAGGATAACAAGGAGATAAACTAGTTTAAGTTTCTTTAAGTTGACCGCTTGACTGACTCAAACTAAGAAAGTCAATAGACAACTCTCACAACGAGTCGAACTTGGTGCATATTACATAATCGAGGAGGGGAGAGTGGGGTGGAGATATATATATGACAAACCATATGTCTATATACAATTTTTTGAATGCCCTAATGTATAATTAGCTATCATTAAAGTTTCAATAAAATTAATAATAACATTTTTTATACTTCTAAATAACATTCACTAAGTATCTATATACATAAATTATAAATAATTAATATATATATATATATATATATATATATATATATATATATATATATATATATAGAATATATATATATATATATAGAATATTAATCAAATGCCGCTGTGTTGTTAGGTGTGGTCGTGTGGCCAGACGTGCGCCATTCGATTGTGCTGATCCGACGGTGGTTGTGATATATTAGGATTTAGGAAGTTTAATTCGCGTAACTTAAGTGGGGGTTTTATGGTAATTGTAAGTGGGGAAGGTAATGTTAGGATACAGAATGCACCAACAAACGTATTAATAAAACACACCATTCTACGTTATAAAATGCACCACTGAACAAATTAAAACACACCATTTCCCACCATACCGAAATACACCACTCAATTCAAATGCACCAACAAAATTAAAACACACCATTATACGTTATAAAATACACCAGTTCTTATATTAAAACACACCACTTAACCACCACACACAAAATGCAACTACTCTCAGATTAAAACACACTAGTCTACGTTATAAAATACACAAGTTCTCAGATTAAAACACACCACCTAACCACCACACACCAAATGCAACTACTCTCATAAAAATTCACCATCATGTGTATTAAAACACACCATTCTACGTTATAAAATGCACCACTGGACAAATTAAAACACATCATTCCCACCATACTGAAATACACCACTCAATTCAAATGCACCAACAAAATTAAAACACACCATTATACGTTACAAAATGCACCACTGGACAAATTAAAACACACCATTCCCCACCATACCGAAATACACTTAGTCAATTCAAATGCACCAACAAAATTAAAACACACCATTATACGTTATAAAATGCACCAATTCTCATATTAAAATACACCACTTAACCACCACACACCAAATACACATACTATTGCGAATTACAACAATATTATCTCAAATATGAACCAGATTAATGCTGATAGTGCAGATACTATTGCGAATTACTCCATTATCGTTCATCTGTTACAGTCGACATGTGTATTTTGTTCAGGACGGAGCGTTCGTTGCGGGTGATGGAGTCCTTCTACGTTCGTCTGGTGTTCGTTGTTCAGTGCTCATCGACTTCAAGTCTCCGTCGTCGCCTATCTGGTTTCGAAATTGGAGTGAATTGTCAACAGTGTCCTTCCCGTTCGCGTAATTGAAGACCAAGCGCCTGTATTGTTTGGATTAATATGAACCCTTAGATCATGGAATCTGATGGTGCAGATCAGGCCATACAGCCGCACGGGAGATGCTGTTCGCATCTGATGCCGCCTCTATATATATATATATATATATATATATATGCTTAAGTTCAGGCAAATTACATACTTAACGTGAGATTGTGCGAACAACTGCATGAGTGCAAATAATCTATGACATAATTGAACACTAACTACGTACTCCCAAACATGTCTAGATGATAGTGGAGATCAGACCTTTGAAGTAGTTAGTGTGCATTGATGTAGTAGATTGTTTGCATTCATGCAATTCTCACATTTAGCATGGTTTTCATTTGAACACAACTATATATATATATATATATATATATCAGATCAAATAAAAAGAGTAGCTTGGGTAAAAAAAACAAAAGTTAAATCTCAACCATTGATTTAGTCTAGATCAACGGTTCAGATTAAAGGAAAATTTTAAAAATAAATGCAGTGACATTTTTGCAATTGAGTATGGTTTTTTTTTTTTTTTGGTGCATTGTTTTGTTTCTTAGAGTGTATATTTTTTTGTCTCTTTGAGTGCGTAATTTACTCTCTTTGTGTGCATATTTTAGTGCCTTCGAGTGCACAATTTTGTGTGTTCAAGTGCACAATTTTGGGCTAGTTCATAATTTTGGCCTTCGAGTGTAAAATTTAATTGTATTTTTGTGCTTTCAAGTGAACATTTTTCTAAAGTAGTAGTGTAGAGAATTTTTTAGAGTCGTTGATTTGTATATAGATCAACAACTCAGATTTATCCGAATAATTTGTCTGGCCAAAGACCTTGTGGTCAAGTGGCACCCGGTGTCTCGATTAACACTCCCACATGGATGATGGGAGTGGGTTTGAGCCTCAGTGGAGGCAACTGTTGACTCGTTGTGTTTCAGTAGGTTGAGAAAGTAGCTATGAACAGATACAAAAAAAATAATAATGTTTTGTCCAAACGCTTTTTATATATATATATATATATATATATATATATATATATATATATATATATATATATATTCGAATATTCGAATACTATTCGAATCGAATCTATCCTGATTTGTATTTGGATTTGAATAACATTCGAATCAAACTGTGTATTCGAATTCGGATTCGTATTCGAAATATTCGAATTCGAATATAACTATTCGAATTCGAATCACAAATCGAATCAAAATTATTTGATTTGTTTACACCCCACTCTAGTTTGGTAAAAGCGACTTTTCTTCGACTAAGTTATCAGTGCAATATTCTCTCCTTAGCTTTTAAAAGGTGGACCTTATTATCATATCATCATATTTGTAATTCATTATTATTTAGGTCCTGTTTGGTAAATAATCAGCCTATCAGCCAATTTTGGCTTATTTGACCACTATTAGTTGGTAAATAATAAGCTTTTTGTAACTCAAAAATGCTAAAATTCAAAAGGCTACTCAAAGCAGCCTTTTCAATTAGCTTTTTGAGAAAAGAAATTATACCAAACAGCTATCAGTTAACAGCTAATTTATCAAACAACTTTCTACAATCAGCCAATGTTATCAACAAATCATACCTTCTAACCCAAACAACCAACCTAATCAGTTAACAGCCACTTACCAAGCATGGCCTTAGTCTATATTACCTAGGGATAAACATAATGTAATAATAATACTAATAAAACTGCTTAAAGTAGACGACCCACTTACTCTGCCAAATGTCATTTTCGTTAGTTTACAAGCTTTCATTTGATAAAATTGATCTAAAGTGATGAAGGTTCCTTGTACGGATAATGTACATGCAAGGGGTGGAAATTGAGGATTGATTGGACGATTTGCGGTTTAGCTCTTCCAGTTCACTTGGGCAAGGATTTTGAAGGTTTAGATCGAATTAGTCTAACGTAAGCTAAGAAATTTAGCGTATAAAAAAAGTGGGAGGATATATTAGGTCATGTCACTTTGCAATCTTCCCACTTGCAGGAATGGACCGTCTTAATGTGGCCAGCCATGAAAATTTATTAGTTAGATTAGACGTTCAAGTTTTTTTTAAAAAAAGTTAATTTGAAATATCAAAAAAAAATTTTTTTTTGGGTTTATTTCTTACGTAACTTCTATCAAATGTTATCAATGAAATTTGCATGAATATAATGTTTCATTAATTTAACTTTGTGAAATTGTAGTGTATAAGGTTCTGAGAGTTGGTTCTGATCTATCCAATAGTGTTAGGACTCTATTGTTGTAGTTGTGTTAGTAGTCTTGTTATGTATTCTGTATTTATATTCTGTACACTTCTATCGTGAATATTATTCCACAACACAAATATGGTTCTCATCAATAGGAATAAATACAAATTTATTTATTTTTCTAATTATAGTAACAAATTCAAATTTAATCTAAAATTTTCAATTTAAACACAGTTACGAATTCAGTATGTATTTGTTTAAAAAAAAAAGTCAGTATGTATTTTTCTTTTTATTTTAGTCTTTTTTATTTTTCAAATGAAAAATCCAATAAACGAGCTTGGTGTTTTTCATTTTCCTATTGAAGATTTTTTTTTTTAAATGAAAAGAAAAGAAAAGAAAAAGAAGTTGATAACGAAAGAAGAAAACAATTTTGAATTGTCAATGAGCTTGTGGTTTAATGGTACAAAATTTCTCTTCTAAATAAGAGGTCATGTGTTTGAGTTAGGTACTACATTCTAACAGAGTCATTTGAAACCTAGAAAAAATTGGAAAAGTATACTCCTTTTTTGTGTAACAAAACAAAGCACAGTTGAATAATTTTTTTTTCCATTTTCTATTTTGTTTTTAAAAAGGGAAAATTTTCACAAATTAGAATGATCCGTTTTTATTTCCAAAATCGTTTTTCACTCATCTAAATTAAAATTTCTAAAACACCTCGCTAGTTTATGGGGATTACAAATTTTTTTTTTTTTTTTTTTTTTTTTTTTTAACATGTGGAAATATTTGTCATATTCAATTTTAATTATTAATTCTGATATATTTGCCACAATTAGTCTCATGATTATTTTTATAGTATTTTATTTTTCAAACTTAGGTGATCCAACTTACCGGACTAATCTTAAGCCTATACGACCCCACCACTAGAGTAATTACGGAGGTAAATCACAAGTCACGCAATCAGTCCACCGGTCATATCCTAGCCTTCATGTGCGCACAAGAGATCCAATCTAGACCTTCTAGCATCCTTGAGTCTTTTTCCTATACATGTTTCCAGGGATCCAATCCAGACCTTCCAACATCTTTGAGTCTTTTTCCCAACCAAGCCAACACATTACTGCCTCCAGTCATGACCTTTAAGTCAGTCGACGAACCAATTAAGCTAAGGTCCGGTCTAGTAACATATTTAGCTTCAACCAATTTTGGTTTGTTTGACCACTATTAACTATTTGACTTGGTTAAATAACCAATATGAGTGTTTCATTAATTAGCTTTTTGTAACAACTTATTGCTCCAAAACACTAAAATTCAAGAAGATGCTCAAAGCAGCTTTTCGATCAGTTTTTGATAAAGTCATTTTGCATGTAATAAGTTGTCAACTAATAACTAATTCACCATACATCTTTCTATAATCAACTAAGGCAAATACTTGTGTGAGACCGTCTCACGGGTCTCAATCCGTGAGACGGGTCGGATCTTTGATTAATAAGGTCAAAGGTCTGACCCATTAATCAAATATTCAACCCGTCTCACAGATTGAGACCCTTGAGACGATCTCACACAAGTATTACCTATCAACTAATATTATTAACTAATCAAACCTACTAACCCAATCAACTAAAACCTAACATCTATTTACCAAACACCTCCTAAGTCCAATGGGCTAGTCTCCTATTTATTGGTGGTTGTAGGGAGAATAAGTGGGGTTGGTGTGGGGCATTTAAGAAAATTGAGTGTGTGAGAAGGGAAAAGCTGAAACCGGCCTGAAGGGCAAGACGTAGTATATATATATATTGTAGGTCTACCTCCTCCTGCTCCACCCCACTCCTTTTCATCATCTCATCTATAAAGTATCAACCAATTGAAAACACGTATAGTAGAGACTAAAACAATGTCTCAAATCACAGAGGAGATAAGAAGCAGCGCAACGGAGCTGTACAAAGGCGACGAAATCTGCCAAGAGAAGTCCAAATTCCTGCTCAAAGAAGTGGGGTTACCCAACGGGCTACTCCCCATGAAAGACATGGAAGAGTGCGGGTACGTTAAGGACACGGGTTTCGTGTGGCTCAAGTCCAAGAAGAAGACGGACCACAAGTTCGAGCAGATCGGGCGAGCGGTCCAGTATTCGACCGAGGTCACGGCCTACGTCGAGCCGGGTCAGATCAAGAAGCTCACCGGGGTGAAAGCCAAGGAGCTCATGCTCTGGCTCACCCTCAACGAGATACGCGTGGATGATCCCCCCACCGGGAAGATCCACTTCAAGACCACCACCGGGTTGGCCCGCACCTTCCCCGTCTCCGCCTTCCAAGTCAACGAAGAAGGAGAAAAAGAAGAAGAAGACGAGGACCAGAAGAAGGAGAAACCCGTGGCCACACCGGCCATCAATGCACCCTTGCCTGTCAAGGAACTCTAATTAATGCTCAATCGGATCGAGGCCTGGGATTCTTAGGATCGGAGAATCAACCTTTTATGAGAAATCCAATTTGGCATTCAATAACTATATATAATTCCCTAAGTATGACATTCTACAACTTATATACTAGATCGGGTCCCTACGTACGTACTAAGCATTATGTCTTTTTCTCAATTCTTATATATGAATGAAGTATGTAGCTGCTATTTTTATCTGAGGCTAAATTTATCCAATCGGAGTTCTACTACATTACTCTCTATTTCTATTTTTTTACTTTTACTTTTTGATGTGACAATTGATGATTAGTTATCATTATCCGATGAGAGTAGTAATATTTTTCAATTTATATATGGATTTTTCTTTTTAATTTTGAGAAGCTAAGGGTTTAGGGTGCCAACTTGGCTTGAAAGCTTTAATTTCAAGCTATGACAACCTTTTGTCTTTTATTATTATTTATTACTAGTATGATTCCGTGCGATACACGGATTGAATATTAGTAATATTATTGTTAAATTATAGATGGTAATGATTTTTTTTAAAGTTTTTAATAATAATAAAAAACTTAAAATTATAAAAAAGTTTGAGAAAATTAATAATAAAAAATTGGACATTTAAATGTAACAAAATTAATAGTCAATTGCAATATCTATAAAAAGGGAAAAGCAAAGTTGTACAAAATTACAAATTATTGAAAACTTCATGGTACACCACGTTAGTTGTTGATGTAGAATTTGTACTTGAGCCATTCACAATCAATATTTTAAGACCATTTGAATTGTTGATCCGAGATGTAGCAACGTACAATTGGCAATGTACAAACACGGGTACCTTGACTTTTATTAATAGTCATTGCATATGATAGCATTAACGGGAAGTGTCTTATTTGAAATTTGAATGACAATCTTGGATCACATGGTGTCATAGACATGCGGGGAATCAAGACCTTTGATCCATTGTTAGCACCACTCATTATCTCGGCTTCAATAACACGGTCTGCTAACTTGGTGATTGCCAATCTAGTCTCATTGCATAGCCCTATAAAATGGTCAATATTTCTTTAACATGATCGGTGGACCAATTTTCAAGGTTAATGAATGGTTTGGTACACGAACACCTGGAACTCTAATGTCATTTATGAGCATAATTATTTATGGAGGATGTTATAACATTTTGACTACATGATTTTATAATTATATGTCCATATACTTTTACACAATAATTTTTTTATGAATAATTTTGTAATGATATACATTTGTGACACTGTTTAGATTTTGTCCTATGGAATTTCATCTTGCTCATTTATAATGAAATTGATGAATTCATAAATAGCAAGGTGCTTTTCAAAAGCTACACTGTTTTAAGTGTAATTGATGTAACTTTTTATCCTAAATCTTGCATGACCTATTTAATACTACTTTGTCTCATTTAACTTATCATTTATTAATCAAATAAATAAATCAATTTTTATTACTTGCTTATTTTAACTTTTTATACTACTTAATAATTTTTTAATCAATTTATGTAATTTTTAAACGCACAAATTAAATATTATCGAATTTGAATCACAAAGATTTTGCATGAAATCTCATTAACCATACAAAACGTATAGTATAAGACCAAATTAAATGATACAACAGAATATTTAACGAAAATATCATTGTACTCTTTTGAAATTATGAAATTTTATCATAGACAAAAGGCAAAAACTTGTGTGAGACCGTCTCACCATGAGACGGGTCGGGCCGGGCCGGGCCGGGACAAGATGCAAATGTGACACTTATATGCACAAATGTCATACTTATATGCTCAAATGTAATACTAATCAGGAATAAAATTTTTGTTACTTATAAGGGTAAATGTAATACTTTTAAGGGAAAATACAATACTTTTACATTTCGATTTAAAAGTATTACATTTGTTCTCAAAAGTATTATATTTGCCCTTATAAGTAAGGGCACTTGTCAACATTACTTATTATGAAAAATGTATTACTNATATATATATATATATATATATATATATATATATATATATATATATATATATAGAATATATATATATATATATAGAATATTAATCAAATGCCGCTGTGTTGTTAGGTGTGGTCGTGTGGCCAGACGTGCGCCATTCGATTGTGCTGATCCGACGGTGGTTGTGATATATTAGGATTTAGGAAGTTTAATTCGCGTAACTTAAGTGGGGGTTTTATGGTAATTGTAAGTGGGGAAGGTAATGTTAGGATACAGAATGCACCAACAAACGTATTAATAAAACACACCATTCTACGTTATAAAATGCACCACTGAACAAATTAAAACACACCATTTCCCACCATACCGAAATACACCACTCAATTCAAATGCACCAACAAAATTAAAACACACCATTATACGTTATAAAATACACCAGTTCTTATATTAAAACACACCACTTAACCACCACACACAAAATGCAACTACTCTCAGATTAAAACACACTAGTCTACGTTATAAAATACACAAGTTCTCAGATTAAAACACACCACCTAACCACCACACACCAAATGCAACTACTCTCATAAAAATTCACCATCATGTGTATTAAAACACACCATTCTACGTTATAAAATGCACCACTGGACAAATTAAAACACA
>NC_044930.1:12665574-12713878 GCF_003576645.1 Ipomoea triloba
CTATTTAATACTACTTTGTCTCATTTAACTTATCATTTATTAATCAAATAAATAAATCAATTTTTATTACTTGCTTATTTTAACTTTTTATACTACTTAATAATTTTTTAATCAATTTATGTAATTTTTAAACGCACAAATTAAATATTATCGAATTTGAATCACAAAGATTTTGCATGAAATCTCATTAACCATACAAAACGTATAGTATAAGACCAAATTAAATGATACAACAGAATATTTAACGAAAATATCATTGTACTCTTTTGAAATTATGAAATTTTATCATAGACAAAAGGCAAAAACTTGTGTGAGACCGTCTCACCATGAGACGGGTCGGGCCGGGCCGGGCCGGGACAAGATGCAAATGTGACACTTATATGCACAAATGTCATACTTATATGCTCAAATGTAATACTAATCAGGAATAAAATTTTTGTTACTTATAAGGGTAAATGTAATACTTTTAAGGGAAAATACAATACTTTTACATTTCGATTTAAAAGTATTACATTTGTTCTCAAAAGTATTATATTTGCCCTTATAAGTAAGGGCACTTGTCAACATTACTTATTATGAAAAATGTATTACTTTTTCTCTTATAAGTAACAAAAATTGTATTATTGATTAGTGTTATATTTGAGCATATAAGTATGACATTTGCATGGTGCTTTGACCCGACCCGACTCGACCCGTCTCACGAATAAGGATCCGTGAGACGGTCTCACCCAAGTGTGACAAAATTATCAATCAATATTGATTTATTGAGAAATCAAGTGTGGAAGTTATATTTTAATCTAAAAATAGATAATGAGATTTAGTTTCTAAAAATACATACTCTAAAACATAAATGCTATATGAGTGCTTGGAACCAAATTGACTAATTAGGCTGTCATTATCCCTGCAAATTTAGCATTGGCAATGTGACATGGCAAGAGAGAGAAATATTTTTTTATTTTATTTTAAGCTGCTATGTATTGACAAGGGAGAGAGAATTGGCTAAATTAGCAATAGGAGAGAGAATTTGCTACTTTGTCATGATGCACCTTTTGTGCTGCCAACCCACCATTTGTTTCCTTTTTTATTTTGATTATTTCTGTTAATAATGTTAGGAACATCATGTAATAGGTTTTGATGATACCAACTGTTAAGTAGAAATCCCCAAGTCTCGATACATAGGCAAAACGCTGTAAGTTCGACAAGTAAACCAAGAGCGAAAATACAACCGGGTAACTTTGAGCTCAACTCGGAAAATATTTAAGCTTGAGGGAAATTTGTTTGAACATCTTAGAAGTCTCGTGTGTTGTAATCATATAGACAGATCAGAAGAAAGCATGGGACAACACTGGAGGAATAAGGGTCTGCGAGACATCAACTAAGTCTCGAGACATAAGCAGAGTTCGAGAGGTAGGACCTCTCGATACAGTTATCCAGTTCGAGACATAAACAGAGTTCGAGAGATAGACCTCTCGATATTTGAGTTCGAGACATTAAGCAATCAAGATATCAACCTTGGTCTCGATACACTAACAATTCTCCAACAAAGCTGAATGACGGTCATACTTAAAGTTTGGAGAAGAAGAATATCATGGAGATGGAATAATGAAGAGGTGCCGAACGTGAAGATTTCAAAATGGGCGGAAATGGATGACACGTCAGATTTCCACCACAAACGGTCAAAAGGTGCACCAATGCTGAAGTGGTCTGATTCCCTACAAACAAGGAATAATGGGAATATAAAAAGAGTAACTTTTACCAAAAGACGAAAGTGGAGCATGGACTCAAGAAAAGTGAACTATGGAATATTCACTACAAGACAAAGAGGTTCAAGTTACAAGATCACCACTCCATGAAATATGCTGAAAATATGCAAGACCCATGATCAGCATGGGAGACAAATTTCAAACGGAATAATTTTCCCTCCAACGGAATTATTCCTCTACTCTCATATATAAGGACGTAAAGACACAGAAGAAAAAAAGGGGAAGAAAAAAGGGGAAAAGAGAGAAAAAGGAGTTAAAAAGAAAAGAGGTTCGAAATTCTTAAGAAGTGTCTGTCTAAAACGTTCAAGTGCAAGTGCTTAACTTGGAATATCATCCTGATATTCAAAACAGCGAGAAAACACATCTTAGTGTTTCAAGAGAGTTACAAAGCTTAAACTGTTATACATCTAGAAGGTGACCGAAGCTGCTCTACATCGAAGTTGATTCAACGATAGCTTGTGGTCAGATTGGAGTCTGTTACATTCAACTGTGACAACCAAAAACACCTTGCTTTGGATTAAGCAAGAGAGGTGGAGTAACCTGGCTGCTGTCCGAGCGAAAGAAACCTGAGGCTTGACGCGGGCTTGGTGATCAAAGGTCAAGTGCTCGAGAGGTGGAGTAACTGGAAGCGGGGAGAAAAACCTGAGGAGAGGCGGAGTAACCTGGCTGCTGTCCGAGCGAAAGAAACCTGAGGCTTGACGCGGGCTTGGTGATCAAAGGTCAAGTGCTCGAGAGGTGGAGTAACAAGAAGCGGGGCGAAAAACCTGAGGCTTGAGGCGGGCTTCGTGATCAAAGCTCAAGCGCTCGATATTGTACTAAAAAGGGAAGTTTTTAGTGCAATCCTTCCAGGGAGTTTCTGGAAGAAGAGTGGACGTAGGCGGGTTGGCCGAACCACTTAAAAATCTCTCTTGCATTTACTTACTGTTTTTATCTCTCGCTAACCTCTCGATTGCACTGCATATAAACACACCTCTCGAACTAACTCAAACTCGTGCTAACTAAAAGGGGATAACATTTCCGCTGCGCATAAAACTTTGTCTTCACCTCGTGAGGTATCGAACCTAAACATCCTAAGTTCAATACACACGAGAGGTCGAAAAGATTTGCAAAATCTTATACAAGTCTATTCCCCCCCCCCTCTAGACTTGTACCCCATCCCCTTGGGACCAACAATTGGTATCAGAGCAAGTTCTCTGATCGATATAAACCTTTGTTTATATTGCCTAGAGATCCTTCTTTGAAAAATCTTCTTAAATATTTTCAAAGCACGAGATAATTTTTCAATATGGACAGCATGTTGTCGAGACATCTTCTCTTTGATCTTAGCAGGTTTGACGACTGGAAAACACGCATGCTTGCGTACTTATCAGCCCTCCATGATGAGATGGCCGAGGTTATAACTTCTGGACCAGTCAAGATCCTAATGGTTAATACTGCTGCAGTTCAAACCCAAGAAACACCAAAGTACATCCCAAAACCTAGGGAAGAATGGACCAGTGATGATAGGAAGAGAAACAACCTGGACAATATTGCCAAGGATATTCTCTTCAGAGCTATAGACGAAACCATCTTCCCAAAAGTGAGGAAGTGCAAAACGGCAAAAGAGGTATGGGATACTTTGATGTTAATTGGTGAAGGTGACGAACAGGAAAAGGAAAACAAGCTCACCGTGGCCATGAAGAAGTTCGAAGACTTCAAGATGAAGCCAGGAGAGAGCATCGACAGCATGGAGTCTCGGTTCATGAAGCTCACAACCGAGATCAGTGACCTTGAAAAGGAGATCCCACAAAAGGAGCTGAACCTGAAGGTCTTACGTGGCCTCACTAAGGAGTGGGAAGTAAAGGTGATCACGATGAGAGATCACCGAGATCTGAAGGAAACCACAACAGACAAACTCTTCCGGGATCTCAAAGCCTTCGAGTTCGAGATGTTCCCAAGAGATGAGGACATTGTGGATCGACGAAACGTAGCACTTGTTGCTGAGCAACCATCCACATCTTCAAGGTCAGACTCTAATCCTATGAATGTTATGTCTGACGAACAGTTTGCTCTCTTTGTGAGAAAGTTCAGGAAATACATGAAGATGAACCAGGAGAGCAACAAAAGTTCACCTTCCTCCTCAAGAAGGAAAAATGAGAGATATCCATCCAGAAGGACGGAGGAGGAAAATCAGGGTCTATGCTACAACTGTAGAAGACCGGGACATTTCAAGGCCGAATGCCCTTACCCACTAGTAAACAAGTATCAGGGCCAAGAAGGCAAGGATTCCAAGAGAATAGAGGAATCCAGGGAGAAGTCAACACAAGGTGGCTTCAAAGGATCATCAAAGACGTATCAGCGCAGGAAGGCGCTTGTTGCTGAAGAATTCGAGAGGACAATCGAGGAGTCCGAGACGTCGAGCTCCAGCGAAAGCAGCAGCAGCTCAGAGGATGAGAGGGGGCTCATCTGCTTATACACCGAGGAAGAGGAGAATCAATGCCTAATGGCCATTGACAACGAGGTAACCTCTACTCCTACATCTCGCTGCTCTACTTCTACCTCTCGTTGTTCTTCATTTAAGAGCGATGAGGACCCCTTCGAGATGTTGGAATCGCTCAGAAGGAACCTTAACATCGCCAATAGCACTCATGCTAGAGTGATGGATGAAAACAGCAAGCTAACTGCTGAAAGAGATATGCTTAAGAACGTCTCGAAAGAGAATTTGGAGCTGACTCTCAAAGTAAGTGAGTTAGAAGCCAAAGTAATCCTACTATCTGAAGAGTGCAAAGCTCGAGAGACGAGAGAGCTTAATCTTCGAAAGGTCATAGCATCATACACTAATTCCTCCAAAGCTATGGAGAAAATGGTGGTTGATCACAGACCTACAAGGGATAGAACCGGTCTAGGGTTCCATCAAGACCATCTCTCGAGAGATAAACAGACCAATGGTTTGGGAACTTCAAGAAATGGAGGATTTCAACCCAAACCAAATAAAGGTCATAAAGGTCCAACAGAAAAGACCAGAGTAGCTATTCATAAACCGTCCCTATACACCAGCAATGGAAAGTATAGGAAAGCTACGAAGAATGGCCGGGTAAACAATATCGAGAGATCACCTTGCTATCTCTTGCAAGGCCATTCCAAGTACAAAAAGAGCTCCACTCCATATAATGCACCTCAAGGCAAATATGGAAGGTCTGAGATCCACATAGTTAGGAACTCACGGATGGAGAAAGGAAGACTCTATTCATCTAGTGAGAATTGGTCATCGAATCACAAGTTCTGGAAGAAACCTCACTTTCAGCAATTTCACATGACCAAACAGCGTATGAAAGGCATGGTGCATAAGCCGGTCGAAAAGTCTCTACCTAAGTTGATTTATGCACCAAAGAGGCCTAAAACCTTTGCTAGCATTCCTTATAATTATCAAACGTACAATGGCTACATTGCGCCTAGGCCTGGAATAATGGGCACAAGGTATAAATGGATGCCTAAACTCACTAACCCACCAGGACCCAAAGTTTGGGTACCTAAACTTGCTTTATTTCCTTGCAGGACACCAGGGACGTGTGGTTCATTGACAGTGGATGTTCGAGACATATGACTGGAAATCTAACACTGCTTGAGAACATCCAACCTATCGAAGGTCCCTTGGTGACATTTGGCGACAACGAGAAGAAGGGGCGCACAAGAGCTGTTGGTGAAATCCAAAAGAATGAGCTGGTTATTAAAGGAGTGTCCTACGTTGAGGGGCTCAAGTTCAATCTCCTTAGTACAAGCCAGTTCTGTGACAAGGGCCACAAAGTTGTCTTCACCAAAAGCAAATGTCAGATTATGAACGAGGAATCTCTCGAAGTCGTCTTGGAAGCAGCAAGGAAAGGAAACATGTACATAGTGGATTGGAGGTCTGCAAAACCATCCCTATGTATGCTAGCAAGGAGCAAGGAAGATTTATGCTGGGATTGGCATAGTAAGCTTAGTCATCTGAACTTCAAGACTATCAACAAGCTTACTAAGAGGAACTTAGTGGAAGGACTGCCCAAAGTGACGTTTCGAAAGGATAAAATCTGTGAGGCATGTCAACGTTGCAAACAGATCAAATCCTCTTTCAAGAGCAAAGCCGAGACATCATCCACTAGACCATTAAGTCTTCTTCACATGGACTTATTTGGCCCAGTGGATCCACCCAGCATAAAGGGAAAGAAGTACACTCTTGTGGTAGTGGATGACTACACAAGATTCACTTGGACCGTGTTCTTAACCAAGAAAAGCGAGACAAAAATTGCCCTACCAAATCTCTTGAAACAAGTTCAAGTTGAAAAGGAAGTCTCGATACTAAAGATCCGGTCAGATCAAGGTGGAGAGTTCGTTAATCAAGTAATCGAGAGCTACTGCAACGAGAACGGAATTCATCATCAACTATCAGCTGCTCGAACACCTCAACAAAACGGGGTTGCTGAAAGAAGGAACAGAACTCTCAAAGAAGCCGCAAGGACCATGCTCTCGCAAGCCAACATATCACAAGGATTTTGGGCAGAAGCAATCAACACAGCGTGCTACACCCAAAATCGGTCCTTGATAGTAAAAGGAGTTGGAAAGACTCCATATGAGTTGTGGAATGGAAGAAAACCGAATGTAAGCCACTTCCACTCATTCGGGTGCAAATGCTATATTCACAACAATGGGAAGACTCAACGAAGAACTTTTGAAGAAAAGGCAGATGATGGAGTATTTCTGGGATACTCATCGACAAGCAAAGCACTCAGAGTCTTCAACAAGCGGAGTTTGGTGGTTGAAGAGTCCATACATGTTACCTTTGATGAAAGGGCATCAACAGATCAACCATCAAAGACAACGGAAGCTGCTGAGGAAGATCAGCCAGAGTCTATCGAGAGATCAAACTTACCTCTCGAAGACAAGCAGTCGATAGTTCGAGACGTAGCGGAACTCCAGTCAGAATCAGATGATGAAGAGTCTACCAAGAAGAAAGCTCCTGACTCAGTTGATCAAATCCAGATCATAGATGTTCAACCCACATCTCAACCTTCAACGGAAGTATCAACTGAGGAGCCACAACCCGACCTAAGATGGCTGAGAAGTCACCCTGCTGATCAAGTGATTGGAGATGTACGTGACAGAGTTCGAACCAGATCAGCATACAGAGAAAGCATGTTTGCTTGCTTTCTATCTCAAATAGAGCCTAAGGTGATCGAAGAGGCTCTATGTGATCCAGATTGGGTGCAAGCCATGCAAGAGGAACTTCATCAGTTTGAACGGAACGATGTTTGGGAACTAGTTCCGAGACCTCATCATCAGAATGTCATTGGTACAAAGTGGGTTTTCAGAAACAAGATGAATGAGGATGGAGTTATTGTTAGGAACAAGGCCAGACTTGTTGCCAAAGGCTATTGTCAGGAGGAAGGAATAGATTTTGATGAAACCTTCGCTCCAGTGGCACGTCTCGAAGCCATACGCATCTTTCTCGCATATGCCGCCTTCAAAGACTTTAAGGTATATCAAATGGATGTCAAGAGCGCTTTTCTGAACGGACTTCTCGAAGAAGAGGTGTACGTTGAACAACCTCCGGGTTTCTTGAAGGACGTAGGAGCTGACAAAGTATACAAGTTGAAGAAGGCACTCTACGGCTTAAAACAAGCTCCAAGAGCTTGGTACGATACCTTATCCTCTTTTCTACTTCAGTGTGGGTTCACCAAAGGCCTAGTGGACAAAACATTGTTTAGGATTAAGGATGGGGATCACATCTTATTGGTGCAAATCTATGTGGACGATATCATTTTTGGTAGCACCAATCCAGACTTGTGCGAGAAGTTCTCCAGTTTGATGAAAGGAAAGTTCGAGATGAGCATGATGGGAGAGCTCAACTACTTCCTTGGACTACAAGTGAGACAGCTTAAGGAAGGTATCTTCATCAACCAGGAGAAATACACCAAGGATCTGCTCAGGAAATACAACATAGAAGGGAAATCCTCAGTCAAAGTACCTATGGGAACCTCTCTACGTATCGATGTCGACAGCGAAGGTCGAGAGGTCGATCAAACCACTTATCGAGGTATCATCGGATCTCTTCTTTATTTAACTGCAAGTAGACCAGACATATCCTTTGCAGTAGGTGTATGTGCTAGATTTCAGGCAAGTCCTAAGGAAAGTCACCTAAGTGCATCCAAAAAGATTCTTAGATATCTAAAGGGTACGCAGAGTGTTGGGCTCTGGTATTCGAAAGGTGGATCTTTCGAACTTATGGGTTATTCAGATGCGGACTTTGCCGGTTGTAAGATAGATCGAAAGAGCACATCAGGGACATGTCAGTTTCTAGGTGGAAGACTTGTCTCATGGTTTAGCAAGAAACAACATTCGATAGCTACAAGCACTGCTGAGGCAGAATATGTAGCAGCTGGAAGTTGTTGTGCTCAGATCTTATGGATGAAGCAACAGCTAATGGATTATGGTGTTGAGTGTAAGGAGGTTAAAATTATGTGTGACAATACAAGTGCTATTGCCATCACCCACAACCCAGTGTTACACTCCAGAACAAAGCATATTGATATTAAGCATCACTTCATCCGAGACCACGTTGAGAAAAAGGACATCACTTTGGAATATGTTGCAACGGAGGAGCAACTAGCAGATATTTTCACAAAAGCGTTATGTGAAAATAGATTCTCTCAACTAAGGTTAGAATTGGGAATGATAGAGTTGGGTTGAATGGTCAAATCTTATCTTCTTGTATTTAGTGCCATGAACTGTTTCGCATGTGAGGGGCGGTTTCATCAACTTTATGGCAGCTTTGGAGTTACACAAGCATTGAATGGTCATTCATATTGCATCCCGTGACTCAACAGTGGTAACCCTATTGGGCTATAAATAAGAGGGTTTCTTTCAGAAGTTCATACCATCAACTTCCCATGGAGAAAAAGAAAGGAAAAGATGATGTTCCATTCTTTTATAGAGGAAAGAAACCGGCAGTCAAGTCCAAAGATTTTCAAGGAGAAAACTATCCAGAATCAACGAAGGGTGAACAGATTACGGAGCTTCCTGATAATCCAAGCAAGAATCCTATTCCCATCCAAGGTGAATGGATCCCCAAATACGAGGAGATCCACAACGATGGGATACTGGAATCGGGAGAAGAGTCCTGCACAAGAGGGACTCCTACTGCTGCACATTCTGGAAAAGGGCCTTCCTCAACCAAATGGAGAACCAAGGGAAAAAGAGAGGAAGACCAGATGGGAATTTCTGAGGTCAGCAGCAGTCAAAGGGGTGATCATACCTAATCCAAAGACACTAAGAGGATTAGCGATGAAGATGGTCACTCCCAACTATAGTAAGCAGCTCCGGAGAGAAGAACAAGAAAAGGGAATAGCCACCCCCAGTTCTGTTATTAGACAAATAGGACTTTAGATGGCTAGTTCCTGCCTTAACGATAGATTCCTATTAGGCTGACCAAGGCCAAACAAAAGTTTCTAGGGAATTTAATAGGATATTGATTCATATGTAATGTATCTGGAAATCACTAAATGAACTTAAGGATATGTTCCAAGTGATATCTTTTAAATGAATCAAACTTGTTTCTCTCGCAATCTGTGTTCGAAAGGTAGTTCGAGAGGTCACCCGATCAGTTTGTCTACATACATTATGTCTCGAAGAAGGGTAGTTCGAGAGGTCACTTCGAAAGATAACAAACTGATATCTCTGAAAGGAGGAATAAGGAGGGTTAGGGATCAAAGGGAAGATCCCTAACCAGATCAAGATGGAGGAATAAGGAGGGTTAGGGATCAATCACTCAGGGGGAAGATCCTTAACCAGATCAAGACGGAAGAATAAGGAGGTTTAGGGATCAATCACTCAGGGGGAAGATCCTTAAACTCATGAGGAAGATCATTCACCTTCGAAAGGTGAATTTGATAAGCTCAACGGATATATGAGGTGGAACGGCTATCTTTGGACATAAATGCTAGCCACGTGGTCATCGGTTACTGACGGTTTTTCGCACTTAAGGGCATTATCTTGATTAGTGGGAGCATGCTTATTTTAAAATATCAATACTCCACTGTCTCAAAGCTTAAACCGTTCTATACTTTACCGAAATACCCTTACCAAAAAACCTTATAAGCTGACCGTTATCAGGGGTATTTCTGACTTCTCACATCTTTTAAATCAACCGGGATCCTTCCACGGGTCAAACTCTCAACCCTACCCATATATCCAACCCGAATCCGCCTAATATAAAAGCAAAATCCTTCTTCTTTACCCGGATTCAAACTCAAAACCATATACCCAAAATCCCCAAATCCTTAGACGCTGTACACATTCCCTCCAAAACACACAAACTTTCTTCAATGGCGTCTGAATCATCATCTTCTTCATCTTCATCTTCATCCTCCAGTGCATACCAGAGAGAGCTAGACCACATACGCTCTCAGATTAAACAAGTCAAGGCGGGAAGCATCCTTGACAAAGATGGCTTCATCACCCACTCGCCAAATCCAACAATGGCGGAGAGAGTCTTGAAGAAATTTGAGAAGGCAGGACTAATGCGGTACATGACGCATGACTACCGAACCATTCATGACCTCGACCACACAGAATGGTTCGCTCATGCCAAGGTCACGAAGGGCAAGATTGAAAGCCGCTTCAACGAAATAGACATAACAATCTCTGTGGGTGATTTACGAGCAGCATTCGACTTTGCTACGTCGGAGGAGGCAGTCAAGCACCTATCGGACTACAACATGGATAAGCAGGAGTTTTGGGACAAAATCCGATTGGAGACTGCACCACCCAGAGCATCCTCTGCCCTCCGCAGATTTCATTTGAAGGAGAGGTTTGCCCTAGCCGCCGAGCTCATCATAAAATTCATCCTCGGCAAGGTGTCCGGAACAGACGAAGTCAATCTGGACACTCTGAAAATCCTCCACGCCATCTGGAACAACAACAAGTTGGACTGGGCTCACATCATCTTCGACTGCCTCAAACACCAAGTGCAGAGCTCAGTTTCCAACTCCGACCTGACAATCTACAAAAAGGTTGGTTTTGGCTTTGTTGTTCAATTTCTATTGAGACTGAAGGGCTTCGAACTGAGGGAAGGGCGAGAGGTTCATCGGAATACCTATATGGGTAGAACGAAACCTCAAGCTAAGGCAAAAGGTGCTAAGGATGCATCTTCACCCTCAAAGCCTAAGGGAAGGGGCAAAAGGAAAGCCCCAGCTAAGGAGAAGCGCTCTGATGACGAGCTTTTGGACACCCTAGTCAAGAGGGTTGAATTGAAAAGGAAGGCCAAGAGGACCAAGACTGCTGCTGTCACCCAGGTTCGAGAGGTGACACCGTCCGTTATACAAGTACCATTTGAGGACAGGGCACAAGCCCAGGGGGAACCTCAGGCTACACTGGCCACTGAGGTTGAGAGAGTGCCCCCTACCAAGTCCCTGTCAGGAACTTTAAGTGTTGATATACTTGCTGTTGATGGTGCTGAGGATGTTGATGAATCTGTTGGTTTGCCTCAAGAGGAGGCTCGAGAAGTTGAAGGTACTGGGATCAGTGATCCAGTACAGGGTATTGTTGAGGAACCACGACAGGTGGTTCGAGAGGTAGATATTCCAGCAGCTGAAGATCTAGACTGTGTGGTGGCTGCTGATGGTCAGGGCACTGTGGTCAGGAACCCAGTGCAAGCTTTTCTGAATGATGGGTTGACACATGATCTCTCGGTTGTTCGAGAGATAACTGAACAAGCTGTGGAGTGTGCATCAGCAACAGAAATCCTACCTGCTGACTCTGATGAGCTGAATGCTGAAATCACATCTCGATTGAATCAAAGTGTTGAGAATGTATCGAGTTTGGACGACTTCTCCAGAGTACTTCGCTGGATCAACTGGAGAACAGGTCCCTTTGATCAATTGATCTCAAGAGCAGCAGAGATGGAGGCTGAGGAACGATTTGCACTAAACTGGTTAGATCTCACTGAAATCCCAGCCGACGAGCTTCAAAACCGTGCCCATGAGATGCAAGTAATCAGGAGTAATCTTGGTCGATCTGACAAAGGAAAGGGCATAGCTGTTGATGCACAAGAAGATGAAGCCGAGCCTGAAGAAGATCCTGAACTAGACGCTCAATTTCGAGAGGATATCAGGCTTGCCACAGCAATATCCTTGGGACAAAGTGTAGAACACACGAGAGGTCCAGGAGAGACCTCTGGGGTTGCTCGAGATGATGCTGACACTCCTACTCCAACTGCAGCAATCCCCTTGTCCCAAGTGAGTGAATCTGCTCTAGAAGACCAGGTAGCTTCGAGAGGTGAATCCGAGACCTCTGAAGCACATGAGGTGGCACCTAACTCTGTCTTACTACTGCCACCACCTGAGTCCACACCCTCGAATGCAACAGATGAAGCTCAGACAGTTCGAGAGGGTGAAATTTTGTTGCTCCAACTCCCAGGCTTTCCCATCGATATGGTTAATAGGGAAAGGTGGAGTGCACCAGTTGCTCCTGAGATAATAGATATTCCAGATTCACCAGAGCATACTGAAGTGCAAACAAGTGAGCAACAAGAGCAGAATGAGGAGAACCCTGCTGGTTCGAGAGTTGAGGTTCAAGAAGGTGGAAACCGGGAAGCACCTGCCGATGAATCAACTCCTCCAGTAGATGATCACGTTCCCAGCACTGGTTCGAGAGGTAGTGTTGAGGGGGAACCTCAATCAGATGGAAACCGGGAAGCATCTGATGCAGAGACTCCCACCTTGGCCAATCCTACCTTACCAGCAGCTGAAGCTGAGGCTCCAGGTTCGAGAGGTGAAGAGCAAGAAGTGATCCATCCCTCAGGTGGAAACCGGGAAGCACCTGATATGGAGCTACCTTCGAGCTCTGATCCCAGTGTCCCTGCTGAACCTCAGGAAGTCAGTCGAGAGGTGGAATCACGAATGCAAGTCATGGGTGGAAATCTGGAAGCACCCAAGTCCCCTCCGACTAGAGGTACCACTCAATCTTCTTCTCCTTCTTCTTCTGACTTTGATCAACAGGCCGAACGAGCTTTCATTGGCGAGGTGCGTCAATTCATGGCTGATCAATCTCAGAGGATGGCTCAACTTGAGCATGTACTTGCTGTTGTTCGAAACGCTGCAATACCTGTGACTGGCTCCGGTGACTCCCAAGCCAATCACGAAGAACTTCTCGAACAAGCAGTGTGGGCTGAGAATGCAGCACAAAGGGCTGCGGATGAGGCTGCGGTAGCTCGAGCAGAGACTGAAAGGATGAGAACTGAATTCGCCGAGTTACGAGCAGAACTTCAAGCCCACCAACGCTCAAGTGAACTTCGACAGGATGTGATGCAAACCATACTCACTGACCTGTCGCACCAAATGCCTGCCCAAATCCATGCACTCTTCGACGGTTTGTCCTCCTTACTTTCCCTCCGCTATGATGCCAACAAGGGGGAAAAGAAGACTCAGGGAGGGACTTCAACCAGCAAGAAGAGGGCGGCAAGTGAACCAGCTGGACCTCCTCCTCCTCCAAAAGTTCCAAAGTCAACAAGAAAACAAATGGAGGAAGCTGAAAGAGCAGATATGTTAAGGATCCAGCGTTCACTGGAAATAGGAGAAAGAAGAGAAGAAGACAAGGAAATCAGAAGAAAGAAACAAGAACAACAAACAGCCAAAGAGAAGAGAGACAAGCTACTCCTACAGAGCTACAAGGCAGGGACCAAAGAAGACTCAAACGAATATCTTCATGGAATCATAGTAAGTCTTCTTACCAAAACTGACTTAGCTCTTCATAGCGGTCTCACTCTTCCGGAATGCATCGAATGGTGGAGAGATGGGGTGATTGAAGGCAACTTCATAGGTGAAGCCTTTGTCAATTACCTTCACCTGGATATATCAAACGAATATCTAGAGCAGGTGAACTTTGAAGACCTCCACAAGACACGAGCAGCCATAAACGAGAAGAGGAAAGCGAATAAGCAGTAAGCTCTCGATGTCTACATGCATTCGAATTTGATGTTGTTCTTTATCTTCTCTCTTTTCTGCTAAAGCCCTGTAAAACACTCCTGTTATGATAATATATATATCTTTTGTTGGGGTGTTGCGTGAGTTTGGTTATTCTTGCTTTAGTAGATCAGTTGTCAAACTTACCATATGCGCTGAAAATAAAATCAATGCTTTTTCTTTTTCAAATCAGCCATATAAGTAAGTATAAGTGTTGGCATCATCAAAAAGGGGGAAATTGTTAGGAACATCATGTAATAGGTTTTGATGATACCAACTGTTAAGTAAGAATCCCCAAGTCTCGATACATAGGCAAAACAATGTAAGTTCGATAAGTAAACTAAGAGCGAAAATACAACCGGGTAATTTGAGCTCAACTCGGGAAATATTTAAGCTTAAGGTAAACTTGTTTGAACAACTTAGAAGTTTTCGTGTTGTAAGCAAACAGATAGATCAGAAGCAGGCACGAGACAACTCTGGAGGAATAAGGGTCTACGAGACATCAACTAAGTCTCGAGACACAAGCCAAGTTCGAGAGGTAAGGACCTCTCGATATACCTATCGAGTTCGAGACGTAAAGAATATTCGAGAGATAGACCTCTCGATACATGGGATTGAAACATCAAGTGGTCGAGACATCTTCTATGGTCTCGATAAACCGGCACTTCTCCAAGAGGCTGAATGTTAGTCAACATGTGCAGATAAAATACTCTAAGTTTGGAGAAGAAGAATATCATGGAGATAAAATATTGAAGAGGTGCTGAGCGGGAGGTTTCAAAATGGACGGAAGTGGATGACACGTCAGACCTCCACCACAAACGGTCAAGAAGTGCACCAATCCTGAAGTGGTCAGATTCCCCAAACAAGGAATGATGGGAACATAAAAAGAGTAACTTTATCCAAAAGAAGCAAGTGAAGCATGAACTCAAGAAAGTGGAATATGGAATATTCACTACAAAACAAAAGGCTCAAGTTACAAGACCACTACTCCATGAAAAATGCTGAAATTGTGCAAAGACCCATGTTCGGCGTGGGAGACCAATTTCAAACGGAATAGTTTTCCCTCCAACGGAACTATTCTTCTACTCTCATATATAAGGACGTAAAGACACAGAAGAAACGGGGGTTGTGAAAGAGGTCAAGAGGTTAACAAGAGGTGTCTGATAAAAACGTTCCAGTGCAAAGTGCTTAACTTGGAATATCATCCTGATATTCAATACAGCGAGAGAACACATCTTAGTGTTCGAAGAGAGTTACAAAGCTAAACTGTCATACATCCAGAAGGTGACCAAAGCTGCTCTACATCAAAGTTGATTCAACGATAGCTTGTGGTCAGATTGGAGATTGTTACATTCAACTGTGACTATCAACAACGTCTTGCTTTGGATTAAGCAAGGGAGGTGGAGTATCCTGGCTGCTGTCCGAGCGAAAGAAACCTGAGGCTTGACGCGGGCTTGGTGATCAAAGGTCAAGTGCTCGAGAGGTGGAGTAACTGGAAGCGGGGAGAAAAACCTGAGGAGAGGCGGAGTAACCTGGCTGCTGTCCGAGCGAAAGAAACCTGAGGCTTGACGCGGGCTTGGTGATCAAAGGTCAAGTGCTCGAGAGGTGGAGTAACTGGAAGCGGGGAGAAAAACCTGAGGAGAGGCGGAGTAACCTGGCTGCTGTCCGAGCGAAAGAAACCTGAGGCTTGACGCGGGCTTGGTGATCAAAGGTCAAGTGCTCGAGAGGTGGAGTAACTGGAAGCGGGGCGAAAAACCTGAGGCTTGAGGCGGGCTTGGTGATCAAAGCTCAAGCGCTCGTTATTGTACTAGAAAGGGAAGTTTTTAGTGCAATCCTTCCAGGGAGTTTCTGGAAGAAGAGTGGAAGTAGGCGGGTTGGCCGAACCACTTAAAAATCTCTCTTGCATTTACTTTCTGTTTTTATCTCTCGCTAACTTCTCGATTGCACTGCATATAATCACACCTCTCGAACTAACCCAAACTCGTGCTAACCAAAAAGGGGATAATATTTCCGCTGCGCATAAAACTTTGTCTTCACCTCGTGAGGTATCGAACCTAAACATCCTAAGTTCAATACACACGAGAGGTCGAAAAGATTTGCAAAATCTTATACAAGTCTATTCACCCCCCCCTCTAGACTTGTACCCCATCCCCTTGGGACCAACAAATAATACTAGTATTTTCGCCCGTGCGTTGCACGGAATGAATTTGTTATAATATTTTAAGAATATTTGGATCGATATACAATTATATAAATTATAACATCGAATATTATATAGTGCAATTGATGAAATTAGTTGGATTGATTATGTTTTCTGATGTTTTCTTTGCTTGAATCAAAGCATATTTGATTCACGGATAAAATTTTGTATTATTTATTTAGATAATAAAATTAAAGATAAAATTATTTTTTTAAAAAAATATAATATTGAATATGTACATTTATTTGATTATAAGATTAGTGCAAAAGTATCACTTAATTAATTGAATAATATATGACTTGTTTGTTTACAATTATCTTAAAAAGATCTATATTTAATATAACTTAAGTAATTATATTATTACAAAAATAAATATGGAAAAATGAGAAATAATTTAACTTTAATTATTACGGAGTATAAAAATAAATTCAACGACCAATATTTAGCTTAATTACCATAATAATTATTAGGCAATTATTATTAGTCAATTAAACTAAATTAATTACTTTTCGCTAATAGGAATATCAATTCGTACATACAAAAATTATTATTATTATTATATATTAAATATGTTCGACCTCTGCAGTGTTTATGTCACACGTGTACTAATTAATTTGATCAACGACATTTAAAGTTGGTGAGGGGATTACTATCATAATAATTAATTACCATAAACATTTTTCAGTGGTATAACACTATTACATTAATGCACGTATATGTATTAATCTATAAAATACAAATATACTATCAAAATAATTACCATAATTATTAATAAGGAATTACCATAATTACTAATAACTAATTACCCATAATTACTATTTATTACATTGTATATATACACATATAATATTTATTACTCCATAATATGTATAGGCAAATTCTATAGTATAATTTTGGTAAATTATAATTTATATTGATAGATTTATAATTAAAATAATTACATTTAGAAATTAAAAAATTAGCATTTAAATTTTGTATGATTTTGATATCTATTTTTTTATCAAATATGATTTTGGTAATTAGCCAATAATTAGACAAATTAGGGTAATTAAGTCACTGGGGCTTGGTGATCAAAGGTCAAGTGCTCGAGAGGTGGAGTAACTGGAAGCGGGGAGAAAAACCTGAGGAGAGGCGGAGTAACCTGGCTGCTGTCCGAGCGAAAGAAACCTGAGGCTTGACGCGGGCTTGGTGATCAAAGGTCAAGTGCTCGAGAGGTGGAGTAACTGGAAGCGGGCGAAAAACCTGAGGCTTGAGGCGGGCTTCGTGATCAAAGCTCAAGCGCTCGATATTGTACTAAATAAGGGAAGTTTTTAGTGCAATCCTTCCAGGGAGTTTCTGGAAGAAGAGTGGACGTAGGCGGGTTGGCCGAACCACTTAAAAATCTCTCTGGCATTTACTTTCTGTTTTTATCTCTCGCTAACTTCTCGATTGCACTGCATATAATCACACCTCTCGAACTAACCCAAACTCGTGCTAACCAAAAAGGGGATAATATTTCCGCTGCGCATAAAACTTTGTCTTCACCTCGTGAGGTATCGAACCTAAACATCCTAAGTTCAATACACACGAGAGGTCGAAAAGATTTGCAAAATCTTATACAAGTCTATTCACCCCCCCCTCTAGACTTGTACCCCATCCCCTTGGGACCAACAAATAATACTAGTATTTTCGCCCGTGCGTTGCACGGAATGAATTTGTTATAATATTTTAAGAATATTTGGATCGATATACAATTATATAAATTATAACATCGAATATTATATAGTGCAATTGATGAAATTAGTTGGATTGATTATGTTTTCTGATGTTTTCTTTGCTTGAATCAAAGCATATTTGATTCACGGATAAAATTTTGTATTATTTATTTAGATAATAAAATTAAAGATAAAATTATTTTTTTAAAAAAATATAATATTGAATATGTACATTTATTTGATTATAAGATTAGTGCAAAAGTATCACTTAATTAATTGAATAATATATGACTTGTTTGTTTACAATTATCTTAAAAAGATCTATATTTAATATAACTTAAGTAATTATATTATTACAAAAATAAATATGGAAAAATGAGAAATAATTTAACTTTAATTATTACGGAGTATAAAAATAAATTCAACGACCAATATTTAGCTTAATTACCATAATAATTATTAGGCAATTATTATTAGTCAATTAAACTAAATTAATTACTTTTCGCTAATAGGAATATCAATTCGTACATACAAAAATTATTATTATTATTATATATTAAATATGTTCGACCTCTGCAGTGTTTATGTCACACGTGTACTAATTAATTTGATCAACGACATTTAAAGTTGGTGAGGGGATTACTATCATAATAATTAATTACCATAAACATTTTTCAGTGGTATAACACTATTACATTAATGCACGTATATGTATTAATCTATAAAATACAAATATACTATCAAAATAATTACCATAATTATTAATAAGGAATTACCATAATTACTAATAACTAATTACCCATAATTACTATTTATTACATTGTATATATACACATATAATATTTATTACTCCATAATATGTATAGGCAAATTCTATAGTATAATTTTGGTAAATTATAATTTATATTGATAGATTTATAATTAAAATAATTACATTTAGAAATTAAAAAATTAGCATTTAAATTTTGTATGATTTTGATATCTATTTTTTTATCAAATATGATTTTGGTAATTAGCCAATAATTAGACAAATTAGGGTAATTAAGTCAATAATTAGATCAATAATTAGACAAATTAGGGTAATTAAGTCAATAATTAGATATATAATTAGACAAATTAGGGTAATTAAGTCAATAATTAGATATATATCTATTTTTATTAGGGTAATTAAGTCAATAATTAGATATATATCTATTTTTAATCAAATTTTATAGCAACCTACCTACCTTTGGATTTGTATTCTTTATATATATACATATATATATATATATATATATATATATATAATTAGACATATTAGGGTAACCATATTTTTATATAGGGTAATTAAGTCAATAATTAGGGTAACCATATTTTTATATAGGGTAATTAAGTCAATAATTAGACATATTACTTTTTTATATAGGGTAATTAAGTCAATAATTAGACATATTACTATGCATATATTACTAATTATGTCATTTTCTCACCTTTTATTAACATAATTTATTATCTTTTAATATGCTATTTTTATATAAGGTAATTAAGTACTACAAATTAGTATACACATTGTTTTCTCCATTAATTAGCCTGTTTTTAAAGTTTATATTATTATTATTTTCGCTCACACATTTTAATAGTCTGTTTTTTTATATAGGGTAATTAAGTCAATAGTTAGATAAATTACTATACATATATTAATAATTAAGTCATTTTATCACCATTTTACCATAATTTATTACCTTTTAATAGGCTATTCCTTACTACAGAATACAGATTAGTATACACAATATTATATGCCATTTTATCAATTGATTAACCTATTTTAAAAGTTTATATTATTACTCCATTTCACACCTTTTAATAGTCTATTTTTATATAGGGTAATTAATTCAATAATTAGACAAATTACTGTATATATTAACCAATTTATCAAATATGATTTTGGTGTGCGTTGGCGCCTTAGATAGAGAGTCAAGATGTGAATGGTGGATTCCTTCTTCAACAAAGCATTCAAAGCATCCCAATGGCTGGATTCCTTCTTCAACAAAGCATTCAAAGCATCCCAATGGCAACTGTTTCTTATCAACAAAGCATTCAAAGCATCCCAATGGCAACTGTTTCTTATTTTAATTGAATTCAAAGCATCCCAATGGCAACTGTTTCTTATTTTAATTGAAATTATATTAAGAATTTTATGACTGTTTCTTATTTTAATTGAAATTATATTAAGAATTTTATGTTATTATTATTATAGAGTATTATTATTATTATTATAGATTATTATTATTATTATTGTTATTATTATTATTACTATTATTATCTTAACACAGTAGGATTATATCAATGCATAAAAATTATATTATTATTTAGGCAATAGATCCACTTCTTCGTCTCTGATTATACCAGGAGGATTACCGGTGTTGTCCTATCACAAAATCATAATAATATGCAGAGTATGATAAAATATTTCAAAAGGAACATAACTAAGAGATATATAGGAATAGAAAGTAATTTCATTACAACATAGTTATAACAACAACCAAACCAAATTACAAAAAAGAAAATACACAGAAATTTCTCCGCAAAAAATAACTTTTAGAAATAGAAAAATATGTAATTTTACCACTACATAATTGTAACAACAACCAAATTTTGAATCGTTGCAAGCCATTTGCTCCTCATCCACTTCTTTGGCTCACAATATGTTCAAGCAGCAAAGAGTTAACACCAAGCTAGTAATCATCAATACACATTTTAGAAATGTATAATTTAGATGGTAAATAGTATATGGAAGTACCATAAAAAAAGAGACTAAGCCTTTTAATCTCATACATGGTCAGCATATCTCTTTGCCTACATGATTGGTCTTCCATTCATAACAAAATGAAATCAAGTATTTATTTATTTAAAAAAACTGGTAATGATTGAAACCAAGAAGGGCAATATAATAGAATAATATGATGCTAACCAGAAAATTGGCTTTTTCCAATTTGGTTATTGCGCAAGAGGCTAATCTTCAAGGCGACCAAATCGACCCGTCCTTGTTGGGATCGAAAAAAAACTTGGGCGTCAATACCAAAAAAAAGAAAAAAGATAAGAAGAAAATGGGTATCACGGCGGAGGTGGCGGATGTGGTGTGGGGCAATTGGCGGTACTTGGCAGACTTGAAGAATGAGAGAGTTCCACAACATTAAGATTAGTTGGGGTTGAGAAGTTGATGGATTGTGTATGGTTGTATTTATACACAATGGATGAGATCAAAATGGCCTAATATTGAAATTATAAAATGGTAAGAGATCACAAGAAAGGTAAAAACTCTTAATTTTTCAATTAATACCAAAAACGTTATAATTCTTCAAAAGGTATCTCTTTGATATTATTATTATTATTATTATTATTATTATTATTATTATTTGTCAATTAATTAATATATATGGACAATTAATTAATAAATTAATAAATGAATAAAATAAATAATTTTACTAAAATGCCACTAAGTTTGGGCGGGAAAAATTGGGAGGAGGATATTATTTTTATATATAGTATAGATTTTAGTATTATGTTTATAATATAATAGGAAAGTGAGACCATTTTTTAGGGTGAGAGAGATTTGTAGGGATGTAGAATAAAAAAATGTATAATTTGCAAATTTGATGATGTAGAAGTGGGACCCATTTTAGAAAATGTGAGGGATTTGCAGGGATAAGGATAGCCTTAATTGATTTTTCGTTCGTGAATAATGATTTCTTTAGTTTCTTATGAGTTCCTTAACTTGCTTTACACAACTGTATTTCAATATAAATATTATTAACATATTATAACAAATTCATTCCGTGCAACGCACGGGTGGAAATGATAGTATTACATAAAAGGATCACTTTCAAATTTCAATGCTATTTCTTATAACATTCAATAGATTTTGACAACACATTGAGCAACACTGTTTTTCTTTAATTTGCGGAGATCAATTCTTTGTAATCTTAAAAAAAAAATACCTACCATAATATAAAATAAACACAATAAATCACAAATATTCAAACAAAACGATAAAAATATTTGCTTACAAAGATTAGTAGTAGGGATGAAATAAAAAGCATTCTAACAAACATTTCATACACTAAAAACAAAACAACAAAGGGATCAAACTGAAAAATAAATCAAGAATTGAACTACTTTAGACCATTCAAATATTTCTCTATTTTTTGACAATAAGATTTCATTAAATGTATGAGATATAATTAATTAAAAATGAAAAATGATTTTTTCTTTTTACAAAAAGCTTTGCATTTTAAACCTCGTTCATCTTCCTAATTAGGCTGCCGAATCGATCTTCTGTGGTACAATTAGGGGGTAAACAAATAAAATATTTTTAGTTCGATTCGTGATTCGAATTAGAATATCTCAATTCGAATTCAAATTATTCGAATACGAATCCGAATATATTTGATTCGACAATATTCAAATATATTCGAATATATATATTAAAAATTAATATATTATTAAAATATTAATATAATTCATTATCATCATCTATCACATTATTTGCTTCAGGCAAACTTGAATCAGCAAGATGAGCTGAGACTCATTCTTCGATGACCAAATGCTTTGGTGCGCGGCACGTAGGGACCAATGCCTTTCACACCCACATTGATAGAAAACATCTGGCTAGATGGCTAGAATTTTGCCTCAATAAGTATGGTCTCCATTAATTATCTTGACCGCTGTGCTTCTTATTTTGAGCTCGAAACTCATGCCACCCAGATTATAACCTCGACCGCAATCCCTTATAAAGTTGTTCGACTAGGTAACATTATGTGCTTCAGGCACCAGTGTAGAACCAATCAAACATGCATTATGATTCTTCATCAACAACTGGTTGTGCTTCTTAGCCACAAGGAGTGCTAAAATCATCTCAGAATGCTTCTCATAATTTGTTGTCATGTACTGCTGCTGGAGTACAAGGTTACTCGCATGAAAAGTAGACATAGTATTTTCAAATAAGTATTTCTCTAAAACTTCCTGTTTGCAGAGTTGTAATTGCAGGACTATTTTATGTAGAGTTGAATTATAGTCAATTACTAACTTATAATATTAAAACTTTAGATTAAACTAGTCAAATTGTGCCAATAGATGACTACGGGCCGAAATGGTCATTCAAGGACTTCCATAACGCAATGGAGACTTTTTCAATCAAATACTCATTTTTTAAGATCGTGGTTCAAGTGGTGACGTAGAAAAATGAGATCTTGTGCATTCTGGGCTTAAGTATTCTGTGACTTAGCAACAAAGGCTTGACTCAATACCTTAGATGCCAAATATATTTCAATATCCAGAGCCCAAGTTTAATAATTGCTTCCTTCATAAGTGAGCTTAATAAATTCACATTTGGCAGTGGAAGACACAATCTACAATATTTATTATTTCCATTCAACTTTACAAAACAGTATGTGACAACATTGGGAAAATCACTATTTTGGATACATGTTCAAATAGTGGATGAAGAAACACCTTTTTACATAAATATGCATATATGTATCTTAGCATTCCGATGCAAACATAATAAGAATCGATTATGCGTTCGATATCCAACGTCATAGAACATACATGGATACATATACATACAATTTGGCATATAACCACATGTATTTACCATTTAAAAGCATCATGGTTCATGTAGAGCCTAATTCATATACATGATTCCGGGAGGATAAATAAAAAGAATTTATATTTACAAACCGTGGTTGAAAAAATCGCTAGGCGCTCGCGTCCGTGTATTTTTTATTTTTTAAAAATTTATTTATGTTTAATTTTTTTAAAGACTAATAATTAGAAATCATATAATATTTTAATAGGTAATACTAAAATATTAAATATTAACCTAAAAAATATTTATAGTTTGTACAATTTACGGTTATTTTGCTCAAAACGATGTTGTTTTGAGTGAAATAATCCATTAAAAAAAAACAATAGTTAATCGGCCGACTAAGGTATAGGCGGCCTAGTTGATGCCTAGGAGGTCTAGTCGGCGCTTAGGAAGCCTAGGCGGTGCTTAGGCGGCCTAGGCGGAGCTTAGGCGGTCGCTAGCTGGCTAGCTGCCTAGACCACCATTTAAGGTGATACGCTAGGCGATCGACTAGCGCCTAGCGCCTAGGCGGGATTTTTGCAACACTGTTACAAACTCATGTATTTACCCAAATTCTTAACCATGGCTTGATGAGAGGTTCATATACTCACAAGAAGTTAACGAACATGAAGTATTATCACTCTAATAATTATCATAAACACACATATACAAATAATAAAATACAATCAAAAGGGAAGATACTCATTTCGCAGAAACAAGGACGGGAGGTTCCAATTCATACTCGAATGCATCTATATAAATGATCACTATGCACAACGTCATAGATTTCAGAATAAAATGCATAATACAAGATACCAAGCATACCGTTCATCAGAAATTAAGACTCATGCTGATATCGTGTTGTAAGTTGGCCTTTCGTTAGCCTAGTCTACCGTGATTGTTGTATAGTAACGTGTCGATTGTACATATGAACAAGATTGCAAAATGGAATGGTTAGTAGAGAAAAAAGTAGAACAGAAGATATAGAACCCAAGAATTCAATCACCTCCCTTCATTAAGCCTTTAATATAAATATATATAAATCCATACAACTTTTCATATCTTTCAACATAAATAGTGGAATAAATATAAGGTAAATGAAAGGTCTTGCGATAATGACCATAATAATAATATTTATAACAATTAGAATCTTATTCTTTTTTTTTTTGTTGGATCTATTGGAGAGGGACACCCCAAAGTACATGGTTTGACTCGCCATTTAACAACACACAGGGATTCCAGCTAGGTCTTCTTCCCGAGCGTCGCAGAGCTCCTCTGGGGCTTGGCTGAGAAGATTTATTCCGAATGGTGATGAGAAGGACATTCTAGCTAGCAAGTCAGCCACTGTTTTGCTCCCGGGCTACGTGTCTGATTTGCTAGTCTTCCAGTTTGGAAAGTTCGTGCAGTGAACTCAGTGTAGAAACAGAAATTTGGGGAAGAACAGAGAGAAATTCTAGGGTTAAGGAGAGAAAGAAGAGTGAGAAGAATAGAAATTGATTGTATTTCCAAGCATAAAAAACTTTCTCCACAATCCACAAGGTATAAAACTCCATAACGAGCTCCATTGAGCTCCTACTTTGCCGGAAAACCAAAACAGAAAACTACAGCTGTAAAAAGTGAAAAAAACACACTCAAACGACGACGTCTGATGCTGGTGTAACTGCCCCTCGACCGTTAGCTTAAAACGGCGCCGTTGGACTCCTCTTCATCAACCGTTATAAGTCTTATAACAGGTGCGTCAAACGACACCATTTCCTTCCCTTTGTTATTTCCCCAATTCCGGTTCACTTTCAGCTCTCCTTCTCTCAACCTTCTTCCTCCTTCTCAGCTTCCATGCCATTAATGGCTTCCATCCGGGCTGTTACATCACCCACCTCTCCAGGTGATCCTTGTCCCCAAGGATCAAAAGAGGGATACTGGCTCTTGATGTGATAGTAGTCTTCCCAGGTAGCCTCCTCCTCGGGCAGATTTGCCCACTGAACCAAGATCTGTGTGACTGCTCGATTATTCCTCTTGACCAACCTCTTGTTCAGCACTGCTACAAGTTCTGTCTGGACTTGGCCCTCATGTCCCAAAGTTGGGGGGTCAATTTGAGCCACCACCCCATCCCCACCTCTTCTCTTGAGTTGGGAAACATGGAAAACAGGATGTAGGAGGGATCTAGAGGGCAATAGCAGTCTGTAAGCTACCTCTCAAATCTTTCCCACCACCTTGTATGGACCATAGTACTTAGATGTCAGTTTGAGGTTGCTCCTGATTGCCAAGGATGTTTGTTTGTAGGACTGGATTTTTAGATAAACCTAATCACCAATGTTAAATGATCTTTCACTTCTGTTCTTATCTGCTTGAACCTTCATCCTGTTTTGAGCCTGGCTGAGGTTTTCCTTCAAGGCTGCTAAAACAACATCTCTCTCCGTTAACCAATTGAAACTCTCATCCCTAGCAATAGAATTAGAGACCAACAAGGGAGGAGGATAACCATACAAAGCCTGGAATGGTGTGCATTTAAGGGCAGAATGGTAGTTGGTATTATACCACCATTCTGCTAAATGTAACCACTTCTCCCAACTCTTGGGCTTCTGAAATATCATGAACCTTAAGTAGCTCTCAACACACTTGTTCACTCTCTCAGCCTGTCCATCAATCTGGGGATGATAGGCAGTAGAACGGTTTAACTTGACCTGCATATTTCTGAACAAGGCCTGCCAAAATTTATTCATAAAAACCTTATCCCTATATGATACAATGCATCTAGGTTAGGGATGTCAATCGGGGCCAACCCTGTCGGTTTCGGGCTAGCCCTGTCGGGTTGTCGGGCTTATCGGATTCGGGTTGTCGGTTAATTATTATTTTAATCTCGGATTCGGGTTAGCCCTAACCCTAACCTTCGGGTTGTCGGGCTTATCGGGCGGGTTAGACTATTTGAACTAAAATCGAAAATGAATACTTACATTCGGTAAAACGGGTCAAGTCGTTAACCGGATCCGAATTCGTTAGAACGGGTCAACCGGATGAGCATTAAGCACACACTAAAATTTAACAAATGCAATTGCAACGGTTCGATTTCGGTTCGATTTTAATTCGATTCGGTGTTCGGTTCGGTTTAAGACCCCCAAATTTTAACATTTCCTAGGCGACAAGACGGTCAAGGGGTGTCGCGACTTAACGGGGCGTCGTAATAACTATGCATGAAACATCACATAACTCAAATTCAAAATCTAATATCTAAATATTAAATACCAACATAACAAATTATCAATTTATAGGTGAGTTCATCTTTAACATTTTTATTTATCACTAGGTACATTCTTAAATAAAATTTTAATAAATATATATTATATATAATTAATAAATAAATAAATAAATAAATACAAATATATATATATATATATATATATATATATATATATATATATATATATATATATATATATATATATATATATATAGAAGTCTATTCAGGTGAGGACTAATGTATTATAGAGGATTTTGAGGATCAATCCTAGCCATTGATTTCCAAAAACTAATGGTGTAGATTTAGGTAATGTTTAGATTAGCTTTTTAGTTAATTAAGGACAAAGATTATATTTTACATTAATTAGTATTATGGAAAGCTTTTGATTAAATAATATAGAATCACTATTGAATTATAATTAAGGATAGAAAATCAGTACTGCATTCCATACGGACGAAACAAAAAACAAACCAAAGACTGGCGTTGAAAAGGTTATGAACACCATTGCGTGCCTATTTACTGAGTATTGTGTGCCTATAATGTATGAGTTGTGTGCCTAATGTGAAAAATAATAGAATTAGGTTAATGAAAGTTTTAAATATAATTGTTTTTTTTAAAGGTTATGAACACCGGTGTGTGCCTACGTCGTATTCAAACACTTCGTTTTTTAATAATTTTTTTAGGAAGAATTTTTTGCATCAACTTAATGTAGATTCTTGAGTTACCTGTGACGTATGAGTTGTGTGGATAGCGTGAATAATAATAGAAGTAGGTAATGAAAATTTTAAGAAATATTTTTTTAAAAAAGTGTTTGATTGATTACTAAATGCTTTTGTTTTATTAATTTTTGTTTTGGAAGAATTTTGTGCATATATTGTACTTATATTCCGTATGTGTAAGGAAACATACAATGTGTGACATTTACTGATATAATGTATGCCTCAATAATTAAATCGTGTGCCCAGACGGACAGAAAGAAAATACTGAGGCACACAATACTCAGTAATTAGACACACACCGGTGTTCATAACCTTTTAAAAAAAACATTTATCTTTAAAACTTTTCATTAACCTACTTCTATTATTTTTCACAACTCATACGTTATAGGCACACAACAACTCATACGTTATAGGCACACAACTCACACGTTATAGGCACACAATACTCAGTAAATAGGCACAAATCGGTGTTCATAACCTTTTCTACGTGAGTCTTTGGTTTGTTTTTTGTTTCGTCCGTATGGAATGCATTACTTATTTTCTAACCTTAATTACAATTTAATAGTGATTTTATATTAGTTAATCAAAAGCCTTCTACAATACTAATTAATATAAAATACCATCTTTGCCCTTAATTACTAATTGCATGCGCCATTACCATATTAATCATCTTCTAATCTAGGCCTTTTATATTTTTTTATTTGATGGCTAGCATTAGTCCTCATAGTCCTCTATAGTATATAGTCCTCATGTGAATAAATAAAATTTTAATAAATATATATTATATATAATTAATAAATAAATAAATAAATAAATACAAATATATATATATATATATATATATATATATATATTAATTATATGTGATTTATTTATATTTATATATTTATTAAAATTTTATTTAAAAATGTACCTAGTGATAAAAAAAAAATATTAAAGATGAACTCACTTATAAATTTCAAGTATGTTATGGTTCACATCACTTCTATAATAAAGAATAGTTTTTAATTGTTCGGGCTATCGGGCTAGCCCATTTAATTTCGGGCTAACCCTATCGGGCCATCGGGCTAATCGGTTTCGGGCTCATCGGGCTAGTTTTTTTTTCGGGCTATAGCCCTGTCGGTTTCGGGTTTTTTACGGTTAGCCCATCGGGTTCGGGCCAAATTGACATCCCTAATCTAGGTAAGCCATGCAATCTATACACCCCCTCTATAAATAATTCAGCAATACTTTCAGCAATGTAGGGGTGTGCCAAGGAGATAAAGTGAGCATACTTTGTTAACCTATCCACAACCACCATAATGACGTCTTTGTTTTTAGACTTTGGTAAGCCCTCAATAAAATCCATGGATATGCATTCCCAAGCCTCCTCTGGTATATTCAGTGGTTGTAGAAGGCATGGGCTTGCCACATTTTCATGTCACAAGTCTGTACTAGAGCCACCACATCTCTTTTCATGCCCTTCCAGTAGAATAGACTCTTTAATCTTTTGTAAGTGCCCACCTGTCCAGAGTGACCCCCAAGGGCTGACTCATGCAATTTTAATAGTAACTCCCTCCTAAAGTTCCCAGTAGAACCCACATATAATATGTTTTTATACCTTAGGAGGCTCCCAACCACTGAAATGTTGGAATCCACAGCAGGACTGATCAATGTGGCAGACAAGTGATCAGTTGCCCAGTCATCTCCCACATAGCTCTTAGCTATTTCTTCCATCCATTGGGGTTGTACTGTTGTAATGGAGTTGGCAGTTGGCTCACCCACTGAATCCAAACTAGACTCTCTTCTAGATAATGCATCTGCTGCACTATTCTCTGAACCCTTTTTGTACTGAATTGAATAGTCCAACCCAAGTAATTTGGCCAGTCTTTTATGTTGGAGGGCTGTTGTTATCTTTTGCTCAAGAAGAAACTGTAAACTATGGTGATCTGTCTTTATTGTAAAGTGTCTCCCTAAGAGGTATGACCTCTATTTATCCACTACATTGATGACTGATAAATACTCCTTCTCATAGATAGACATTCCCAAATGTTTCCCACCAAATGCTTTGCTAAAAAAAGCAATTAGTCTTTCTTCCTGTAATAGGACAGCCCCCATACCTCTATAATTGGCATCTGCCTCAATCACAAACTCTTTTTGGAAGTCAGGTAAAGCTAGTATAGGGGAGTGGCATAGGGCTTTCTTCAGATGTTCAAAAGCCTGTTCAGCATAAGGAGTCCAATTGAATGCATTCTTCTTTAACATCTCTGTCAATGGTTTACTGATTATCCCATACCCTTTGATGAATCTCATGTAGTAGCCTGTAAGCCCTAAGAACCCTCTTAAGGCTTTCACAGAGTTAGGTCTAGGCCAAGCAGCCACAACCTCTAGTTTTGATGGATCAGTTTGTAGCCCTTCCTTGGAGATGATGTGCCCCAAGTAATCCACCTTGTCTTGAGAAAAGGAACATTTACTCATCTTAGCTAACAGCTGATGTTGTCTCATGAGCATTAGTACTTCCCTCAAGTGTCTCCAATGTACCTCCCAACTAGGACTGTAGACCAGGATATCATCAAAAAACACCAAAACAGATTTCCTTAGTAAGTGCTTGAAAACCTGATTCATAAGGGCCTGAAAGGTTGCTGGGGCATTGGTAAGCCCAAAAGGCATTACCCTGAACTCATACAAGCCTTGGTGAGTTCTAAAAGCCGTTTTGAACTCGTCTCCCTCCCTCATCCTGACTTGATGGTAACCGGATCTCAGGTCTAGTTTAGAGAAGCAACTTGCCCCAGCAAGCTCTGAAAATAAATCTTCCACCAATGGTATAGGGAATATGTTTTTGACAGTGATATTGTTAAGTGCTCGGTAATCAATGCAAAACCTCCAAGAATTGTCTTTCATGGGAACAAGCAGCACTGGGAGGAGAAGCAGGAAGAGCTAGGGGTAATAACACCTACTGTTAGCATTTCCTCCACCATTCTCTCAATAGTGTTCTTCTGGTCAAAGGAATATCTATATGGCCCAACATTAACAGGTTTAGCTCCAGGAATTAGGGTTATGGAGTGGTCAAGTGTTTTTTTAGGTGGTAGGGTAGTGGGTTCCTGGAACAGGTCTTGGAACTCCTTTAACAGGTGAGATAATTCTGGGGGTAGGTTTTGTGTAGAGGTAAGGTGGCAGCAGGGTGCTGTTTCTAGCTTGGAAGGTAGTATAGCACTACATTGGACCAGAAATCCTTGTACTTCTCCTTTGTGCCATTTTCTCACTTCCTTCTCAGTGGCTGATTTTAGCAAAATCTGTTTTGTTAAGCCTTTTAACAAAACCTTTCTACCCTCCTTATGAAAGGAGATACTAGGGGGTCTTGTGTGCAATTGAATGGGGGCAAATAGATCTACCCAGTCCATCCCAAGCACCATGTCACAACCTCCCAACCTCAGCAGTCTAAAAGTCTTAGTGAAATGTTCCTGCTGAATCTGCTAACTAAAATCCTTGCAAATGGAATCACTAAGCACTTTCTCCCCATTAGCTACTGTCACCATCAAGGGGGTGGCTTTCTCAGGCTCCTTTCTTAACTGAGTCAATAATTTAGGGTCTAGGAAGCTATTTGTACTCCCACCGTCAACAAGAATTACCACAGGTTGTCTTTGAACAGTCCCCAACAGTTTGATGGTGTTTAGACCTTCACCACCTACTACAGCACACAGGGACACTTCGGCCTCATCCACCCTTATTCCTTCTCCTTCCTACTCCAATAATTCAGGAAAATCAGTGTGTTCTTCAATGATGTTAAAAGTAGGGCCATTGCACTTATGCCCAGGTTGCCAAGGATTGAAACATTTGAAGCATCTCCTTTGCTCCCTTAGCGGATTCTTAAAGTGGGCTATATCTGGGGCTTTGGAAGCAGTTGTCTGTGTGGATGGAATAGGTTTTTGGCTATGACTGGCTGTGGGGTGTGGGAAATTTGGATTATTGGAGTTGGAGCTGAAGGGTTTAGTGGGCTGTGTTGGTTTGGAATTCCAAGAGGAACCCTTTGGACCTTCATGAGGCTTCAAACCTTTCTCGAACTGTCTTGCAAGCCATATGGCATCCCCCAGGGTTCTTGGTCTAGCAGTCCTAACAAAACATCTCAAATTCTGCTTGAGTCTAGCAACATAATTCTCCAAGAAATAGTGTTCTGGTAAGTAAGACTGAGCTTGCAATAACAGGCTCTTGAACCCTTCATACTCATCTGTAAAATCATCTACCCCACCCCATTGCTTGAAAGTTGTAAAATCCTCTATCACAGATTCCCCACTTTCTCCAAACCTCTTACACAAGGCCTCTGCAAATCTAGCCCATTGAAACTCCTCCCTCAATTCCTTGACATAACCTTCATACCATAAACCAACCTTTCCAGTAAGGTTAACATGGAGGAGGTTCATAATCTCGTGCCTAGGGACATGGGCTAACACAAAAAACTTTTCGCACCTAAGAACCCATTGTCTAGGGTGTGTGTAATCGAAAGCGGGAAATTCAGCTTTGTACCTCGGGGTAAATTCATTGTTGTAACCAACATTTTGTCTGACAGGATCTAGACCACCTCTCCTGGGCATCCAATATGCATTCATCCTCTCAGGCCTGCCGAAATCCCTGGGGGTCTCCACCTCCTCTTCGTCTGCAACCACCGGATCCGGTATAAGGGCATTGTGTACGGCCTTCCCTCAGGACGCACAGGGGCATTACTGGGCTCCCCCGGAATGTGGCCCTGAACTGATGATTGCCCCGGGGAGTTCCCAAAGACCGGAGGTACTGGTCGGTTCAACCTCAGCACCTGCAGCAACTCATCTCGCAAATTGCCGAACTGAGCAGAGAGGTCTGTAACTTGCGCTGTCAAGGTGGTAACCGCCTCTTGCGTAGTCTGAGACTGGTTGCCAAGCTCAACCACAGAGGCCTCTAGCTTTCTCACACGCTCATCCATGAAGGGCTCTGATACCAATTGCAGTGAACCTCAGTGTAGAAACATAAATTTGGGGAAGAACAGAGAGAAATTCTAGGGTTATGGAGAGAAAGAAGAGTGAGAAGAATAGAAATTGATTGTATTTCCAAGCATAAAAAACTTTCTCCACAATCCACAAGGTATAAAACTCCACAACGAGCTCCATTGAGCTCCTACTTTGCCGAAAAACCAAAACAGAAATCTACAGCTGTAAAAAGGAAAAAAAAACACACTCAAACGACGACGTCTGATGCTGGTGTAACTGCCCCTCGACCGTTAGCTTAAAACGGCGCCGTTGGACTCCTCTTCATCAACCGTTATAACAGGTGCGTCAAACGACACCTTTTCCTTCCCTTTGTTATTTCCCCAATTCCGGTTCACTTTCAGCTCTCCTTCTCTCAACCTTCTTCCTCCTAAGCTTCCATGCCATTAATGGCTTCCATCCGGGCTGTTACAGTTCGGCTTTACATGCCCATAAAAGATTATCCACCACGTTGTTAGCTTTTTTGCCTAGCATGATGCCTTGAACCACCTCCTTGGAATCAGTTTCAAAGATTGTTCGTTTGTAATCTAATGACTGCGCCAGTGGGGTTGCTTTCAATATAAATGTCATTAAAAAATTTTCAATTAAAATCTTTTTAATGATATACCTTTTGTACATTAAAAAAAAATTAAGTTGAAAAGAAATTAGAAAGAAATTTAAAGTTATTAGATATCATTTTATTATGGAAGATATGGCACGGGAAGATGCTCTGCAACGCCGAACGAAAGAGAAGGTTAACTGAGAATCAAAATCGCAATCCCTAATCCCTAATCCTAATGTGCACCAAAATTTCGCAACGATAAAGAAGAAAGTACCGAAGATGAAATTGAAAATATTGAAGTTGTTCTCCTCCCAGCCTCCCTGTAACCTATTTTTACAGTTTGGGAAAATGAGGCTTGTAACTGCTTTTTCTGAAACACACATTTTCACCCAATTCCTACTAAATCACTCTCCACAGTATACCAATGAACATAGATAAACGCATACACATCATAACTCCAGTAACACACATATCAAAGATTGTACAAACACTAAGTCAGGTGAACTCATCCATTAACTCTTCGATTTGCTGGTCCTCGAGGACAATTGTTTAGCCTGGCAAGATCAAGGAGTTAGACCAATGCTCAATTTTGAGTAGCATAATGTGATTTTGAATGTTGAAAAGTTTATAATCAAAGATAGTATCTCCTAATTCACAATCTTGAGATGATGAAATCAAAGGAATGAAAGAAATGTGGAAAATATATTTCTTAGCACAACTCAGACATCATCATATCACACAACTCAGAAATCTTGCTATGTTTTTGGATGACGAGGGAAGCCCTACAACCCTTTACAAGGTGTTTGGTTGGGAAGAAGGAATAAGGGACTAAGGGAGGAAAAGAATTGCAATTCGGTGGGAAAAGAATAAGGTGAGAATAATGTAGGAATTCAAATTACATTGTTTAGTATGGAGGAATAGAATTATTAGGAATGAGAATGAAAGAAGTGTTATAAAGATTAAAATGTCCTTGTGTAGTATAATAATTACCAAGGGTTTTTGCCATTTCATCCCTTTTTTCCTTTCTCACAAGCATTGAATTGCAATTCATGAGGGTACCCCATGAATTGCAATTCAACAAAAGGAAATCAAACACTGCAATTTGCCTTGTCATGGAATAAAGTAGGAAATGAATTCCAACTACATCCAACCAAACACCCCATTAGAGTGTGAGTAAACCCCGCCTTGATGGAAGTAAACCGGCCTACGTTACCCAAAACTGGCGGGCTCAAACCAAGGGGGAAAGGACTCGAACTCGTGACTTTGTGGTTACAAGTGTGAATCTCTTGCCATCTTGGCTGCAGTTACCCCCAATCTTGCTATGTTTGACACTGTATTTAGAGGTTACACAATCATTTTGATATTCATTACCACTTCAACAAGATGCAAATTTTGGTAATGTTCTTCTTCAAGTCCTACCAATACTGATACTCTTCCTACTTTCCAAGCATTACCCGTCTTTTGTGCATATGATAAAACCACAACTCGCTTACTATATTTTAGATAAGTGAGGCAGTGAGCTATGTTGTAAGCAACTTGAATCAGCTTAAAATTTATGAACAGTTTAGTCATAACTAACTTTAGTTAGGTTATTGTTGTAAGTTGTGCATCCTAATAGGCACTAGCTTTATAGTTCTACATAAAGGTGCTAGTCCACTAAAAGGGAAAGTTGGAAAATGAAGTCTCAAGTAGGTCAACCCCTCTCTGAATATGTAAGGGGTAGAGCACATCTTGGATATATATATATATATATATATATATATATATATATATTTGGAAATTCATCATATGACAAGTTTTAGTTGTTCCCTTTATGAATTCCATAAAGTTAATGCACAAAATGATGTTTTATTCATGCATACTTATAACCAAATAGATGCATAGATAATTATAACCACCTGAAAATTAAATTTATAGGGAAAATGAAATTGATCAGATAAACAAATGCTTCACAATATAAAGAACCAAGCAATCTTACCTTGGAAGCCATAATCCATTTTCCATCAATCCAATCCTGGTGTGGCCTCACATCAACATGCTTAAACTCCAATTCCTCATTTGTATTGCTGAAGTGCACAATGTATTTTTTTCCTTTAAGAACTTTAGAAATCATCCCCACCCACCATCCATCATTATACAGGGCATCAACTTTCTCTTGAACTTTGAAACTATTAACTCTTTCAATATCAGGAGGACATGGCCGTATATGCAAATGATCGACCTCTTCTTGCAAAAACTCTGTGTCGTCATCATTCCTTAGGTTCTGATACTCTATCACGTAATTACCGCTATCTAATTGTTTTACAACAGTTGCAGCAAACCAAGCACCTTTAAAACCCTCTTCATCACTGCTAACTTCAACTTTCATTCCTTGACTGAAAATTTCTTGACCGATATCATTGCTACGCTTCTTCTCTGTTGGAGTTACTATTTCCTGCATTGCAAGTTTGAAATCAACATCTAGCCAGACCTTTCATACAAAATGAATAAGATCAAAGAACATAAGCAAAGCAAAGAAAAATGAGTAGCAGGTGGTCTAACACTAGAGTAGGTAGAAACTTGGATAAATCTAAAATATCATTACATGCTCAAATAGTCAAATGCTATCTGCTTATAGGTCCACTTTTAAAGACTAAGACTAGAATGCAAGAAAACTGTGCAAAAAGTGCAATGGCTGATAATGAAAACAAATGGCATGATGTATTCCTTTTGCAGAAACAACACCATGTAAGCTGTCTAACTTATGTGTACATTTTGTACAACCAACCTTTAAAACTCTCAATAAAGCAGGCATCTGATGTTTTACCATCAAACTTCACACTATGTCAGAATATATTGTAGATTGACACAAGACTTAATGAAGCGAAAGAAATTTTTGAAAGTTCCTTGAATTGAATGCTCTCATAACCACAAAGCGTAAGATTAAAAGCTAAGTTGATCTCTCAAACAAACAAAAGATGGAACAAAAGTGAAGAAGATATAAGGTGACAACCTCCATTCTAGGACACACAAGAACATAGATCTATTTAAAGAATCATCAGCAGATTGGCCAAAGTTTGATTTAAAGGCACAGTTAGACAGTTAGAGTCCATCATCTCAGATGAATTAGCGACCCGTTTAGCACACAATGAACATACTATAGGTTCCTGTGCTCATTAGACTAAGGAACATGTTGGCTGTGTTTAAGGAGGGAGCTGTCAGTTAAATTATTAGAAGCCAAGTTTTCTGCATCTTAAATTCCTACCAATTTACAGACAAAATTCACTCAGCAACTGAACACCCATGATTCTTTACAAGATAGTATCTGTTATATACTTTCTTAATCTTTTTCAACACAAAAAATCAATGTCCCCACCACCACCACCGAATTCGATAGTGTGACTACCCGTTTAGAAGGTATCACACTACCGAATTCGATAGTGTGACTACCCGTTTAGAAGGTATCACACTACATAGTAGCTGGCAGTCCTAGTAAAAATAATCATCAACCTGTCCTAAAACTCTAAAAGTACCCCTCATGAACTGTGATTCATTTGAATAATTGAGCTCCCTTTTAAAACAAATTTTTGAAATGTTAAGCATAACTATTGCCTATGCTACGTCACATTCACAGACAATTTTACGGGTCTCCAGAAACCTAAATACGTCAAAGTAAACACAGAAAGATATTTAAATCCAGTGTTTGCATAATGTACCTCATCATTTTCATGTTCCAAGGGCGGGGCCCAGTCGCCATTTACCCACTCGCGGTGGAGACGGAGCTGAGACTCCGCGAAATCCAGCTGTTCCTTGCTTGCCCTGAAGAAAACGGAGTACTTCCTGCCTTCCAGCACCTTCATTACAATGCCCTCCCACCATCCATCATTGCAGTAGGCGTCCACTTCCTCGTTGAAGTTGAAGGTCCGGCGGCGCTCCCGGGGCGGCCGCGGCCGGACCTGCACGATGTCGACTGTTTCTTGTAGCGGCTGCGTGTCGCCATCGTCCGCCATTAGCGTCGCGTACTCCACCACCACCTGCACCCGGTGCTCTTTCTTGCTGGCATTCTTCTTTACTTTCTTCGAAACAGAGCGGACCACCTTGCCCTCGTACCACGCGCCGCGGAAGCCATCGTCGTCGCTGCTAATCTCAATCTCCGCCCCATCCGTGAAGTAGGTGTTCAACAGCGCTTCAAAGCAGTGTTCCATTCAACTTGGTGGGAAAGGGATATTTAGGGATTTCAGAAGAAATGAAGAAATTCAAATTGTTAGATATTTATACATTGTTGAGAAATCGGAAAGTTAGGAGATTTCTCATGTGAGGGTTTTGGGGTTGTTAATAGATGACTTAGGACAACAAACATTAAAGAAAAAAAATGGAAAAGGGTACAATAGATTTTACAGTCCGTGGTTGGGAGGAGGGAATTAGAGGGAAATAATTGTAATTCAGTGAAATTGCAATTCAATGAATAAAGTAGGAATTGAAATTACATTGTTTGGTATGGAGAAATATGAGTACAGGGAATTGAGAGGTAATAAGCGACAAAATGACTAAAATATCTTTATGTTGTGGTAGATGTTGTAGTAATAGTAGTAGTAATAATAATAATAACAATAATAATAATAATAATAATAATAATAAGTATAAGTATAATAATAATAATTCATTCAAATAATAATAATAATAATAATATAATAATAATAATAATAATTCTTTTAAATTTAAAAAAAAAAAAAAGACATAGTATGGGAGGAGGGGCAAAATTGTCTTTACACCAACAAATTGCTCCTCCTCTCCACCGAATTACAATTCATGGGGGTACCCCATGAGTTGCAATTCATCATTTGGAAGGAATTGCAATTCTGCCCTCCAACCAAACACTGTATTTTGGAAATTCACTGAATTACAATTCAGTGAATTGCAATTCCCCAAAAACTACATCCAACCAAATAGGCCATTACATCAATTGTAAATTAAATACTTAAATTTTTAAAAACTGTCATTAAACCTTTAAAAATGTAACGTTTGACTAGATTTTTTCTAGTTGAGCAATCTTCGGCGAAGGCAACTTGTCTAACAAAGCATCAGAACTATTCGCCTCTAAGAGAAAGCGACCTAAACAGCTCTAGAGAAGTGACCACCAGTTCGAGTCACCTTCTCCGGAACTTGGAAAAGGCGACCAGACCAGTTCTGGTTGCCTTCTCCAGAACTGAAAGGCGACCAGACCAGTTCTAGTCACCTTGTCCAGAACTGCCTTCTGGCTTCTCCAGAATTGGGAAAAGGCGACCAGACCCGTTCTGGTCACCTTGTCCAGAACTGTCTTCTCTAGAACTGGGAAAAGGCGACCAGACCAGTTCTGGGCACCTTGTCCAGAACTGTCTTCTCCTGGGAAAAGGCGACCGGACCAGTTCTGGTCACCTTGTCCAAAACTACCTTCTCCAGAACTGTGTCCAGAACTGCTTTCTCCAGAACTGGGAAAAGGCGACCAGACCAATTCTGGTCACCTTATCCAGAACTGTCTTCTCCAAAACTGGGAAAAGGCGACCAGACCAGTTCTGGTCATCTTGTCCAGAACTGTCTTCTCTAGAACTGAGAGTCTCCCGGAGATGGCAACCCACCGGTCGTCCGAATTTACATGTCTGAACTAAAATGACCTGTAATAACATGTCATTTACCAATTTTTGGGCTTCATTGCTTCAATTTGTCATGTTAAAGGGTTTAATTACACTTTTTAAAAGTTTAGGTGCCTAATTGACTTTCGGTCAATGTTGCAAAAATCCCCGCCTAGGCACCCAGGCGCTAGGCGCTCCTGGACCGAGGCGAATTGCTCCCTAGGCGTCTGCCTAGGTGGCCGTCCGCCTAGGAGGCCGCCTAACTCGGCCGACTGGGCTGAGTTGGCGGCCGACTAGGCCGAATTTGGCCGAGTTAACTCGCCCAACTCGACAGAGTTAGCCGAGTTAACTCGAGCGAGTCGGCCTTATTTATATATATTTAAATTTATTTATTTATATAAGTAAGAGAAGTAAGAGATATATATATAATATATGTAATATAATATATGACATACACCCACACACATTAATTAATTTTTTGTTTTTATAGGTCGCCGCCTAGGTACCGCCTACAATATTAGGGACGAAATATGCAACTTTAGTATAACTCAAGACGAAAAGTGAGCATGATCAACACTCAGGGATAGACTTAGAGACGAATTCTACAATTATCTTATAACTTAAAGACAAAAGTGCAAATATTCCCAAATCGTTGAAAAATCCCTTAGCGGAAAGAATTGGGGGTAATTTTCACCCCGCTAGGGAACGAGACGGGAACAAGGACCTTCTAGCGGAAAGAATTGGGGGTAATTTTCACCCCGCCGGGGAACGAGATGGGGACAATGACCTTCTTCTTTGTCCCCGCTTACCCATTACCATCCCTAATATAAATTATACTCCCATTCATGATTCATATATGAAATGTTAGCTTCATCTTTTAACATAAAATTAAAAAGTAAGTGACCTCTCAAAATTATGGAGCAAAAGATAACAATATCATGGCTTTCAACAATTAACAAGGTGATGAAGCTCACCTATAAGTGCCTTCTTCGATTTGCACTAGTTTTTCTCCTATGGATGCAGCGTTGATAGGTTTTTTCTTGATTGCGGCGCTGCACTTGGAAGAGGAAAAGATTGGAAAGGGATTGTGGGTTCATGAATTTATAGTTGATATGGAAACCAGTTTGTGGGCTTATGTTGTGGGCTTGGAGCATCTCCAACCCGGTAATTTATATCGTGGACTACGGTCCACATAACATTGTGTATCTTGGATCAAAATAAAGTCATTTTGATATTTAAACTTTAACAGATTTTGTAGTTTTTCGTTTATCATGTTTCAACACAAATTTTAATTTATTTTAGGTACAAAATAAATACTTTTAAGATACAAAATTTCATAACATGAGACACAAAAACTTGTGGCACAACACACATACAGATGTTATATATTTACTTATTCTCAAATCTAATTTATGTAGATAATTTATGTCATATAAGCATATAATTTCAAAATACAAGACATAAATTCGTAAAATAAGACACACAATATATTATATTAAACAACTACTAATCTATTTCAGACACAAAATCCATATGCTTAAGGTATAGAATTGCATAACATGAGAGTATGCGACACAAAAAACACATAACATAAACACATGTTTTATATTTACTTTAGTTCAGATACAAAATCAATATTCTTAAGGTACAGAATTACATAACATAAGACACAAAAACGCATAGCAATAGACACAAAAACGCATGTTATATTTACTTTATTTCGGGTACAGAATCCATACGCTTAAAGTACATAATTCAATAACATGAGATACAGAAACGCATAACACAAGACACACATAGATGCTTTACAATTAAAAAAAAATGTAACGAACGTGTACTGAACAACAAACGGTTGCCATCAAAATTAAAATTCAAAAAATACGTCGTATAGGACCAGGGTTCACAGTACGCTGTGGAGTTTATAACTTTAAATATTTTAATATAAAATATAATTATAATGCACACATTATTTTATTTCACAATAATATATTGTAGAACATCCATTACATTTAATTTTGAGAATTACCATATCGTTCCAACATATGCTCAATTAATGCATCACAAAGCGCATAATGTGCTTCTTTATCTTTGATTTGCCTATGTTGAGCAAAAAAATCTTAAAATAAAATACTCTCATCTCTACCTATATCAACCTCAGGATTTTCTAATTTGGGAGGAAATTGGAGTGACCTTGGAGATTATTGAATTTAAGTATGTTTAAAATAAGGGAAAATGGCACTTTTTCCCCCTATGTTATGTGTTTATAGCACTTTTTCCCCCTGTGTTATTAAAGTGTCAGTTTTTCCCCCTGAAATGTTAAATTGACATTGTTACCCTTAAAATAATTATTTCATTTATTTTACTTCTCCAACAAATTATTACTTATAGGTATGGATGATCACGATTCGGTTCGAACCTAACCAAACACTGTAGCAATCATACTGAAATAGTATGGACGGTTCTAGTTACGATTCAGAATCGAAAAAATAAAATTAAATAATTGTTGTAAACCGGAACTTAACCACAGTCATATATAGTAAAAATGATCAAACACTTATTTTGATAAATCGATACGGTTCGGTTCCAATTTCGATTTTGAACCGTGAATCAAAACTTATTTATTTATTTATTTTTTATAATTTTATTTCTAATTTAAAAATAGTCTAAATTCAACAATTATTTTATTTTATTTTTTCGGTTCTGAATCGTAACCGTAACCATCTATACTATTTAAGTTCAATTGCTACAGTGTTCGATTAGGTTCGTATCAAACTGATATCTTCCATACATATTAGTAATAATTGGTTGGAGAATAAAAATAAATGAAATGGTTATCTTTAAGGGCAAAAATGTCAATTTAATATTACAAGGGAGAAAACTACCACTTTTAACATAACTGAGGGGGAAAAACTGCCACTTTAATAACACAGGGGGGAAAAGTGCTCTAAGCACATAACATAGGGGCAAAAAGTGTCATTTTCCCTTAAAATAATTTTAGATGTAATTTGCTTTAATTATGTTAAAATTATGCTTTATGTAGTTTCATTTTTAATTAATCTATATTCAATATTGCCAAAGACCTTGTGGTCAAACGGCATGAAATGACTCTCCCAAATGAGAGGTCATGGCGAGATGAACAGTGCAACACCACATTTGGCGCTACACTGTTCGATCATCTCACACCATTTTTTAGGAGTTCAGCGTAATTTTTTTTCCCATTCAGGGTCAATAGTATTCAAAAAAGAAAATTTTATATTCAAAATGGTAAGAAAAACAACACACCAAAATGGCGAGATGAACAGTGCAACACCACATTTGGCGCTGCACTGTTCGATCATCTCACACCATATGTGATCAAGATTAATTCATTAAATGCCACTTGCTTACTTTTCTTTAAAAGCACCTCCACATTTTGTGCCACACTTCATATTCCTCATTTTACTCCACACATCATATTTTGCATTCATAATTCCTTTAGTATATGCTTCTTAATATTGTTTGATTTTATATGCCAATACACATAACATATGCCAATTAATTTGTACCAACAACCCTGATATTCAAAATAGCGAGAGAACACATCTTAGTGTTTGAGAGAGTTACAAAGCTTAAACTGCTATACATCTAGAAGGTGACCGAAGCAGCTCTACATCGAAGTTGATTCAACGATAGATTTTGGTCAGATTGGAGCTTGTTACACTCAACTGTGACAACCAAAGGTCCTTGCTTTGGATTAAGCAAGAAGAGGCGGAGTAACCTGGCAGCTGTCTAGTGAAGATCCTGAGGCTTGAGGTGGGCTTGGTGATCAAAGCTCAAGTGCTCGAGAGGTGGAGTAACTGGAAGCGGGGAGAAAAACCTGAGGAGAGGCGGAGTAACCTGGGAGTTGTCTTGTGAAGATCCTGAGGCTTGAGGCGGGCTTGGTGATCAAAGCTCAAGTGCTCGATAGGTGGAGTAACAAGAAGCGGGGCGAAAAACCTAAGGCTTGAGGCGGGCTTCGTGATCAAAGCTCAAGCGCTCGATATTGTACTAAAAAGGGAAGTTTTAGTGCAATCCTTCCAGGGAGTTTCTGGAAGAAGAGTGGATGTAGGCGGGTTGGCCGAACCACTTAAAAATCTCTCTCGCATTTACTTTCTGTCTTTATCTCTCGATCTAACTCTCGAATTGCACTGCATATAACCGCACCTCTCGAACTAACTCAAACTCGTGCTAACTAAAAGGGGATAACATTTCCGCTGCGCATAAAACTTTGTCTTCATCTTGTGAGGTATCGGACCTAAACATCCTAAGTCCAGTACACACGAGAAGTCGAAAAAGATTTGCAAAATCTTATACAAGTCTATTCACCCCCCCCCCTCTAGACTTGTACCCCATCCCCTTGGGACCAACAAAGATCCCCTAATCCAAACCCATAAACGAATTACTCCCGCATGATGGGAGTAAACACAGCAAAGCAAGAATAAATAACCACAAACATTATAAGAAATAAAAGGGAAGAGAAACTTATCTGATAAATAACAAATCCAACTTCAATCTTTGATTCCAATCTTGAAATAAAATAATCTAATGTAAAACTAGTCTAAACTATGCTGGGGAAATATAAACTAAAAGCTAGGGTTCAGAACTCTGTAAAGGGAACCTCCAGAATATATAAGAGATAGATGGGCCTTGGGCTCATGAGGCAACTTCCAATTCTTTTCCAATTTATATTCTTGTTTCCTATTCTTCCTGGGTAATTTTCTTTTCTTCCAAAACTTGTCCAAAATGTTCCAAAATTCTTCCTTTGCTGCTCCTTGTGGATAATTCAACCCTTGGGACAATATAACACACAAACAATTCTTAATTTCATTAGGATAAAGAAAATAAGCATCAAAACAACTAAAATAATGGGTGAATTATTGTACAAAATAGTAGATATCAACTCCCCACACTAGAACTTTTGCTTGTCCTCAAGCAATTACCAAGGACAATCTACCTTCCAAGCAATGAAACTGATCACACTTCCTCCCTGCACAACCAATCATACCACCAACCATCTCATACAACCTAACCTGCTTCAAGAATCATCTCAGAATCACAATTGAGTTCCCCTCTCAGGCCAATAACCGGGCACCAAAATTAAGGTAGATTAGGACCCTGTATGCACATGTACTCAGTTGAGATTATGCAAGACTTGACTTAAGATGAACTCCCATAGACATGCCCTTCATACTCACATAGATCACTCTAAAACTGCATGCTAAGATCAAATAGGTCTTTATTTGGCTTGTAATGGGGCTAAGGGTAAGTGGCTAAACAAAGAAGGGGTATGGAAAAATGCACAAAAGAGAGAGAACTTCACACCTATTCACAACTAAACCTAGAGGAGACATGGAAAATACGAGCTAGAGAGCAAAATAATTGAAAACTCAAGAGTATTCTACACTAGTGGGGGTGAGGACATTTATTCTAACAACCTGACTTTCACTTTTATTCATCCTTCTTTTTCTTTATTTTCACAAACAACCATTTTTCTCTTCTTTTTTTTTTTCTTTTTTTTCAATTTACAAACATTTTCTTTCCTTCAATTCAAACCAACCAAACAATTCCTTCACCACACCCCCACACTAGAACAAAGATAACAGGAATAACTCTATCAAAAGTAAGCTCGAAAAGGAAAATCTCCTCTAAATTAAAGAACAAATGCTACCTTCTCTCTAAGGGTGAATGGAAAATATATGGCTTAGGGCTAAGGGTCAAATAATAGGGTTAAACAAGAAAAACAATACAAAGAACGGGGTTAAGTGCTTTTGCACTTATTAAACAAAAACAAGGCTCAAAGGGGACAACTAGGGAAAATAATTGTAATACAAGGTAGGTTTAAAGGCTTGGGTTAACAACAATGGCCTAAATCACTTCAAAGCATGCAAATTTTTGACTTCACTATGAGAGCACTGAGACAAGCTATGACAGAACAAATATCACCGGAATCTCACATAAGCCTTCACTAGCAATGCATAACACACAGGGGGAACATTTAGGTTAGAGGTTAACCCAACTATTGGCAAGAGACTGAATTAAACACAAGCTCAACCTTGAATCATCCTTGACAAGCTAGGCTGCACAAGTACCACCAAACAAACCTCAAACCAGCAGAAAGAACAGTGGTCACAGCCACAAAGCAAAGACAATAGACTATCCACAGTGTTGCACATTGAGTCCTTCAAGCAAAGTTCACCAAAAATTTTATTTTCAAACCAGAAATAGCACCCCCCACACTAAAACTTGGACATCGTCCTCGATGGACAAACAATTAAGCACAATAGAGGGGATACAAAGAATAAAATCAATAATGAAGCACAAATTCAAAACTAATAGAGAGAAATTAAAAGAGTTAAGAAATTGAACCTTGAAGTCTTGATGCAATGAAGAAAAATGGAAGAAAAAAACTTTAGAACCTGAGGAAGACAACAATAGTGCACACAAGGAAGTGGGGAAAAAATGGCCAATTATTATTTTTTTTTCTTTTTTTGCATTCGTAAGGACCGTTTTCACGGCTTGGGTCATGGCCGGGATGTGGCCCGTGACCCAGAGGCCTCTAAACTGCTGTTCAGCACTGGAAATTGGGAAAAATGTCACGGGTAGGGTCACGGCCGGGAGGGTGGCCGTGACCCAGAGCTCTCTTTAAGCCTGTACGTACTGGAATTTTGCCGACGCCATCACGGCCTGGGTCACGGCCGGGATGCGGCCCGTGAACAAGAGCCCTCGTTTGCCCGGAACACACTGGAATTTCTGGGACGCCATCACGGCATGGGTCATGGCCGGGATGTGGCCCGTGACCCAGAGCCCTGTTCTGCTCTGTCTGGTGAAAAACGACGCCTCGGCATCACGGCCAAGGTCACGGCCGTGACAGTGGCCGTGATCCAGGCTCCGCCTTGCGCAGTTTTGTCCTCTTTCGCGCCCAAGCTCGGGTTCACCTGCAAGTTAGTCCAAAATATGTCCCAAAACACTTCTAAACTGTTCCAAAGCCTAACCTCTTCAATTCTAACCATTCCCCACTCTCTCAAAGATAAAAGAATGCAAATCTCACACCAAAAACAACCCCAGGAATACCCCGTAAACAAAGAAAAACTCCTATTCTACTCCGAACTAAAATATAAAGAAAAATGCAATAAAGTAAAGTGCAAAAAGTAAAGGATAACATGGGGTGCCTCCCATGAAGCGCTAAGTTTACTGTCGTCAGCTCGACTCAACCTCATGGATATCAGGTGGGATTGTGGACCACGCGATCCGGTGGCCTTTTGAACTTAGACAGCTCCCTCATCCATCTTTTGTAGAAACCACCAGAACCAGAGAACTTTTTCTTTTGTTTCAGCACACTTGATAGTTCAGGGGGTCCAGGATCAATAGGGGAAACATGCAAATCCCCTAACTCAATCTTTCTACTCTCGCCAGTGCCCGCACCCAGCCCTTCTATCAAGTAACACTCATCAACATATGAGGGCTGGTGCTTCGCCATTTTGAATATGTCAAATTCGATCTTGTTCTCTGCCACCTCCATCACTAGTTTTCCTCTTCTCACATCAATAAGTGCACCAGCAGTAGCTAGAAAAGGTCTACCAAGTATAATAGGAACCTTGGCATCCTCCTCTATATCCAGTACAACAAAATCCCCCGGTATAAAATATTGATCAATCATGACTGGGACATCCTCTAGAACTCCCACCGGACGCTTTATGGAGCGATCCGCCATCTGTAAGGTCATGGAGGTGGGTTTTGGTGTTCCCAGGTTGAGCCTCTTACATAAGGAATATGGCATAAGACTAACACTGGCACCCAGATCACACAGAGCACCACCAATTACAAATCCACCAATGATGCAAGGGATGGAAAAACTACCTGGATCTTTCAGCTTAGGGGGAAGTTTATGTTGAAGGACTGCACAGGTCAAGGCTCCTTCACTCAGATCCACCACCGCACTCTTCTCTGGCTTTTTCTTATTGCCTAAAATATTCTTCAAAAACTTCTTGTACGATGGAATCTGAGTGATTGCTTCAACAAAAGGCATGGAGATCTCCAGCTTATCCAACATCTTATGGAACTTGCTCTCTCTATCAGACTCCTTTGATTTCCACAACCTCTGTGGGTATGGTAACAGGTTGTAAGGTATAACCGAGTCATCTAACTTCTTGTTCTTCCTTTCCTGCTTCTTACTTGGAGCACTCTCATACTGCTCAGGAGCTTTCCCCTTAACACTGTCTCTCTGCACCACAGGCTCCTCCTCACTACCATCAAGAACATCCTCAACCTGAATGCCCTCATCCTTCTTATCAGCTTTCTCAGGCACTGGATCATTCGAGGGAAAAGGGGGGTCCTTCAGAGCTAATCCACTTCTAGTGGTGACTGCATTCACTTGGTGCCTTGGATTTTCTGTGCTCGCTGGCAGTCTACCATTCGAAGATAAAGGTGGGTTAGAAAACTGATTACCTCCTCCTTGTTGCTGAGCCTTGAGACCATCTATTTCTACTTGTAGTTTGCCAAACAGCTGAAGGTTCTCTGCTTGTAGCTTGCCAAACTGAGCCATCATAGTGTTCATGAGAAGCTGTATATCAACATCCTGCGATGGTCTAGAGGAACCTTGACCCTGAGTGTTCCCAACATTCTGATTCACTTGCTGGAACTGCCCTTGAGATACATTCTGATTATTCTGCCCAAAATTCTGATTGTTACTCCACTGGCCTTGGTTCTCACCCCTGTTCCCTTGGTTACCATGAAATCCTGGTGGATTGTTTCTAACTTGATTTCCCTGATTGTTCCAAGAGGGAACAACTTGATTCCTTCCTTGCTGCTGGTAGTTCCCATAACCTTGCTGTAACACCCCGAAAATTCGTTCAAGCCTTACTACCGATAATTAATTCCTTGGGTAATTTAATTAATTCCAATTGGGCTAATTCTTTCAATTTGATATATATATATATGTATATTCCTTGAGCCTAATTTAATTATTCTAATCAAGAGCCCAATTAATTGAATTTATTCTTGTAAGGGATTTTATTCAATTTGGATCCTTACAATCTTTGCAATTAAATATTCCTACAAGCCCAATTTATTGATCATATATTATATAATATATATGTAATGTTCCTAAGACATTTTATGGGCTTCCTTATTCTAATTATTATATTAATTTTGTAAGGGGTGAATTCATTTAGCCCAACTTACTAGTCTTGGACATATATTTAATTCTTGTAAGCCATTATAATATGTACTTAAGCCCATCTCATATTAAAGTCTTACACCCTAAATATTGTATGTATTCTTAGTATATATTTTGATGATCAAAATACCCTAAAAGCTTTCACTCCTCTTCCTCCCTCCCTACACTCTCACGCCATTTTCACCATTCTTGCATCCAAAAATTGATCTCCATTTCCCTACAAGTTTTCAAGTAAAGGTTGCTCTTTTATGCTTGTCTAGGAGTGGGTAAGTGCATCTAGACTAGAATCTCCTTTGTATTTTGTGGTTTGGTTAGTCTTTTTGCATATTCTTATAAATGCTCTTTTGGGGTTCTTTGGGTAAAAGATGATCATCAAGAAGGTGGGGCTTTGTGAGCTTGCTTGAGGCTTGTTGGATTAGGAAAAAGCTCTTTGAGGTAACCACTATGTCCATCAAAACCACTCTCCGTTCAACCCAACCGCCTTGGCCTTGCGGAACTCCCCGGGGTTACATTGTGCCGCCGAGGACCTCCGCAAGGTCAACTCCAACCCCAGTTCCAGAACATCAACAGCAGACACGAAAGAGGTATTTCCAGAGAGCAAAATCAGACCCAATACACCAACATTTCATCCAATTTAGAGGCCAAAACATGGAAATCCAAACCATCAATGATCATACAACACTAATCAAAAGATCAAGATGAAATCCAACAAATAGATCCAACAAAATAGGCTAACACAAGGAATTTTCAGGATTTCCAACACCAAGAACATCATATAGAATAGGAGTGAATAAAAATAG
>NC_044930.1:12714311-12746405 GCF_003576645.1 Ipomoea triloba
CCCCTGTGATTGGACTTCGGTCCCTGTGATTGGACTACGGTCCCTGTGATTGGACTTCGGTCCCTGTGATTGGGTTCATCACCCCTGCGTACCAGATTTCTGTGTTTTGACCTCCGACTGTGGTTGGGTTTGGTATGGTGAATTGGTATGAGGTTTGGAGGTTGGATTTGGGAGTTCTTTCTTGGTTTATGTGTTCATGGGTTCCTTGTGTATATTCGATTGATACCCTATGGTTCTCGATTATGTTTGATTGGTTTCCTTATGATTGTTGTTCAGTTGGTATCTCGTTTATGGATTGGTTGTTGCCTTGTACTCTCGCTGATGAATATTGGCTTGTTTGGATGAGTCTTGGTTTATGATTCGTTCAGTTTATCCTTGTTGAGTATCCGTTTTGAACTATTGAACAGTTTGTTGGTGTTTATATTCTATATGGGTGTGTAAACCTATTTACAACTTATATGTATATCTATACTTCCTTGCGGGTGTGAATGGTGGTTACTTAGCAGTCTTTTGCTAATGGTTCTTTGTGTGTTTTCCAGGTTTGCCTTAAAGTCTTTGCGTGAGCGCGATAGAGATACACCCGTATGAGGAGGCTTAGATAGTGGTTATGTTTTAGATTTATGCTTTGGCCTGTGAGCCATTTGAGATTTCTTTATAAACTCTTGACTAGTGTTTGGATGTTTTGAGACTTGACTTAAGGATTATCGTTTATACAGTTCAGTTTTTATGGTTAGCCTGTGCATCTAGGCCGTGTTATCTTACCTAGATGTGGCATGACGCCCTTAGGTTTTAAATTCGCTTCCGCTATGTTCTGTTGTTGGTTGAGATAGTCAGCTGTTGTGTTGAGTTTTTATCTATCTCAGCTTATGTAAGGTTGGGGTGTCACACTTGGTATCAGAGCCTGTGTTGAGGTCTGAGTAGAGATCCTAGGGTTGAACTTTTGAGACTCTAGGACTTGATCAGTAGAAGTTAAGATGTTTGAGAATCCTAGGATGTGTGAATTCTAGGAATCGCGGTGAGGACACGCCTTGTTTGTTTATGTTATTTGTGCTTTGTTAACCTTGTTGTCTGCAGCTTGCGGCTCATCTACTTGGTAAGTCTTAATCGCTTTTGGTTAAGTTGCTTCGTTTTAGTTTTGCCTAGGAGCCTGCCTTAGATTAGGAATAAGTAGTTAGTTGATGCGGAACGATGGATAGCACCGTATGCGTCTAAGCAATCAGAAGATCGGGCGGCTCGTCAAAGAAGACTAATCCACTCGCAGCTTGGAGTCATCGACAGCAATCTACGTTCTTCGGGAATGGCGTCTTCACGTGTGAAGCGTCGTCGGCAAGATCTTCGTTCACCTCAAGACTTGAAGAACAAGTTCGTCCAGCTGAAGTGCGATAAGAAGACGAAGAAAGCAATAGGAGCTCGAAGACTGAAGACTCGAAAACTCTCGGCTATGAGGGATCGGCACGAGCAAATGCCGACGCGTCAAGGAAGAGTTAAAGCACGCCAAGTAGGAGCTTTCAGGTCGGCCATAAGGAGTCTCGTGCAAGCACTCTAAAGAAGGAACCTCGGTGGCAAGAAATAAATAAAGGAATAAACTAAGCAAGATAGTAAACGACCGAATCAACCGCATATCAAGACCAACCGAAGTGAACCTAAAGGCTAGCTCAATCCCCGAATTTTCCAAAGTGGAGTTGGCCCGTAGTGCTAATGGAGTTCCGTAGAAGACTTAATCTACCGAGCAAGTAAGCAAAGGCGCCCTTGATCGCGCTAAACACAAACTGCTGAAAATTCTGAATTTGCTTCTTTAACTTGGCAGCCTTGGAAGGAGGACAATATTCTTGCATGAAAGCCTTGTAGAGCTGTTCCCATGTAATGAAATGGTTGGCTGGGAAAGAATTCAACCAACGCTGTGCTTGATCTCTCAGGGAAAAAGGAAACAGTCTCAGCTTGATGGCTTCACTTGGGACACCATTCATCTTGATGGTCTGGCAGATACGGTCAAAATGAATTATGTGGGTTTTCGGGTCCTCAACCCGAGATCCTCCAAACTGATTATTCTGGACTATCTGTATGAGCTGAGTCTTCAACTCAAAATTGTTTGCCTCAATCCCTGGATACACAATGCAATCCTCTTCAGTAAACTCAGGGGCTAAATGTGCAGTCATTGGCTCTGCCTGTGGAAACTCTTGTGCAAATTGCTGAAGCAGGTTGGGATTCATATGATGGAGAAGATTTCGCATCCCAACCCCATAGCCTGGCTGCTGGTACACAGGCTGCTGCTGCATGAAAGGAGCTCCAAATCCTCCCCCAACATAGACATTCGGGTTTGGATCGGCCCTGAAGTTCTGTGCCTGATTCTGAACATTTGGATTTGGGGGATCAGCACGAACTCCAGGATTGTCCCCAACTGTCTCTCCTTGCCTCGGGTGCTGTTGTGTGTTGGCACCAGTATGGGCTGGCTGCCCAGTATTGCTACTGTCACCGGTCTCCATGTCTACTTCGAAGTCCTGGAACTCTCGAAGCCAATCACGTAACACCTTCTTCTCCCTCCTTAATTTCCTCTCAAGATTTAGATCGTAGGGACGAAGATTCGTGCTCCCTTTCGATCTAGTGTGCATAAAAGGAGGGTAACCTGCTGTCTAACACAATTCACAAACACTCTTGGAAGGAACTAGTAATGGGTTAGTGCAAATAAATTTTTTTTTTCGAATAAAGAATAAAACAAAAATAAAACTTGATCTCCTAAAATTCACTAACTCTAATGCTAGTAAGAAATTAATCACACAATCAAAACCAAATAAACCAATCCCCGGCAACGGCGCCAAAATGTGATGAGCACAAATGATGAGTGTAAAAAGGGTGTAATGTCGTTCCGCTGAGGATTGGTGTTATGGCACGAAACTGTGTGAATTACCAGGCACTAGAGTATATGAATTTATAGAATCCAAGTAACAGAGACTGAATGATGTGGAATAAAGGAAAGCAATTAATTAAGATGAAAACTATATGATAAAAGGTATGGGCCAGATTAGGAGGATTGTAATCTTGATGTTCCAACCAACTCAGGATTAGGGAAAGAATAATTAACCAAGGGATATATGGGCAATGCACAAAAGAATTCTACTCAGCTACTTTCGTAATCAATAAGAGAATTAGGCTAAAATTGCCCCACTGTCGTGATGCATCAATTATAACCTTAAACACTTAAGCATTGTAAGCCCCCAAAATTACCTCTACTTTCATAGCAGGAAAATTAGGTTGAAATTGGTAAGGCTCGAGGTCTCCATCCAACTTTCGTTGTAATGAATCCCTCTCCTAGACTAGCAATTAATTCTGGCCACAAACTAATAACTAGTGCAGAGAAATCCCCAAATCAACATAAACCCTAGGTAAAAGATTCAATCCCTTTATGCAATTAATCATAAACTGAACATCAAGATTAACAAAGATCCCCTAATCCAAACCCATAAACGAATTACTCCCGCATGATGGGAGTAAACACAGCAAAACAAGAATAAATAACCATAAACATCATAAGAAATAAAAGGGAAGAGAAACTTATCTGATAAATAACAAATCCAACTTCAATCTTTGATTCCAATCTTGAAATAAAATAATCTAATGTAAAACTAGTCTAAACTATGCTGGGGAAATATAAACTAAAAGCTAGGGTTCAGAACTCTGTAAAGGGAACCTCCAGAATATATAAGAGATAGATGGACCTTGGGCTCATGAGGCAACTTCCAATTCTTTTCCAATTTATATTCTTGTTTCCTATTCTTCCTGGGTAATTTTCTTTTCTTCCAAAACTTGTCCAAAATGTTCCAAAATTCTTCCTTTGCTGCTCCTTGTGGATAATTCAACCCTTGGGACAATATAACACACAAACAATTCTTAATTTCATTAGGATAAAGAAAATAAGCATCAAAACAACTAAAATAATGGGTGAATTATTGTACAAAATAGTAGATATCAGCACACACACCCCTCAACTAATCTACTCAAGCATTATCAAATCAAAGATCAACAAAGCAAAACTAAACAAAGCAATAATCTATATGCAATGAAATTACCCTATCTTAGCATGTTTTTAGGCCTAATGGACATCTAATATAACATATTTTACACCTAAATGACCCCTAAAACACGGCTACTTTTGGCACTTATCACATCTTCATCCAGGATGCTTTCTACCGGATATACATCATTTCTGCCAAAGGGACTGCAACTCAATCGGGTCCTCCAAAATATATAGTTTTCTTAGATCTCTTATATGATAATAGTGGTGGTATAATCTTTAAAAATCTTTCTTCTTAATGGTTCCAAAAATAGTGCACACACACACACACACACACACACACACAGATATATATATATATATATATTAAATAGAGTATAGATATGGATTTTAAAGAGGTATAATGAAAAGGTATACAAATATACATATATTTATTTACATAAGCTTTCAAAATAGATAAGTGATCATTTATAAATAAAAATATAGGTTCATTTGGTAAATATAGATGTATGCATGAGGTTAACAGGCAAATGCACAACATTGATTCCATAGACAGTAAAGCAAGTACCCCCAATGATAGGTGCCAAAAGTACCTACTTTTTGGGTCAATTAAGGGTTGTCGACATCAATTAAATGCCTTTGAGTGAACCGATATGTGGTGTTTATGCTTTGATGTGCTAACAATTGCAAGATTGCTACTTTTAGAATGTCTTTTGAAGTAATTCACTAGGTTCGGGGCCATGAAGAGGTCAGGAGACGATGCATACAATCAACGGGAAGAAGAACCGACCGTGGCACACTTGAAACCAACCCGAGCAAGCAAAGGAGAAAAAAAGGAGAGGGAAATACCCTGTCCACGCGAGCCCCACGCGTGAAGCTAGCGTGGAACCTTTCCAGTAGCACCCAACACCAAGCGTCCACGCGTGGACATGGCGTGGACATGCAACTTATGCCTAGCGTGGTAAGTATTTAAAGAGGGGCAATTTCAGCTTGGAGGGGAGTTCAATTCAGTTTTTACACTTCTATTTTTAGATTAGAGAGTTAGGGTTGGGAATCTAGGGAGATGATAAGCACCAAGAATGGTACCTAAAAAGGGTCTAAAATGGAATAGAAGTGTAAACGTTTTGCCATCCGATCATAACAATGTCGTGCATTTTAGCTCAGATGTGATTAAAATCTTCTAACATCAATTCTAGGAGAAGTTTTGAAGTATTTTACAAGTTGCAAAGGGATTTGAGGCTAAACATAGCAAAAGACAAACGAAGCCGCAAATCAGCATCTTCCCACGCAGCCCAACACGCGTGTGGAGGGGCGTGGAATCTTTCCAGTAACCATCCACGCCCACCACCACGCGTGGTGGCATGCGTGGTCGGGCCAAAGGGCCATTTCGAGAAATTTGTCTCTTTTTGTCACCTATATAAATCCCTTTTGCCCTAAACCTAGAGAGAACTTTTTTAGGATAGTTTAGATCTGAAATTGTAGAGGGTTTTCTCCCCTCTTGGGGGAAAATTCCTTTTCTTCTAGATTAGATTAGATTAGATTCAAGGGCAAGGATGAAGATTGGAATTCCAAGAACAAAGTGTAAAAGAAGCCATTCTTGTGGGTGGTAACTATTCTCTCCAAATCTTAATCTAATATTTGTTTCTTTGAGATTTCATTTCTTCTTCTTGTTTCTTTAGCATGTTAGAGTAGATTAGAAAGGGGATTGGTGGTCCCAAAAGCTAAACTATGTGGATGTTTGATATAATTGCTAGTTGAATTGTGAGTTTCTTGATTGTTGGATGATGAACTCGTGTGGATGATGTTCTTTAAGCTTTGTGCCTAAGTGTGACCACATTAGGTAGCAAACCCATAGGAAGTGAGTGTGTGCGCGATAGCGGCCACTCACGAGTCTAACTCACCCACATCTCCGCCCTTAGTTCGAAAGGACGAGGCTCGAGATGAGTGGTAGACAATGTGTTCGATGAAATGCCCCAACCGAATGAGGATGTGGGAGTCCAAAGTGTGACGCCATTTGGTAAAGTTCCATGAACTCCCTAGTCTATTCCACGTCTCTTGCTCACAAAACCATACAAAGATAGACCACGTAGGGAAGCCTAAAGCCCCAATCTCCGCCTTTCCATTTATTTTTATCACAACCATTATCAACCCTTCCCCTTTCTTACAAATGAATCCTACCCTTAGCCATTCCAGCAACTCTTTCCTCTCAACTTCTTAAATGCCAACACACAAATTCGCTCCAATTTGTCATCCTTGAAAGACAAGACATTCGGGGAGTCTTGACTCTTCGTTTTAACACCTTCCGTACCACATTCACACCTCACCGCATACCACAACCATCAAAATGGCGCTGTTGCCGGGGATGACAAACGGTTTTGAATTGTGTTGACATTTTTGAAATAGATTTTTAAGAGTTCTTGAATTGCTTTCTTTTTGTTTGTTTTATTTTCTTATTGTTTGTTACTTATCGGAAGAAGTGAGCTTACATTGCCTTGTATATCTTGTGCTCACTTGCAACTACTTCTAGTTGCAAAGAAATTGTTGTTTGTTAAGCTTTGCACAGGAAATTTTCTTCATCAAATCGATTGAAGCTTACAAACGTGTGCTCAAATGAATCCCCATGGTTACCCACATCATGGAGGACCATCTTATAGAAATTCTCTACCACAACCATATCCCTATTACCCCCATTCCACTTACACTTACCCTCCACCAACATATCATTACCCACCTCCAAATCCTTACCCAATTCCACACCACCATTTACCACATCCCTATCTTTATCCATTTCATACATACAATCATTATCCACACTCATACGAAACACCACCTCCACCTTTCCAAGAAAATTACCCTTCACAATCACCCAATTTTCAAGAAAATGACTCGTTGAACTCTAGAGAAATATCCCAAAAGATTGAGAGTAAGCTTGTGCAAATGATGAAACAAATCGATCCAAGCTATACTCACGAGCCAAATTCATTCCCCAATTCCCACCCAAACACCTACTACTCACCTTCATCCCAAGTTTATCAAGAAAACAATACTAAACATCTCTTTGAAACACCACTTTCTAATCCATTTCCTACCCATACCAATCCTTATGATTATATCCCACTGGCCAAAGATGAAATTGAAATTCTTAAAGAGAAAATAGATGAATTTACGAGGATGGCCAAGGAGGACACGGCTAATTTGAAAGCCGAAATCAAGAGCGAATTGAAAGACTATCTTGCTACCCTCCGGGAAGAAGGACTTCCATTAGAAGAGGTTGAAACAAAGATGCTCGCTATGATGGAGGAGGTCATGAAAATTAATGAGTCACGTGCTAACTCCACCACCGTAGGTGATACCCCGACTTTGGAAGCCCATTCAAGGATTGTACAAGAAAAACTAAATGATAGAAGGAAGGTGGATGTTGAAAAGAAAGAGGAATGTTATACCCCGGTTCTTGAAGAAGTCCCAATTTTTGAATTGGAAGACCCAAAAGAGGAAGAGATGGAAAGTGAGGATGAAGATATCGAAGTGGTGTGGGAAGACGAAGAGCAAACATGTGGTAAAATTCTTAATCATTCTTGCATTAATATTTTTGAAAATCCTTATGATCTTATTGAAAACACTCTTGACACTTGCATGGATTCCTTGCGTTAATATTTCCCTTACATGTGATTATGATTGCTTTAAATTTCGGGAGGATGACTCCGTAGAAAATTGTGACATATTAATACATGATTGTAAGGATTCTCTATTGTTTAAGGATGAATATGATTGTTTTAAATTCTTAGAAGAAGAATCCTTTGACTTTGATGGCATTGAGTTAATGAGTGAAGGGGATGATGCTTCATTTTACTCGTGTGAGAGTGAGAGTAATTTTTGGGAAGATGAGAGAAAGGTATGTGAGGAAGGGATGGTAGAAAATAATGAGATTTTCACGCTTGATCTTACGGAGAGAGGTGAGAAGAGAAATCTTGTTAAAACCGAAATTGAGAAAGGGAGTGAAGAGATATGGTATGAATCAAGTACTACGAATGAAAATATCTTTAGAAAAGAAAGAGAGGATGAAGAAAAGGAAGTGAACACCATCATAGAAGAATTAAGGAGGGTGTTTGAGTCTAAAAAGCTTTCGTTAATGCATAATGTTCTTCCTTTATCTTTGTGGGAATTCAAGGATGTTACCCATCTTTGGACATACCTTGAAGCTAAAGTTCACGGGACGCTTGGAAAAGTCCCAAAATCAGTGTGCCTTGAAGGATAGGCCACACTACGTCTGGCCAGGAGACGTTAAACCATGGCGCACTTGGGAGGCAATCCCATGTTATCTTACATTTCCTTTAAGTTTTTCTTATTATCCATAATATACTCTTCTTTATCGTTGTTTCAATAATGTTTCTATAACCTCGGTTGAGCTAACAAGTACAGATCATCAACCCGAGAGTCACGAATTGCCCGCAATCGATCGACAAGCATCATCATTAGCAAAGGAAGGAAGGAAAATCGAGGTAAAATTCTGCACATCACGCCTTCCACGCCTGCTACCACGCGTGTAAGCAGGCGTGGAACATTTCCAGTAAGCTGCCACGCCCGCTCACACGCGTGTGAGCAGGCGTGGAAATGAACCAGTGAGCTGCCACGCCCACCACCACGCGTGGTGACGTGCGTGGACGGGCACCAGATTTTTCGCGGAATTTTCGCGCGAAGTAGTTTAAAACCCTTCCCTACCCCATTTCTTCACCACCACGAGCTAATATCACTCTCAAGCTGAAAATACTCCATCAAAAGGCATTTCCTTGCAAGATTTTCTACTCTTATTTATCTTTCAAAAGCTTCCCAAGGTAAATTTCTTCATCTTTTACTTTTAAAGTGCTTGAATGCTAGACCTTTAAATCTCTATGAAGCATATGAATAGGTCTTTGTTGATAAGTCAATAAGTCATTAGTTCAGTAGATAGTTCAAACATAGTTGGTCTGTATGTACTCTTAGAAAAAGACATGTGTATAGTACAGGGAGTAGTTCAGAAGACTGGAAGATATTGAAGACAACAGATACAACTTATTGAACAACTATCTGCACCAGAATGGAGAAGTTGTTCAGAGTTTGTTATTGGAGCTACAATCGTTTCAAGATACTGAAAAGGATAAATAAGAGCCAACTCTTATTCATGGAGGGTTGGAGAAAATTTACAGAGAACAATCAGCAAAGTAATCTTTGTAAGGGCTTAAGAGAGATCTTGGCAAAGCTTACCTTTGACACAAGATACATTTTCTCTATGAGAATTGGTGGGCAAGTATTCACTCTGGAAAGCCGTCGGTGCTGCTGTTGAGGGGGAGCCTCAATTCAAGAAGATCGGGAGATCGCGTTCTTGTCAACTCTTCAAGGCAAAACTCTAGAAGGAACGATGATGAATTTCTTGAGTTGCCGTGTTAGATACAACTGTAATTGGTGGTACATTTCATATTGTTGATCAGTGAAGAGTTGGGCAACCAGAGTGATGCCCCCCAGACGTAGGAAATGAGGTTCCGAACTAGGTTATCAATTGCCCGTGTCCTTGCTATTTTAATGTTTTCGTTATTCTTACTTAGCTTTTCAGTAGAACTATACGCTGCACTAGTTCTAGATCTCTTTAGGTAACCTTCAATGAAGCTAGTAATTAGTTTCATTAATTGAAAGTTGCTTCCTAATTCTAGAACTCAGACTCGACAAGTCTGAATTTCATCATCTCTTTTTGTGACTCAATAGCAGAATTTACAAAACATTCGCGACTTTAAAAATTTATTTTCATTGCTAGTAGAAAAAGTATCATTGGGATCCATTAGAGGAGGATACTATTCACCGGCATCTTTCAGAAAAAAGGTGCAAAGCTGCTTTCAAGCCATCTCCGAGAAGCTCGCGAGGGCTTGGCAAAAAATAGAGCCAAACCAGACTGGATTTTAGAGGACGTGAAGGCTGGCTTAGTTCGCAATTGGGAGAGTGAAGAGTTCAAAAATCTCTCTGAAAAATACAAGTGGAATAAAAGTTCAAACTGCAGCGGACTAGGTGCATCACTCCATAGCTTTGGTTCTATTCCAATGACTGAGCATCGTATAAGATTGGTAAGTTTGAAAACAATTAATATAGTTTATCTTATAATATTATACTGAGTATGTTGTTTATTTTGTATATTGTTCTTGAATATAAAGAAAAGTTGGGAGAAGATCCAAGTCATGCAGCCTTGTACGAACACTCATAAGCGCAAAAAGGGAAATAGAGCATATGTTTGTAGAAAAGCACTGAAAGTTGTTGTAAGAAATATTCTCCTTATTACTTCTATTTTAATTATCACATGAAATTATTTTAGTAGATGAACATGTTTTGTCTTATTTTATAGGATACAACGGATGACTCGCGACAAAGTCAGGCTGATGCATCAAATGCACAATTGTGGTTGGAGGCTACCGGCGGTGTTTAGAGAAGAGGCTATGTATATGGGTTTGGCTCAGATACTCAACATTATTTCCCGAAGACTTGAAGGAAATCAAATTCTAAATCAGCAGAGTTATCTTCCAATGGAGCTTTGTTAGTAGAAATTCAACAAATGCCGGAAGAAAACAAGATGTTTAATTAAGGAAGGGAACAAATTGTTCCGAGAGCAGGTTGATAAGATGGGTGCTATATTTACAAAGCTCAGTCCAAATTCTGTATAGTTAGCCTCCTTGAATATAAACAATTCTACTTCGACAAATGATGAAACACAAGCACCTAGTGATGAAGATTAAGTGGTATATATTTTCATGACTTTTTGTTGGTGTATGCTAATAGTCTGACTACTATGTAGTTTTTAGTGGTTACATACCCTAGTTCCCTAACCTGGTGGTTGAACATCAAGCTAGCACATGATTTATTTTGGTTCCTAAAATCTTTTTGGTGTTTGGTAATACTTTGTTGTTAGAAGTACTATGAACATGACTATATTTTTAAAAAAATATTTTTTATGTTTAAATATATTTTCAATTTGAAATTTAGTGTGCTCATTGGTGATATAATTTATTAACAAGTAGAAATAAAATTATGGTAATATAAAAATAATGGAAGGAAAGTCACAATATTCAGTACTCAATATTTCTGTCCAACTACATCCGTTGGTCGGAATTTCCGTCGAATAATTGAAAGGAAAATTACAAAATATAATGGGCATGTTTGGATAACATCCGACATTTTTTGACGGCTTTGACCGTAATTAGCGTTTTGACTCAAAACGCTGATTACCATGTTTGATAATCAGCGATTTGAAACAGCGAATTGACTCCAAACCGCTGAAACCCCAAACGCTACAATTTGCAGCGTTTGGGGCTTGGTGTTTTGGGGAAAGGCTCCCCAAAACGCCCCTCTATAAAAAAATATTTAATCTTGGAAGCCTCTAGGCTTCTCAAGAGGCTTCCCTTTAATACCCATCCGATGTGGGAGATAGGATGGGTATTGAAAACAAAAACAAGGGGAATTGAGGCCTTTTTATAGAGGAGCCTCAATGCCCCTCTTTTGTTTTTTGGTCAATGTGAGACAAAGTTAAAGAGGAGTCCGCTCTCCTTCGTCTTTTTTTTTTTAAATTATTATTAGTATTATTATTATTATATTGTTTTTATTTTATTATTATTATTATATTGTTTCTATTTTATTATTATTATTATTATTTATTTCTATTGTAATGTCCTTATAGTTCATTTTACATGTTAACCGCTAAACCTAAACTACTAATTTTGCCAAACATAATTTTACAAATCACAAATACAATTCGCTGGTCAAACTCACTAACACAATCAGCTAATTGCAAACCACTAATACAATCCGCTAAAGTTAACCGCTAATCGCCATTTGCCAAGCAAGGTCAGTATGTATTGCAAACCACTAATACAATCCGCTAAAGTTAACTGTTAACCGCCATTTTCCAAACAAGGTCAATATGTGAGTTTTCCGTGCAACGCTGGTCGGAATTTTTGACCAACGGACGTAGTTGGACGGAAATTGTCACGTTTTAAGAATGTTGGGTTTCTCTCCGGAATTTTCGTCCAATTTTTGTTCGTTGGATGCTATTTTCGACCAAAAATTGTAGTTGGACGGAATTTCTAACAATGATTTTTCCGAACCTTCGGTTTGTCGGTATGTTGGACAAAAACCTCGTTTCCGACCTATATATCGTGTTTTTGAACGGAAAACATGAGATTTCCAACAGTGGCTAACTGTCCCAACAAGCAATGTAGTATTCCCTCTTTTAGCTGTTCCTGCCAATGGACGATTGACAACCCTATTCTGTCAAAAACAGTAAATCTGGCCATTAATTTTTTATGATGATTCCCAATAGAAGGTGATTAAACGCTTAGAATCAGGATAAATTAATCTACCCTTTTTTTTACACGGGTTAGAATTTTGGGGCTTGAAGCAACCAAGATGCACCCTCTAGCCTAATAAAATAGGAGAGCATAAATTAACATGTCCGTATCAAATATTAAGATAAGAAAAGTCATCGAGGAGAAGAAAAAACAAACCTGCATGTAGTTATGTATGGGCTTGGATTCATGAGGGTGAAGAAAAAATAGATCTGCATGTAGAAAAAATAAATCTGCATGTAACTAGTATGCCAACAACGGCTATGATTTTAAGTTTCAATGTTGCGGTCTTGTTCAAACATCCAAGCCCGGTATTAAAACCTCATCTCGATGGCGGCGGGACTGGGATTTTGAGTGAATTAGAGGGGAAGAGGTTGAAACGTGACAAAGGGTTGAGAAAGGGGTAAAAAATAACGGATGTGCCATTTTACCCTTTAAATTAATGGCATTTGGATGGATTTTGTTATAACAAGGCGTTTGGTTGAGAGGAGGGAATTAGGAGAGAAAAGAATTGTAATTCAGTGGAATTGTAATTCAATGAATAATGTCGGAATTGAAACTACACTTTTTGGTATGCAGGAATAGGAGTAGAGGGAATTGAAAGGTAAGAAGTAACAGAATTACTAAAATGCCCTTATGTTGTAGTAGTAGTAGTAGTAGTAATAATAATAATAATACTATATAATAATAAGTACAATAAGAATAATAATAACAATTCTATCAATAATAATAATAGTAATAATAATTTTTCTCAAAAAAAAAAAATAAGTATAATAATAAGAATAATAATAATAATGCTTTTAATAATAATAATAATAATAAGTATAATAATAAGAATAATAATAATAATGCTTTTAATAATAATAATAATAATAATAATAATAATAATTTCGAAAATTAAAAAAAAAAGACAAAGGATTGGGAGGAGGGGCAAAATGGTCTTTACACCAATATAAATGCCCCTCTCCACCGAATTACAATTCATGAAGGGGTGCCCCATGAATTGTAATTCACCATTTGGAGGGAATTGCAATTCCCTCCAACCAAACACCATAGTTGTCAAATTCATTGAATTACAATTCAATGAATTACAACTCTCCCAAATTACACCCAACCAAACGCCCCCAAAGGACCAAATTGGATGTAATTTTATAAGTTAAAGGACTAAATTGGATAATTTTTAAAGTCAATGACTAAATTAAGCAATACTCAATAGTCAAGGGTTCAAAATGAGTATTAACTCTAAATAAAATTTTATAGAATTTACAAACTCGCAAAAACTTGTTATATATATAAAAAAAAATTAATGTTAAAAAACTTTCAAAACTATAATGCAAATTATTTCTCGAACTTAAAAAACACTCCTTTGTCAGATCAAGATTTCTAAAATTTCAATAAAAATTAATTATTTTATGTTATTAAACACATGTCTTGGGATTCTTCTATTGCAACTTCTTAGGAAAAAAAAATCAAATAGAGCATGAGATTGTCAATAGAGATTATGACCGAGATACTTACATAAATAGTATTTTGTGTGAGAGTGATAAAAATGTATTAGCATTATTAGAATGCGACCTACTTCATTTTATAAGACTTGGCCAATGTGGGACAAAATTAAAGGGGAGTCCGCTCTCCTTCGTCTTTTTTTTTTTTAATTATTATTAGTATTATTATTATTATATTTTATTATTATTATTATTATTATTATTATTATTATTATTATTATATTGTTTCTATTTTATTATTATTATTATATTGTTTCTATTATTATTATTATTATTATTGTTTATTTCTATTGTAATGTCCTTATAGTTCATTTTACATGTTAACTGCTAAACCTAAATAACTAATTTTTCCAAACATCATTTTACAAATCACAAATACAATCTGCTAGTCAAACTCACTAACACAATCGACTAATTGCAAACCACTAATACAATCCGCTAAAGTTAATCGTTAATCGCCATTTGCCAAACAAGGTCAATATGTGAGTTTTCCCTGCAACGCTGGTCGGAATTTTTGACCGACGAACGTAGTTGGACGAAAATTCTCACGTTTTAAGAATGTTGGGTTTCTCTCCAGAATTTTCGTCCAATTTTTGTTCGTTGGATGCTATTTTCGACCAAAAATTGTAGTTGGACGGAATTTCTAACAATGATTTTTCCGAACCTTCGGTTTGTCGGTATGTTGGACAAAAACCTCGTTTCCGACCTATATATCGTGTTGTTGAACGGAAAACATGAGATTTCCAACAGTGGCTAACTGTCCCAACAAGCAATGTAGTATTCCCTCTTTTAGCTGTTCCTGCCAATGGACGATTGACAACCCTATTCTGTCAAAAACAGTAAACCTGACCATTAATTTTTTATGATGATTCCCAATGGAAGGTGATTAAACGCTTAGAATTAGGATAAATTAATCTACCCTTTTTTTTACACGGGTTAGAATTTTGGGGCTTGAAGCAACCAAGATGCACCCTCTAGCCTAATAAAATAGGAGAGCATAAATTAACATGTCCGTATCAAATATTAAGATAAGAAAAGTCATCGAGGAGAAGAAAAAACAAACCTGCATGTAAAAATATCCATGATAGGGCACTCAGTCACTCACTTTTCTGAGCTACTATATATACTGGACCTTTTATATATATATATATATATATATATATATATGAGAAATACCCAATCAGCAAATGCACCAATTTTTATACCATTGCATGTAGTCCATCTTGTATTGTAGATTGTGATTAAAAAATTATGTGTCTGTAATTAATATATTATGTGAGTTGTAACTAGAGACACATAATATGTTAACTGCATGCATATAATATATTATGTGTCTTTAATTTATTTATAGACGAATAACATGTTAATTAACTGCATGTTGTCATTGTTGTACGGTGCGAAAGCCAATAGAAAAGGTCTAAAGTCCAACAATTGGTAACTATAGAGATTATTGGACGAAAGTCGATAAAGGGCTAAGTTCAACATATTGTCTCTCAGAAATATGACAGTATAAAAAAATCAAGTTGTGAATACATAATAAAGTTAATCATTCACTTATAATTTCTAATGTAATGATAAACGTTTGTTTCTAATCATACGTATATATATAATTTAAATACTGTATATCATTTTGGAGAATCTACCATGTAAGTTCGCAATGGTGCATGGCATAATTTGTCCAAATGCGCAAAAAAAAAAAAAAAAAAAAACATATATAAATTGGATGAAAATGATGCGTCGTAAGTTGGACGCTTACTACTTACGCTGATTAAGCTACTAGGTGGAAGAAAGATACGTAGTAGACTTTGCGATATAGTCGAGGCCGGTGACCTGACAACAAAGGATAAGCATCTATCCTTTAATATAAGAAAATATATAGTGCTCATAGAATAATTAATATAATATGAATTATTATTATTATTATTATTATTATTATTATTATTATTATTATAATATGAATTATTATTATTATTATTATTATTATTATTATTATTATTATTATTATTATTATCCTTTAATATGTTGATATAATAATGGGGTTCACTTTTTTAAGTGGGAGAGAATTGTAAAGATAAATATAATCTAAGAAATCATTTAAGTACATTTACCATAGATAAAATAAATATTTGCATATTGCATGTTATAATCATTTTTTGGCCTTGTTAAATTGGTCAACTCTTAACATGGAGAGACTATTAAGGCTCTGTTTGATATACATCTAGCTTAAAGCTACAAGCTTAAAAGTTAGTATCTACTGGCTTATTATTTTACAACGCTATTTAAGGTAACGTTTGAGAATAAGCTATTATTTTAAGTTATCTATGTTTTATCAAACATACTTATAGTCTATCTATATATAATTTAGAATAAATTATAAGTTCTAAAATAAGATTTACCAAACATAATCTAAATTAAGAAAAAAAAGAAATCAATTTATCTCCGAACATAGTTTTTTATGAATAAAAGAAAACTATAAAATAATAAAGAGTTATGGAGAAAAAAATGCTTTAAATTTTCTGCCAAACTATGTATATCCATCTATATAGAGAAACCAAATTTATATACTAGTTTCATAAACTATGAAACATTTTAAATCCCCTTTGATTCAAAAATTAATTTTAATCATTACTTGATGTAATTCATTACATTTATCCTAGTCAATATAATCTTGCTATATATTAATTGAACTTATCTACTCAGCAATTCGTATTAAATAGAGATAATATAGTTAAATTGACCCTCAATTTTTTTTATTTAATACAGCTAACTCTATTAGATTGTAGTATCTGTTCAAAGATACTTTCTCGCCAATATCCACTACTATGTCATCTGATGAGCACAAGGTGCTTGACCCTCAAATTTATTCGTAGTAAATATAATTAAAAGTAAAAAATGGTATTGTAAAAAAAAAAAAACAAGTAGTTTATTAGCATCCGGCATATCAGGGAATAAAATTTAATAAGATTTAGAAATCTATGTAATAGAACTCTATGCACACAATCAAAAACGCGGTAGCTATGACCTTGTAGTCAGGTAACATGTAGTAAATTTTTCAAATGTGAGAGTATCTAGTTTCAGTAAAATAATATTGTCTAGATAAACACACACTACAATGCAATAGAGTCAATAGTAAAAAAAAAAAAAAAAAAAAAAAGCTATGCTTATATATAGTATCCTAGCCTGAACAAGCAACCCATACGAGTGAGAAAAGTGTGGCCACCGTCATGGATGCGGTTTCGTGTTTATCATCCATTCTTGGCATTGCAACTTTGGTGCTGGTTTGGTTTTCATGGCGAAAACAGAGCAAGAGATTGGCACCGGCGGCCGGTGGCGCGTGGCCTATCATTGGCCACCTCCACCACTTCCGAACCTCGGTTCCCTTGGTTAAGACTTTGAGCGAGTGGGCGGATAAATATGGTCCGGTGTTCACCATCCGCCTCGGCATATCCCGGATCCTGGTGGTTAGTAGCTGGGAAGCCGTCAGGGATTGCTTCACTACCAACGACAAGCTCTTGGCTGCACGCCCAACTACATGTGCAGGTACAATAAAATAGAATAGTATGTTACATACAACGTTATATGATTTTGGCTGGTTCAGTTGATTTATTTTTTTTAGATGAAAAGGAAAACCCGAAGTCCGTGTACACTAGTTAAATCATACCTTGTGATCTTAGTCAGACTATAAGGAGGTAAATCAAGTTACCTATAGATGATCAATTCATCAAACCAAAATGATTTGAATTCAAATTGGTGACATTTTGGTAATATGGTTATAAGTGTATGTGTATTCTTAATCATCTTGGCTAAAATTATTCCCAATTTCATTTCATTTCATTTATTTGTTTCCAATTTCTTTAGCTCTTCATTTTCTACAAATTTCTAATTTTTCAAATTTTTTCCCAAGTCATTTCCAGAACTATATTTTCAAGAAAATAATGTTTAAATAATAATAATAATAATAATAATAATGTTTAATTACTTAAAAATAACTAACATTAATAAATGGAATTGGAGAGACGACTAGACGAGGGAGGTAGTGACACCTGAGAACTTATCTTTGAATTGGTAGTGGTATCTATTAAATATTGGATCTGGTCTACCTAAAATATTTTCAATAATTTTAGAGTTAATTCCACCAAAGGTCCCTTGTCTTTGGTGGCAATTCTAAATTTAGTCACATACTATTATTTTTGTTATTTAACATGCCAGACTATATTTCTTGGACACTTTTAGTCCTTCTTATAACTTTTTCTATTTTTTAGTAAGGGTAATTTTGTTTTCTCATATTTTTCTTTTGTTATTTTTCTGGTTTCAACGTGTTTAATTGGTTTAGAACTTTAGGTAACCTCTAATTTTTAGTAACCATATTTTTCAATCGATTTTTAGTAAAGTCCTAAACCAATTAAATCGATTGAAAAAAAAAAAAAAAAAAAAAAAATATGAAGAGACAAAAATGCTCTAACTAAAAATAGAAAAAGTCATAACAAGGACTAAAAATGTCCAAAAAATAATAGTCTAGATGTTAAATGACAAAAACAATAGTCTGAGACTAAATTTAGAATTGTCACTAAAGACAAAGGACCGTGGAATTAACTCATAATTTTAACTGAGATTCGTTAATTTATATTCAGGTAAACACCTTGGTTACGATTATGCGGTCTTTTCATTCTCAACAAACAATTCATATTGGCGAAGAGTACGAAAATTGGTGGTGGAGGAGTTACTCTCCAGCAGAAGACTTGAGAAATTGAAACATGTTTGGGTGTCGGAGCTGCAAGCCAACATCAATGAATTCTACACTTCTATTTCCATGGATAACAACAACGACAAGAACAACAATCCCTCTGCTCCGAAAGTGAACATGAGCCGATGGTTTGGACATTTAACGTTGAATTTGATAATGCAGATAGTGGCCGGCAGGAGGTATGAGTACCAGAGTGACGGAGTGGTCAACGAGGAGGCACAATGTCTAAAGAAGGTGTTCAGTCAAGTTATGTATCTGTGGGGTGAGTTTGTCTCCGGGGATGCCATATTTCCACTCTGGTTTTTCAGGTGGTTGGATTATGAAGGCCATGTCAAGTCCATGAAAAAGGCTGCAAAGGAAGTTGATGCCATCTTGCAAGATTAGGTGGATGCTAGGAGGAAGGAAATGAGAAGTAACGAAGATCAGAAGTTTATTGATGTGATGCTTTCGATGATTGATGATCAATTTACCAAAGGTTACAATTACTCCCGTGACACAGTAATTAAAGCAATTGTGTTGGTATGTTCTTGACTTTTTGAAAAATATATTTTTTGGAGTTGGGGTGTTGGATTTACAAGACTTTGTTCTATCTTAATTTCTCTTTGCTATTATATATTGTCTTATCTCGCAGAGTATGTTACAAGATGCTAGTGAATCGTTTGCGAATCACTTGACATGGATATTGGTTGTATTGCTAAAACATCCACAATCATTGAAGCGTGTTCAAGAGGAGATAGACACAAACATTGGCAAAGAAAGGTGGGCAGAAGATTCTGATATCAAGAATCTACCATACCTTCAAGCCGTTGTCAAAGAAACACTGCGAATATACCCACCGGGACCATACCTAGTTCCACACGAAGCGGTGAAAGATTGTATAGTAGATGGCTATCACATCCCAAAGGGCACACAACTATATGTCAATGTATGGAGATTACATCGCGATCCTAAAATTTGGACGGATCCAGAAAAGTTTTTACCAGAAAGGTTCATGACAAATTTAGAAGGGGAAACTGCCCAAAACAGACAATATCAGTTTGTCCCATTTGGTCTTGGACGAAGATCATGTCCTGGAATGTTATATGCAACACAAATTACACATGTTGCAGTTGCTCGACTATTTCAAGGCTTTAATTTCAACACAGCTCCAAATGAGCCATTGGACATGACGGAAGGCGGAGGCATTACCTTGCGTAAATTAACTCCCTTGGAAGTACTCGTTACATCGCGTTTACCACCTGCTCTATTTGGATTATAAGTGTGTGTGTGTGTGTGTATATATATATATATATGCATGCTTAATGGGCATGCATGTTTTTTAATTTTCTATGTGGTCAAATAAAAGTCTTTAAGTTTTTAATTTTATCGATCCAAATATTTTTAATATATTATACTCCGTAACAAATTCATTCCGTGCATCGCACGGGTGAAAATAATAATAATAATAATAATAATAATAATAATAATAATAATAATAATAATATATTATTATTATTATACTACTACTACTACTACCTACTACTACTACTATTATTATTATTAATGAATTTATGTATATACTTCAATAAATATAATGTATTATATAAATGCATATATTTAATTAATTACAAATAAATAAATAAATATATATATATATATATATATATATATATATAAGGATTATAATACAAAAGGGTATTTTCGGTATTATGTAATACCAGGGGGTCGTCTAGGAATGACTATTTTCCCTGCAAAGGGAATAAGTCATCTCCAGGAATGTTATTCCCTAGAATAAAAGGATGAAAGTTACATTTTTAGTGGATTGATTAGTGAGTGTTGTCCTTTGGGAATGGCTAGATAGGACTTGAGTAGCACAACATCATAAAGTGTTTGAAAGCTAGCTAACCGAATTGATATACTTGATTGCATGAGATAATGATAAAACAAATACTTGATTTGAGTAATAAACAATGATAAAGAAGATGATTTAAATCAAATGGCAATGCACAAATGCTTCTCTAATGTTCTAAGGTTTTAGGCTAAACAATGCTTAACAATGAGGTGAGGGAATCAAGTTAATGCCAATGCCATTCTCGTGGACCTTGGCTAACACCAAAGTTTTGATCCCATTCTCATGGTGATTAGACTAGGTGAGGTGCTTAATCAAACACCTTGGGTGCATCATCCCTTCCAACTTCCCTTTCTCAAGGGCAAGTTAGAAATGTGAAAGGGTTGGCGGCTATGGTGAATCCTATTCTCATAGGTGAAACTTCAATTCCATACATCTCTAGCATAATTGGGCCCTAATCAAACAAGAGTCAAATAATTCCCTAATTTCACAATCACATTCATTCTAAAGGCAATGAAAAACCTAGATTAAACAATTCAATTCATATAAGCATTCATATAAAGCAATTCAATCTAAATCCCTAAAGGATTTAACTACTCATAATGGAATTGAAAATTAAAAGCAATTGGAATACTATGTAATAAATTCAAATACAAAAGTATTAAGAGGTGCAAGAATAAGAAATAAAAAATCTTACTTGATTGAATTTGTAAATATCAAATCTGAAATTGAAGTTGAATGTGTAATTACAAACGAGAATTCTCCCTAAATCTTTCAATGAGTGATGGATTTACATGTATACACTAGTACAGAATAGATAAAAAAATGTAGGACCAGCTGGGTCCGAAGTTGACTCCGGACGCGCAAAGTGACGCGGTGGCATTTTTGTAATTAAATTTTCCACATTTTATTTTTTTTTAAATGGACCAGCTGCGTCCGAAGTTGGAACTTTGGACGCAGCTGGTCCGAGGATATACACCAGCTGTGTGCGAAGTGGGAACTTCGGACGCAGCTGGTAAACGCATTACATGTAGTTGCGTACGAAGTTCCTACTTCAGACGCATCTACATTATTTTATCTTTTTTTTATGTCTAATGTTTCAGATCTAGATCTGAACAAAGGAAGCCAAAATTCGAATGCACACCATCAGCCATCGCCATAGCCACCACCACAAGACTCGCCTCCTCACCGCCTCACCGAACCTCCATTGCCGCTGCCGTCGACACAGCAACCGGCGCCCACAACGTCCGCTCCGCACCAGGTCGCCGCTCCTCGCCGTTCATCTCTGCTGCTCCCCGCCCCGCTCCTCACAGTTGGTCGCACCGCTCCTCGCCGCCAGAAGCAGCGCCGGTCGCCCCACTCCTCGCCGCCAAAAGCAGCCGCTGGTCGCCCCCCTCCTCGCTGCCAGACGCAGCGCCGGTCGCTACTCCTCTGCCGCTGGCACTACTGCTCACCTAGAAAGGTAAGTAATTTACTTTATTTTATTTTATTTTATTTAGGCTATGTTTGGCAAACCTAGTTGAAACGGTAGCTGAAAGCTGAAAAGTAGCTGAAAGCTGAAAAGCTATAAGCTCGAAGCTGAAATTTGAAGAGCTGTTAAGCTAGCTGTTATGCTTAAAAGTGTTTGGTAAAATTAGCTTTTTGATAAGTTGATAAATGTAAAAAGACTAAAACGGACATCTTCATAAAAGCTAAATAGTTTTAAATTTAAATAGGTTTGTTTACATATTTTAATATAAAATAATGAAATCAATATAATTTAATAAAATATAAAGTAAGAACATATATTTGAAAATATATAAAGTAAAACAAGATGTTTATAATTCATAAAATTAGTTCATACAAAATTTATTGTTCAAACAGAAATATCAAATTAAAATTACAACGAAACATATTAAAGAAAAAAGGCCAAAAGAGTTTTAATTGGGATGGATAAATTATGTTATTTATATAAGTTGGAAAAAAGTTAAGAAGCTACTAGCTTATTTTTGAAAGGCAAAAACTTGTGTGAGACCGTCTCACNCAAATACAAAAGTATTAAGAGGTGCAAGAATAAGAAATAAAAAATCTTACTTGATTGAATTTGTAAATATCAAATCTGAAATTGAAGTTGAATGTGTAATTACAAACGAGAATTCTCCCTAAATCTTTCAATGAGTGATGGATTTACATGTATACACTAGTACAGAATAGATAAAAAAATGTAGGACCAGCTGGGTCCGAAGTTGACTCCGGACGCGCAAAGTGACGCGGTGGCATTTTTGTAATTAAATTTTCCACATTTTATTTTTTTTTAAATGGACCAGCTGCGTCCGAAGTTGGAACTTTGGACGCAGCTGGTCCGAGGATATACACCAGCTGTGTGCGAAGTGGGAACTTCGGACGCAGCTGGTAAACGCATTACATGTAGTTGCGTACGAAGTTCCTACTTCAGACGCATCTACATTATTTTATCTTTTTTTTATGTCTAATGTTTCAGATCTAGATCTGAACAAAGGAAGCCAAAATTCGAATGCACACCATCAGCCATCGCCATAGCCACCACCACAAGACTCGCCTCCTCACCGCCTCACCGAACCTCCATTGCCGCTGCCGTCGACACAGCAACCGGCGCCCACAACGTCCGCTCCGCACCAGGTCGCCGCTCCTCGCCGTTCATCTCTGCTGCTCCCCGCCCCGCTCCTCACAGTTGGTCGCACCGCTCCTCGCCGCCAGAAGCAGCGCCGGTCGCCCCACTCCTCGCCGCCAAAAGCAGCCGCTGGTCGCCCCCCTCCTCGCTGCCAGACGCAGCGCCGGTCGCTACTCCTCTGCCGCTGGCACTACTGCTCACCTAGAAAGGTAAGTAATTTACTTTATTTTATTTTATTTTATTTAGGCTATGTTTGGCAAACCTAGTTGAAACGGTAGCTGAAAGCTGAAAAGTAGCTGAAAGCTGAAAAGCTATAAGCTCGAAGCTGAAATTTGAAGAGCTGTTAAGCTAGCTGTTATGCTTAAAAGTGTTTGGTAAAATTAGCTTTTTGATAAGTTGATAAATGTAAAAAGACTAAAACGGACATCTTCATAAAAGCTAAATAGTTTTAAATTTAAATAGGTTTGTTTACATATTTTAATATAAAATAATGAAATCAATATAATTTAATAAAATATAAAGTAAGAACATATATTTGAAAATATATAAAGTAAAACAAGATGTTTATAATTCATAAAATTAGTTCATACAAAATTTATTGTTCAAACAGAAATATCAAATTAAAATTACAACGAAACATATTAAAGAAAAAAGGCCAAAAGAGTTTTAATTGGGATGGATAAATTATGTTATTTATATAAGTTGGAAAAAAGTTAAGAAGCTACTAGCTTATTTTTGAAAGGCAAAAACTTGTGTGAGACCGTCTCACGAATAAGGATCCGTGAGACGGTCTCACAAGTGTNTGCCCTTATAAGTGAGAGGCACTTGTCAACATTACTTATTATGAAAAATGTATTACTTTTTCTCTTATAAGTAACAAAAATTGTATTTTTGATTAGTGTTATATTTGAGCATATAAGTATGAGATTTGCACATATAAGTATGACATTTGCATGGTGCTTTGACCCGACCCGACCCGTCTCACGAATAAGGATCCGTGAGACGGTCTCACAAGTGTNATTAGTTCATACAAAATTTATTGTTCAAACAGAAATATCAAATTAAAATTACAACGAAACATATTAAAGAAAAAAGGCCAAAAGAGTTTTAATTGGGATGGATAAATTATGTTATTTATATAAGTTGGAAAAAAGTTAAGAAGCTACTAGCTTATTTTTGAAAGGCAAAAACTTGTGTGAGACCGTCTCACCATGAGACGGGTCGGGTCGGGTCGGGTAAAGATGCAAATGTAACACTTATATGCACAAATGTCATACTTATATGCTCAAATGTAATACTAATCAGGAATAACATTTTTGTTACTTATTAGGGTAAATGTAATACTTTTAAGGGAAAATACAATACTTTTACATTTCGATTTAAAAGTATTACATTTTGCCTCAAAAGTATTATATTTGCCCTTATAAGTGAGAGGCACTTGTCAACATTACTTATTATGAAAAATGTATTACTTTTTCTCTTATAAGTAACAAAAATTGTATTTTTGATTAGTGTTATATTTGAGCATATAAGTATGAGATTTGCACATATAAGTATGACATTTGCATGGTGCTTTGACCCGACCCGACCCGTCTCACGAATAAGGATCCGTGAGACGGTCTCACAAGTGTGACCCTTTTTGAATAGCTACCTGAAGTAGCGTTCAAAATAAGCTCTTATTTTAAGCTACTAGCTTATTTTGAGAACATTACCAAACAAAGCTTATAGCTTATTAGTAGTTTAAAATAAGTTATAAGCTCTTAAATAAGCTCTGCCAAACACAACCTTATTTGTTTTATATTTAAGAAATATTTATTATTTTTTAATTTAATTTTGATTAAATATTGTGTGTTATTGTATATGTTAGGTATTAATATTGTGATAGTTTAATTTCAAAAATTGTGTTATAAAAATATATTGTATATTATGTGTATATGTATATGCATATAAAAATTGTATATTGTGTATTATGTGTTATGTATATATTCTTAGTTTTAACAATATGTGTTATGTATATATAAAAAATGAAAGTGAAAAATTATTTAAAAAAATAATATAAATGTTAGTATATAAGTAAATAAAATAATTATAAATAAAGTATATAACTAAATTTAACAAAGTTTCTAATAAATAAGAAATAAATATCAACAAATAAATAATATAAATATTAGTGCATAAGAAATAAACTATATAACCTAACAAATAAAAAATTATCAATAAAGTATATAATCAAAATTAACAAAGTGAATAATAAATAAGAAATAATTATCAAATTCAAGTAAATAAAATAATTATCAATAAAGTATATAACCAAAATTAACAAAGTAAATAATAAATAAGAAATAATTATCAAATTCAAGTAAATGAAATAATTATCAATAAAGTATATAACCAAAGTTAATAAATTTGGACGATGAGGCAGTTGCGATGATCACCAGAAATTTCTCCAAGATCCTGAAACAAATAAATCGAAGAAACAGAGGAGGTAGAAATCAATCGAATCGCTCAAATAACTCCTCAACCTCGTCGTTAGTAGCATCAAAATCAGGTACCAAACAAACCAACTCAAGTTACATGAAAAACTCAGGTCAATCAAATCAGTCCAGTCAAACGGGAAATCAATTTCGTCCAAATCATTGGCAAGCTTCTGAAAATAAGAACAAGAATAAAGGGATTCAGTGTAGAGAATGTGAGGGATTTGGTCTTATCCAGGCTGAGTGCGCCACTTATCTTAAGAGAAAGGAATCCATGAAGGCTACAACCTAGAGTAATGAAGAATGCTCAGAAGAAATCAAGATGAAGATGAAGAAATCTCTGGAAACTTTGTTGCATTTACTGTTGCTGTGGCTGAATCTCAACTGGACTTAGAAAATGATTCAGATCAGGAGGATATTGATAAACTATCATATGAAGAACTGGAACAATCCTATGTTTAACTGTACAAAAAATGGGACATTCTATTGAAGTCTCACACCACAACTGCTGCCAAAAATGAATTTTTGGAAAAGAATCTTGAAACATTGAGGAAACTAGTTGCTGAACTTGCCATATCTCACTCACAAATACAAAAGTTGTATACATAGTTGGAAATACTCAAAAAGCAAATCAAGATGATGAGCACAACATCAACTCTCAATCGAATTCTCGATGCTGGAAGATCTCCCAAAATTAGAAATGGCTTGGGATACACTCAAAATACTTACAACTCACAAGTCACTACATTTGTTCCTGCCAGAGAAGGATTTGGGACAATCACAAGCCTCAAACAGGAAACACAGAGAAAATATGTGCCCACATGTCACTACTGCAACAAAAAGGGACATACAAGACCTGAATGCTATAGGTTTTATAGAGATCAAAGAGTTGAAAAATTCCAAAAGAAGTGGATCACCCCTGTTGGAAGACAGATCTGGGTAAGGAAATCAGATTTAGTTTGTTACTCTGTTCAGCATGGAAAAGATCAGGCAAAATGGTATTTTGATAGTGGATGCTCACGACACATGACTGGAAGCAAGGAACATCTGAAAAACATAATCCCTTATACTGGACAAGTGACCTTTGGTGATGGGATTAAGGGTGATATTCAAGGTATTGGAATTCTTAATGTTGCAGGTTTGCCCCTCTAGACAAAAGTATTGCTTGTGCACGGACTGAAAGCAAATCTGATCAACATCAACCAGTTATGTGATCTGAAACTGAATGTCGAATTTACAAAAGATAGATGTATAGTCAAGGATCAACAGAATAAAATCATCATGGAAGGTATGAGATCGACAGATAATTGTTATATTTTGTCTACTAATCTTTTGTGTTGCAGGACATCTACTGATTATACAGAATTATGGCATCAACGACTCGGACACATGAACTATCAAATATGAATGAACTCATACATCAAGAATGTGTCAGAGGCATACCCAAGTTCAAAGTTAAAGAAACAAGTGTCTGTGGACTGATAAGCTCCCAAGATACCCCTTATTTGAGTGCATATTAGGGTGCTTTGTAACGTTTTTAGTATCCTTACATGATAAATTTGTGATCAAATGTGCTTTAAATTCACTAACCGCACGCAAAGCTACCTTTAGCATAAATTGAGACGATACAGGAGTCCCGGGAGCTAATAGGAACAAAGACCGAGCTTAAGGAACAAATCAAGCAAGTCCGGAGCCCCGAAGGACCAAAATGACCTCCACACGCGTGGTGGTGAACGTGGCCACGTTCCAGTAGCCAACCACGCACGACTACACGCGTGTGGAAGGGTGTGGAATTGACACTGCCCGAAATTCCTCCTAGGGCTACATTTCGGAGACTATTTAAACCCCTTTGATAGAATTTCAGAGGGAGAGTTTTTTTTATCACTTGGAGTTGTTTTTCTTTATCACTTAGAGTTTTTATCATTTCCTAGAATAGTTTAGCTTAGTTTAGAGAATTCTCCTTGTAGCAAGACAACAAGCTTGGATTGAAGGATCACTTCAAATCTAGGTGATTTCTATTACATCTTAATCTATTTTACTATTTTCTTCTTGGATTGAATTAGCTATTGTCTTGAATTTCTTTATCATGAGTGGCTAGTTTAATCTAGGGATTTGGATTGTGTAAAGATATGTTGCTAGTGTAATGATCTTATATCTTATTTTGGATTTAAATGCTTGGATTGTTGGAATATCTATTCTTGTCTCTTGATTGTTGTTTTGATGATATCTTGTTTGGATTTGGCCAATCTAGGTGAGAGATTGAGCTCTTGACTCTTTCATGTCTTTGATTAGAGTTAGGATTGAAAGCTTTGTAACAATCATAGATCCTATGGACTTCTTAAGAATAGTAAGAAAGTGTGTAGCTAAAGTGTTTGATAAAATGTCTCTTAGGACTTTGGATGCTTGAAGGCATTCCTAAGTCCAAGAAGCCTTAGTACACAAAGGTGGAAGAGGACTAAGAAGACACACTCCTGAATAGCCAACATCTTTGCTTTGCTTATCCATTACCTTAAACACACTAGGATGCAACATAGACAAGCACTATCCAATCCCTACCTCTTTACATACATTTATTCACACTTGTTTTTACCATATTTTCTCACACAACCCTTATGAACCTTTTCACTCTCAAATCGTCATTCACCACGCTCAAATCTATTACATGACTCAATCACTTGAAAGCGCAAACACTTGACACACCTCCACGTCCTTCCTTCGAGACCGACACACGGGGAGTCATTGACTTTCCATTTTAACACACACATTTCTTTTGACATTTCACCCTATGCATGCAAGTGTTGTCAAAATGGCGCCGTTGCCGGGGAAGGCAATAGGTTGTCAAATGTTTTTGTTTATTTTGATTGAATGATTGCTAGATTTGAACATTGTTAATCCACAACATTTTATTTTGTTTCATTTTCTATTTTATTTTGTTTTTGCTACTTACCCAATTGACTACTTTTAGTCAATTGTGGAATATTTGCTTCATTGATCATCTTAATAGGTGAATGCACACGCGAGCAAAAGGAAATCAAGGCTTATTACCTTATATTCTAGAAATCAATAGAGCAACTAGGAAGAAAAGCATCCAAAAGTCACAGATGGCTTCGTCAAGCGCAACAAGAAATCCACAAGGAAGAGGAGCAGCTATACCAAACCCACCCCCTGTACCAGTTAATCCACCAGGACAGATTAACCATGAAGAACCAATCATGGAGGAACCACAAGTTAATAGAGCAAATCCACAAGAACACATTCGAGAAGAAGACTACTATGGAATACCTCAAGAACCGCAGAGATCAATCGCCGATTATATGACTCCGGACTTCAACATGCACAATTCGATCTATGTACCACCGATGGAAAACATCAATTTCCATGTACATCCAACTATACTCACTCTGGTCCAAAATAGCCAATACTTAGGATTGCCATCAAAAGATCCTAATGCACATTTTCAGTTATAAGAGAGGCAGCACGTTGGTTGGAAAGTCAAGATGATAACCATTTCAGATCATGGCAGCAGCTACACCGTGAGTTTATGAATGAGTTTTTCCCTATCACTAAGACCATGAGAATCAGAAGACAAATACAAGAATTCAAGCAAGGAAGGCTTGAAAGTCTTTGAGAAACTTGGAGAAGGTTTAAAGTTCTTAAAAGGCAATGCCCACAAGACTTAATGCACCCATGGGACGTGATAAGCTCATTCTATGGAGGGCTAACTGATGAAGGAAAGATGTTACTTGACTCATCTTCCAGCGGCGCCTTTGTCTCCTTAGCATTACCCGAAGCTGAAGAGTTGATCGAAAGGATATCTAAGAATACCTCTTGTTGGTATGACCGACGAGGAGAGCACGGAGGGATGTATGAGATTAATAGCCATGTGGCAAGTGAGGCGAAAATAGAGGTAATTAATGAATCATGAGATCAAGAAGTTACAGGCAATGGTAGAAAAAATGGAAGGAAAACTCAAGCCTTGCATGGCTTTGGCACTTTACTGTAACATCTGTGGAGGACCACATGATACGAATATCTGCACTTCACCGTCTGCATCCGGGCAGGTTGAGGCGGTGGATTATCAAAGGAACTCCAACTACAATGCCTATGGACAAAATCAAAGACCGAATAACAATTGGAAGCAGGGCGAGGGATGGAACAACAATGATGGATATCAAGCGTGAGGACAATATAATTATGGAAACAAGCCTGCTTATGGACAAAATGACAAGGGCAGATTGATGTATAATCAAAATCAAGGCAATGGAGGCCAAACTACCCAATTCAGGCCACAATACAACTCTCAACTTGACGTTACTCAACAGAGAATGGACGATATCCGTGAAGTAGACGAAAGGCTTACAAGGACGATCATGGAATTAAAGAATGATCGGGCAAATCTTAAACAGGAAATTACTCAAGAAATCAGACAGGAGATTTCAAGTCTTAGGCAAGAGTCAAATTAAAGGCTACACTCAAAACGATTGAGAACCAGATTTCACAAATGTTCAAAATGATGTTTGAGAGACATTACAGACAGCTCCCTAGTAACACTAAGAACAGTCAAACGGATGACTTGTCTTATTTAATTATCACATGAAATTATTTTAGTAGATGAACATGCTTTGTCTTATTTTATAGGATACAGCGGATGACTTGCGACAAAGTCAGCCTGATGCATCAAATGCACATTTGTGGTTGGAGGCCATCGGCGGTGTTTAGAGAGGAGGCTATGTATATGGGTTTGGCTCAGATACCCAACATTATTTCCCGAAGACTTCAAGGAAATCAAATTCTAAATCAACAGAGTCATCTTCCAATGCAGCTTTGTTAGCAGAAATTCAACAAATGTCGGAAGAAAACAAGATGTTTAAGGAAGGGAACAAGTTGTTCCAAGAACAGGTTGATAAGATGGGTGCTATATTTACAAAGCTCAGTCCAAATTCTATATAGTTAGCCTCCTTGAATATAAACAACTCTACTTCGACAAATGATGAAACACAAGCACCTAGTGATGAAGATTAAGTGGTATATATTTTCATGACTTTTTGTTGGTGTATGCTAATAGTCTGACTACTATGTAGTTTTTAGTGGTTGCATACCCTAGTTCCCTAACCTGGTGGTTGCACATCAAGCTAGCACATGATTTATTTTGGTTCTTAACATGTCTTTGGTGTTTGGTAATACTTTGTTGTTAGAAGTACTATGAACATGACTATATTTTTTAAAAAATATTTTTTATGTTTAAATATATTTTCAATTTGAAATTTAGTGTGCTCATTGGTGATATAATTTATTAACAAGTAGAAATAAAATTATATTAATATAAAAATAATGGAAGGATCTTCAAAAAAAAATAAAAATAATGGAAGGAAAGTCACAATATTCAGTACTCAATATTTCTGTCCAACTACGTCCGTTGGTCGGAATTTCCGTCGAATAATTGGAAGGAAAATTACAAAATATAATGGGCATGTTTGGATAACATCCGACATTTTTTGACGGCTTTGACCGTAATTAGCGTTTTGACTCAAAACGCTTATTACTATTTTTGATAATCAGCGATTTGAAACAGCGAATTGACTCCAAACCGCTAAACCCCAAATGCTACAATTTGCAGCGTTTGGGGTTTGGCGTTTTGGGGAAAGGTGTTGGTCCCAAGGGGATGGGGTACAAGTCTAGAGGGGGGGGGGTGAATAGACTTGTATAAGATTTTGCAAATCTTTTCAACCTCTCGTGTGTATTGAACTTAGGATGTTTAGGTTCGATACCTCACGAGGTGAAGACAAAATTTTATGCGCAGCGGAAATGTTATCCCCTTTTAGTTAGCACGAGTTTAAGTTAGTTCGAGAAGTGCGTTTATATGCAGTGCAATCGAGAGGTTAGCGAGAGATAAAAACAGTAAGTAAATGCAAGAGAGATTTTTAAGTGGTTCGGCCAACCCGCCTACGTCCACTCTTCTTCCAGAAACTCCCTGGAAGGATTGCACTAAAAACTTCCCTTTTTAGTACAATATCGAGCGCTTGAGCTTTGATCACGAAGCCCGCCTCAAGCCTCAGGTTTTTCGCCCCGCTTCTTGTTACTCCACCTCTCGAGCACTTGACCTTTGATCACCAAGCCCGCGTCAAGCCTCAGGATCTTCACAAGACAGCTCCCAGGTTACTCCGCCTCTTCAAGGTCTTTCTCCCCGCTTCCAGCTACTCCACCTCTCGAGCACTTGACCTTTGATCACCAAGCCCGCGTCAAGCCTCAGGTTTCTTTCACTCGGACAGCTGCCAGGTTACTCCACCTCTCTTGCTTAATCCAAAGCAAGGTGTTTTTGGTTGTCACAGTTGAATGTAACAGACTCCAATCTGACCACAAGCTATCGTTGAATCAACTTCGATGTAGAGCAGCTTCGGTCACCTTCTGGATGTATAACAGTTTAAGCTTTGTAACTCTCTTGAAACACTAAGATGTGTTTTTTCGCTGTTTTGAATATCAGGATGATATTCCAAGTTAAGCACTTGCACTTTTAACGTTTAGACAGACACTTCTTAAGAATTTCGAAC
>NC_044930.1:12747545-12750816 GCF_003576645.1 Ipomoea triloba
GATTTTATTTTTCAGCGCATATGGTAAGTTTGACAAATACTCTACTAAAACATGAATAATAGAACTCACGCAAAACCCCCAGCAAAAGATATATATATGATTAAAAAAGGGAATGTTTACAAAGCAGAGTTTAGTAGACAAGATTGAAAGAAATAAGACCAAGAACAACATAGATATCAATACATTGAAATGAGATGGAGTTTGGACCACGAGAGCTTACTTCTTGTTGGCTTTCCTTTTCTTGTTAATGGCTTCTCGTGTCTTGATGGGGTCTTTCGGATTTACCAGGCTTAAGTATTCATCTGTGACATCTAGATGCCTGTAGTTCCTGTAGGCTTCCCCCACGAACTCACCATCAATTACTCCATCTTTCCACCAGGCAATGCATTCTTCTGGAGACATATTGCTGTGTGTAGATATCCCAGTGATTTTCAGAAGCTTGAATATCTCCAGAGTCAGAATTTGTTCAGTGTCTTCTCTGTTCCCAAACTTAAAGTTTGTCATGAGAAGATCTATCTTCCTTTCTTCTTCTGACTGTCGTTCTTGTCTTTTTCTTCTTCTTTCTCTGTCCTCTTCTCTCCTTATCTCCATTTCCAGTGTACGCTGGACCCTTAGGTTTTCTGCCTGTTTAGCATCCTCCACTGCTTTGCTCATGATTCTTGGTATTTTTGGAGGTGGTCCAGCTGGTTCACTTGCTGCCCTTTTCTTGCCCGTTGTATCCCCCTTCTTTTTCTCTTTATTTTCCCCCTTGTTGGCATCATCAGCACGGGAGAGGAGGGTGGACATACCTTCGAAGATTGCTTGAAGTTGGGCAGGGACTTGGTTCGACAGGTCATCGAGTATGGCCTTCATCACATCCTGTCGAAGTTCACTAGAATATTGGAAGGCTCGAAGCTCTGCTCGCATCTCGGCTAATTCAGCCCTTGCACTCGCAGCCTCTGCTCGAGCTACAGCGGCTTCATCAGTGGCTTTCCGTGCTGCATCCTCAGCCCATATCGCCTGTTCGAGAAGTTCGGCATGACGGCCTTGGGATTCACTTGTGCCAGCAGCAGGCATTGCAGCATTGCGGACCACAGCGAGTATTCTTTCGAGCTGAGCCATCTTCTGAGATTGATCAGCCATGAATTGATGCACTTCGCCAATGAAGACTTCTTCGGCCTGTTGATCATAGTCAGAAGTAGGAGATGAGGATCGAGATGTACCTTTTGTCGGAGGGGACTTGGGTGCTTCCAGATTTCCACCCATGACTTGTAGTTGCGAGTCCACCTCTCGATTTATTGTCTGAGGATCCACAGGGACACAGGGTTCAGAGCTCGAAGGTAGCTCCATGTCAGGTGCTTCCCGGTTTCCACCTGAGGGATGGATCACTTCTTGCTCCTCACCTCTCGAACCTGGAGCCTCAGCTTCAGCAACTGTGGAGATAGGGTCAGCCAGAGAGGGTTCTTCGGTATTGGACGCTTCCCTGTTTTCATCCAATAGAGGTTCCCCCTCAGCATCACCTCTCGAACCAGTGCTGGGAACTTCGTCATCTGCTGGTGAGGTTGGAGACGTAGTGTCGACAGGTGCTTCCGGGTTTCCACCTTCGATGGTATCATCAGTACTCCTCGAACCAGCAGGACTTGGGGCATTCTGCTCATGTTGCTCATTGGACTGCATTTCAGTCTGCTCCGATGAGTCTGGAATGATAATTATTTCAGGAGCAGTGGGAAAACCTGGCAGTGTGAGCAACGGAACTTCACCCTCTCGAATTGTCTGTGCTTCATCAGTAGTGGTCGAGGGTGTGGACGCAGGTGGTGGCAAAAGTAGAACGGTGTTAGGTGCCACTTGAAGTGCTTCAGAGGTCTCGGATTCACCTCTCGAAGCTTCTACCTGTTCGTCCAGAGCAGAGTTGCTGACTTGGGACAGTGGGATTGCGGCTGTTGCGATATCATCGTGAGCAACCCCAGAGGTCTCTCCTGGACCTCTCGTGAACTCAACGTTCTGTCCCAAGGAGATGGCAGTGGCGAGCCTGATATCTTCTCGAAATTTGGCATCAAATTCTGGATCCTCCTCAGGCTCATCCTCGGTTTCTTCAGCTATTCCTTTGCCCTTATCAGTTCTTCCACTGTTCAGTTTAGACACTCTTGTTTCGTGGGCAAGGTCTAGGAGATGATGAGCTGGGATCTCTGAGATACCCAACCAATGGAGTGCAAACCGTTCTTCTACCTCCATCTCAGCTGCTTGGGCCATCAGTTGAGTGAAAGGACTGGTTCTCCAGTTGATCCACCTGATCACCCTGGAGAAGTCATCAAGAGTGGGTGCTTCCACTGCCAACTGAGTGGAAACTTCTTCATATAAGTCATGCCGCCCATCAGAGATGATTTCAGTGGCAGAAATTGCTTCGTCTATCTGAGCTGTGATCTCTCGACTATGCTGCAAGAGATCATCTCCCACCCTGACTGTGTAGTCTGTCTCTCGAACCATCTCACGTGGTTCTTCTGCACCCCCTTGTACTGGATCACTGATCCCAGTACCTTCAACCTCTCGAGCAATCTCTCGAGATAAACCAACAGAGTCAACATCTCCCTCAGCATCATCACCAGCGTGCAGACCGACAGAGAAAGCTGCTGACAGGGACCTGGTAGGGGGTACTCTCTCAACCTCAGTGGCCAGTGTAGCCTGAGGTTCCCCCTGGGCTTGTGCCATGTCCTCAAACGGTACTTGAACAACAGAGGGTGTTACCTCTCGGATCTGGGTGACAACAGCCGTTTTGGCTTTCTTAGCTCTCTTTGGCAGATGAACCCTTTGTTTCAGTACATCGAGAGGTTCATCATCAGAATTCTTTTCCTCGGTTTGGGCTTTCCTTTTGCCCCTTCCTTTCGGCTGTGAGGGAGAAGGTGCAGCCTTAACACCTTTAGTTTTGGGGACTAGAGATTTCGTCCTACCCATATAGGTATTTCGATGAATCTCTTTTCCTTCCCTCAGTTCAAAGCCCTTCAGGCTTAGGAGGAATTGAACAACAAAGCCGAAACCAACCTTTTTACTGATCGACAGGTTGGCGTTGGAGACTGAGCGCATCACTTGCTGTTGGAGGAAGTTGAAGATAATATGTGCCCAGTCTAGCTTGTTGTTGTTCCAAATGGCATGGAGGATTTTGAGGAGGTCTAGACTAACCTCGTCAGTTCCGGACACCTTGCCGAGCACAAATTTCATGATTAGGTCGGCAGCGAGAGCAAACCTTTCCTTTAGGTGGTATTTGCGGAGGGCAGAGGTTGCTCTGGGTGGTGCAGTC
>NC_044930.1:12751490-12755072 GCF_003576645.1 Ipomoea triloba
ATCAAGATAATTCCCTTAAGTGCGGAAAACCGTCAGTAACCGATGACCACGTGGCTAGCATTAATATCCAAAGTTAGCCGTTTCCTTCATATATTCGTTGAGCTTTTCGGATTCACCTCTCGAAGGTGAATTGTCTTCCACATGAGTTTAAGGATCTTCCCNAAAACCGTCAGTAACCGATGACCACGTGGCTAGCATTAATATCCAAAGTTAGCCGTTTCCCCTCATATATCAGATTCACCTCTCGAAGGTGAATTGTCTTCCACATGAGTTTAAGGATCTTCCCCCTGAGTGATTGATCCCTAAACCTTCCTTATTCCTCCGTCTTGATCTGGTTAAGGATCTTCCCCCTGAGTGATTGATCCCTAACCCTCCTTATTCCTCCGTTCAGAGATATCAGTTGTTATTTTTCGACTTGACCTCTCGAACTACCCTTCTTCGAGACATAACTTATATAGGACAAACTGATCGGGTGACCTCTCGAACTACCTTTCGAACACAGATTGCGAGAGAAACAAGTTTGATTCATCTAAAAGATATCACTTGGAACATATCCTTAAGTTCATTTAGTGATTTCCAGATACATTACATATGAATCAATATCCTATTAGATTCCCTAGAAACTTTTGTTTGGCCTTGATCAGCCTAATAGGAATCTATCGCTAAAGCAGGAACTAGCCATCTAAAGTCCTATTTGTCTAATAACAGAACTAGGGGTGACTATTTCCTTTTCTTGTTCTTCTCTCCGGAGCTGCTTACTGTAGTTGGGAGTGACCATCTTCATCGCTAATCCTCTTAATGTCTTTGGATTAGGTATGATCACCCCTTTGGCTGCTGCAGACCTCAGAAAGTCCCATCTGGTCTTCCTCTCCATTTCCCTTGGTTCTCCATTTGGTTGAGGAAGGCCCTTTTCCAGAATGTGCAGCAGTAGGAGTCCCTCTTGTGCAGGACTCTCCTCCCGATTCCAGTATCCCATCGTTGTGGATCTCCTCGTATTTGGGGATCCATTCACCTTGGATGGGAATAGGATTCTTGCTTGGATTATCAGGAAGCTCCGTAATCTGTTCACCCTTCGTTGATTCTGGATAGTTTTCTCCTTGAAAATCTTTGGACTTGACTGCCGGTTTCTTTCCTCTATAAAAGAATGGAACATCATCTTTTCCTTTCTTTTTCTCCATGGGAAGTTGATGGTATGAACTTCTGAAAGAAACCCTCTTATTTATAGCCCAATAGGGTTACCACTGTTGAGTCACGGGATGCAATATGAATGACCATTCAATGCTTGTGTAACTCCAAAGCTGCCATAAAGTTGATGAAACCGCCCCTCACATGCGAAACAGTTCATGGCACTAAATACAAGAAGATAAGATTTGACCATTCATCCCAATTCTATCATTCCCAATTCTAACCTTAGTTGAGAGAATCTATTTTCACATAACGCTTTTGTGAAAATATCTGCTAGTTGCTCCTCCGTTGCAACATATTCCAAAGTGATGTCCTTTTTCTCAACGTGGTCTCGGATGAAGTGATACTTAATATCAATATGCTTTGTTCTGGAGTGTAACACTGGGTTGTGGGTGATGGCAATAGCACTTGTATTGTCACACATAATTTTAACCTCCTTACACTCAACACCATAATCCATTAGCTGTTGCTTCATCCATAAGATCTGAGCACAACAACTTCCAGCTGCTACATATTCTGCCTCAGCAGTGCTTGTAGCTATCGAATGTTGTTTCTTGCTAAACCATGAGACAAGTCTTCCACCTAGAAACTGACATGTCCCTGATGTGCTCTTTCGATCTATTTTACAACCGGCAAAGTCCGCATCTGAATAACCCATAAGTTCGAAAGATCCACCTCTCGAATACCAAAGTCCAACACTTTGCGTACCTTTGAGATATCTAAGGATCTTTTTAGATGCATTTAAGTGACTTTCCTTAGGACTTGCCTGAAATCTAGCACATACACCTACTGCAAAGGATATATCTGGTCTACTAGCAGTTAAATAGAGAAGAGATCCGATGATACCTCGATAAGTAGTCTGATCGACCTCTCGACCTTCACTGTCGACATCGATACGTAGAGAGGTTCCCATGGGTACTTTGACTGAGGATTTCCCTTCTATATTGTATTTTCTGAGCAGATCCTTGGTGTATTTCTCCTGATTGATGAAGATACCTTCCTTAAGCTGTCTCACTTGTAATCCAAGGAAGTAGTTTAGTTCTCCCATCATGCTCATCTCGAACTTCCCTTTCATCAACCTGGAGAACTTCTCGCACAAGTCTGGATTGGTGCTTCCAAAAATGATATCGTCCACATAGATTTGCACCAATAAGATGTGATCCCCGTCCTTAATTCTAAACAATGTTTTGTCCACTAGGCCTTTGGTGAACCCACACTGATTTAGAAAAGAGGATAAGGTATCATACCAAGCTCTCGGAGCTTGTTTTAAGCCGTAAAGTGCCTTCTTTAATTTGTATACTTTGTCAGCTCCCACGTCCTTCAAGAAACCCGGAGGTTGTTCAACGTACACCTCTTCTTCGAGAAGTCCGTTCAGAAAAGCGCTCTTGACATCCATTTGATATACCTTAAAGTCTTTGAAGGCGGCATATGCGAGAAAGATGCGTATGGCTTCGAGACGTGCCACTGGAGCGAAGGTTTCATCAAAATCTATTCCTTCCTCCTGACAGTATTCTTTGGCAACAAGTCTGGCCTTGTTCCTAACAATAACTCCATCCTCATTCATCTTGTTTCTGAAAACCCACTTTGTACCAATGACATTCTGATGATGAGGTCTCGGAACTAGTTCCCAAACATCGTTCCGCTCAAACTGATGAAGTTCCTCTTGCATGGCTTGCACCCAATCTGGATCACATAGAGCCTCATCTATCATCTTAGGCTCTATTTGAGATAGAAAACAAGCAAATATGCTTTCTTTGTATGCTGATCTGGTTCGAACTCTGTCACGTACATCTCCAATCACTTGATCAGCAGGGTGACTTCTCAGCCATCTTAGGTCGGGTTGTGGCTCCTCAGTTGATACTTCCATTGAAGGTTGAGATGTGGTTTGAACATCTATGATCTGGATTGGATTAACTGAGTCAGGTGCTTTCTTCTTGGTAGATTCTTCATCATCTGAATCTGACTGGAGTTCTGCTACGTCTCGAACTATCGACTGCTTGTCTTCGAGAGGTAAGTTTGTTCTCTCGATAGACTGTGGTTGATCTTCCTCAGCTGCTTCCGTTGTCTTTGATGGTTGATCTGTCGATGCCCTTTCATCAAAGGTAACATGTATGGACTCTTCAACCACCAAACTCCGTTTGTTGAAGACTCTGAATGCTTTGCTTGTCGATGAGTATCCCATAAATACTCCATCATCTGCCTTTTCTTCAAAGGTTTTTAGTTGAGCCTTCCCATTGTTGTGGATATAGCATTTGCACCCGAATGTGTGGAAGTGGCTTACATTCGGTTTTCTTCCATTCCACAACTCATATGGAGTCTTTCCAACTCCTTTTACGATCAAGGACCGATTTTGGGTGTAGCACGCTGTGTTGATTGCTTCTGCCCAAAATCCTTGTG
>NC_044930.1:12756410-12758194 GCF_003576645.1 Ipomoea triloba
ATTTCTCGAGAGATGGTCTCGATGGAACCCTAGACCGGTTCTATCACTTGTAGGTCTGTGATCATTCACCATTTTCTCCATAGCTTTGGAGGAATCAGTGTATGATGCTATAAGCTTTCTAAGATCATTTTCGGTGATCTCTCGAGCTTTGCACTCTTCAGTCAGTAGGGTTACTTTAGCTTCTAACTCTCTTACTTTGAGAGTTAGCTCTGAATTCTCTTTCGAGACGTTCTTAAGCATCTCTCTTTCAGCGGTTAGCTTGCTGTTTTCTTCCCTAATTTTGGCATGAGTGCCATTAGCGACTGCGAGATCCCTTTTAAATGTTTCAAGCATCTCAAAGGGATCTTCATCGCTTCTGAAAGAAGAACAGCGAGAGGTAGAAGTAGAGCAGCGAGATGTGGAAGTAGAGGTTACCTCATTATCAATGGCCATTAGGCATTGATTCTCTTCTTCCTCGGTGTATAAGCAGATGAGCCCCCTCTCATCCTCTGAGCTGCTGCTGCTTTCACTGGAGCTCGACGTCTCGGACTCCTCGATTGTTCTCTCGAGTTCCTCAGCAACAAGCGCCTTTCTGCGCAGATGTTTCTTTGGATCTCCCTTGAAGCCACTTTGTGCTGGCTTCTTTTTGGGTTCCTCCTTTCTCCTGGAGTTCCTACCTTCTAGGCCTTGATATTTGCTTACCTTAGGGTAAGGACAGTCAGCCTTGAAGTGCCCCGGTCTCCTGCAGTTGTAGCATAGACCTTGATCTTCTTCCTCCATTCCTTTGGATGTGTATTTCTCATTTTTCCTTCTTGAGGAGGAAGGTGAACTTGTATTGCTTTCCGGTGTTTTCTTCATGAACTTCCTGAATTTTCTTATGAAGAAAGCAAACTGTTCGTCAGATAAAAATTCAGTGGGATTAGAATCTGACCTTGAGGAGGTGGTTGGTTGGTCCGCAACCAGTGCCACATTCCGTCTGTCCACCACGTCCTCATCTCTCGGGAACATCTCAAATTCAAAGGCTTTGAGATCTCTGAATAGTTGGTCGGTTGTGGTGTTCTTCAAATCCCTGTGATCACGCATTGTGATCACCTTCATTTCCCACTCCTTGGTAAGGCCTCGTAAGACCTTCAGGTTTAGCTCCTTTTGTGGAATCTCCTTCTCGAGATCACTGATCTCTATTGATAGCTTCATGAAACGAGATTCCATGCTGTCGATGCTCTCCCCTGGCTTCATCTTGAAGTCCTCGAACTTCTTCATGGCCACGGTGAGCTTGTTCTCCTTCTCCTGTTCGTCACCTTCACCAATCAACATCAAGGTATCCCATACCTCTTTCGCCGTTTTGCACTTTCTTACTTTTGGAAAAATGGTTTCGTCTATAGCTCTGAAGAGAATATCCTTGGCAATGTTGTCCAAGTTGTTTCTCTTCCTATCATCACTTGTCCATTTTTCCCTAGGTTTGGGGACATACTTTGGTGTATCTCTGGTTTGCTCAGCAGTCGTGTTTACCATCATGATCTTGACTGGTCCAGATGTTATAACTTCGGCCATCTCATCATGGAGGGCTGATAGATACGCAAGCATGCGTGTTTTCCAGTCATCGAACCTGCTAAGATCAAAGAGAAGATGCCTCGACAACATGCTGTCCATTTAAGAAAAATTTCTCGTGCTTTGAAAATATTTTCAAAAGACTTTTCAAAGAAGGATCTCTAGACAATATAAACAAAGGTTTATATCGATCAGAGAACTCGCTCTGATACCAATTGTTGGTCCCAAGGGGATGGGGTACAAGTCTAGAGGGGGGG
>NC_044930.1:12773068-12774425 GCF_003576645.1 Ipomoea triloba
AAAAAGAGAGAGAGAGAGGTGTGATCATCTTCCACCATTTTTTCTTCCAAAGTTCCATAGCCAAATCCTTCTAAACTTCCAATTTATTCGGTAAGTTTTCGATATTATTCGGTAGAAAGCTTTGTAATCCTTCCTAGGTTATGAATCTATGTTTAATTTCTTGATACATGATGTTATGGTGTTGATTTTGAACCTAGGTTTTAAGGTGAAAATTGGGGAAAGGATCCAAAATTGCTTCCTAAGGTGTTAGAAATCCTTTACAAGGTAAGGAATTCCCTTAAGTTGGAATTAGTAACTTGAATTTGGATAATTGATTCTTTGTTGGAAATATGGTGTTTTTTGAGCTTTGGAAATATTTTTATACATGTTCATAGCTTGGATATGCATGTATATGTTATATTTATGTTCATATGAGCTTATACTTGTGAGAACAGTGAAAGGAAATCAGGGTAGATTCTGGCAGTAACTTCCGAGATTTATTGGGAAATATTGGTAAGGTATTTTAATCCGATTTTTTTTAGACATGTAGTTCTATAAGTGTAGAACCCGCATATAAAATTTCATAATGATCGGAGTAGTGGAAGTATGGTTTTCGAATTTTTCTCCAAAACTGGTCCAGAGAGAGAAAATTTTCGGACAGCACACTGCCAAGGGCAAAGATGGAATTTTCTGTGTTTATTCGCGGACCAAAATGACCAAAACTTTTTATGGACATCAAGTAGTATACGTTGGGGTTCTACCATAAAAATTTCAAGTGAAAAAGAGTTCGGGAACTATTTTTACCGGCTCAATCTTTCGGACTGCGCCAAGCTGAAATTTTCTGAATTACGCTTAGTATGATTATTGATGTGTTAATGATAATTGTGAGTGTGTGTAATATATATATGATGTGTGCGTGTGGTATATATATACTGTATATGTATGTGTGTGATATATTTATATATATGAAAATAGTATTACATATTTATATATATTGGATGTGTAGCATAACCTACGTATGTGTATATAAGTAATATATACATATTATATATGGTATGAGTATTAAGTATATATATATGTGGTATGTATATATATATACGTGTAATGTGTGCATTATAATATATGTACATATATGAGTATGTATGTATATTTAAATGGAGTGTTGTAATATGTATATATTTGGTATGTGTACCTTAAGTGAATATGCATAAATATGTGGAAAGTGTTAGGCTTATGTGGTATGCATATATACAAATGTGTAGTGTGATGATGGAAAATGTTTTGAGAAAGATGTTTTGAGAGACGAGACTTGTGAACCAAGTTGAGAATGGTAATTGTTTTCAAAATAGGGACTTGATTTTGTGGAAAATGTCCAAAA